>NC_091678.1:4848484-5151515 GCF_030179915.1 Drosophila takahashii | reverse complement strand
ACAGTTGTAAAATAAATAATTTAAAATTTCATTGGGCTTGGTATTTTATTAATACGGGCAGATGCTCTAATTAAATATCTGTTTTTTCCTGTATTATCGTTGATATAGTGAAGCTTCTCTACAGTGAATTTAATTTAATTTGCCCTCGGGCTGGGATAAAGATAAACCACCTTGCTAATTAATTGGTTTTCCCTTTTACATCCAGGTGTGCCGATTATCATGGCAAGCAATGTACAACAACGGCAGCAAGATCCATGCACCACAACTGAAGAGCCGAAGCACCAGAGAGCCCGACGAGCAGCAGCAGGAGCAGCCAAGGACGAGGAGTCGGCGACGACGGGAGCATGCCAGCAGCAGTCCTGGTCTAATCAGCGACCTTCATTCCACCGGCAGAAGGAGCCGCATCAGCGGGAGCAAGTGCAGCACCACCGAAGCAATCCGCGCCAGCACGAGCTACTGCATCACCAGCGGAAGTTGCCGCCTGCGCTGCCCGCCCGCGGTCGACTGTTGATCAGCGAGGGCGCCCGACGGCGCGAGGTGAGGGGCTGCGGATCGGGGGGCGGCGGCCTGCTCTGCTGCAGCCTGGACGCCCTGAGTCGTCCTGCGAAGCTACTGCAATTCGGAGTCCTCCTGCTGATCCTGCTGCTCGCCACACATGGAGATCTTGCTCAAGCGGAGGGCAATGTTGGTGAGTGTCCTTGAATAAGTTTGAACAATTTTAAATTTAAAACCCAAACGGAAAGCAGAGCAGCAGTAGAGATATTATTATTAAAGTTGTTCTGGATTTAATTTAGGTAGTTTAACCTAGAGCCCCTTTTAAAAAAAAAGTACAAAAAGGGCTAAAAATTCAAATCTATTTATGATTATGTCATATACATTTATTGGAATTTTTCCCCTATTTAAAAATTTGTGTTTTGATATTCTAAACATTTCTGTTTTAATTCCGAAGGCCACACAAAGCTTTTATTTATTGTTTTTCGGTAATTTCTACACCAACATACTTATTTCTTCAATTTATTTTTAAAATTATATATTGTTTTTTCATTTAATTAAAAAAAGTTGTCAATAACTGCAAGGAAAAGTGTGAATTTTTTTTTATAAATACACTTTTAACAATCCATAATTTACTAGCACAATACAAAAAGCCGATAAAAGGCGTACGTTTATGATCCTAATCCCTCGTGTCTTTCGATTTCCCTGGCGAATCTAAAACACACCTCGTGTGTTAACTTTTTGTGTGCTGCGGCGAAAACATAAACCCGTTTAATTAAAACTTTGACGCACAAAACCAAACACGCAGCAGAGAAGCAACATGGCTTTTAGCCCCGTTTTTCGCTCCCCGGACGACAAGATGGCCGATGTTCATGTCCAAGAGATCTGGGCGGTGTGCAAATATGTTTTTAACTAGTTTAGCCCGCACCATGCATAATCCAATTGGCCAGGGCGAGGAATCCGGACTGCAACGGCAACAGCAAACTGCTGTTTGGGCCAGGAAATGACCTACACGGCCGGAACCGAACCGAAAGCTGGCTAAACGAGTTAGCAGTTGCCAAACGAAACTATCATGTGCAACAGGCCCCGAAAAGCAGGGCCAATTACCAGCTGAGGTGATTTCAGTTGTGTGCGAATGAAACATACTTTCAGATGCCAGATTCACAGGTATTGATTTTTGGCAGTCAGAAATTTGATTAAGTCATGTGGAAGGTTTTTGCCGAAATCCACTAAAACTTACAAATTGAATTTAGGTTTTCCTTTTTGAGTAAAATACATTTTAGATACCCAAAAACTTTCGCTTTCATAAATTTTGCAGACAATTTAGTAAGAAATTACTTGATTAAGTTTGATAATTGAAGAAAAGGTTTTAGCCAAAAACTCACAAATTGAATTTTAGTGTTCCTTTATGGGTAAAATAAATTTTAGTTACCAAAAAACTTTCACTTTCATAAATTTTGCATAGAATTCACACCTCGGTGCTTTTTGCATTTCCATATCAATATTTTTCTCCACGTACCAACTTTTATTTTTCGGCCCGATAAAATATTCAAATTGTATTCGCACACATTCGATCAAACAAAACATTTATTGCTTATGAATATTTTAAATGCATTTATTTTTCAATTTCAGCAAATATGTTTGCGGAACATTTGTTTATTTTCATAGCTAAAATATTCAAATAAGCTCATAAATTTTAGGCAAAATGTTAAGTTTGCTAATTTTTACTATCGCACTTGCTAAAAAGCGTTTAAGCCAAAGTCTGCTTGTGTTGCTTAGTAATTATTATTTTCTCGTTTCCATGGCTTTTCTTCTCGGATTTCCATGTCATAATCTGATTGACGCTATGCTTGCTACTTAGCCAATTTATTTAGCATTTGAGAGAATTTAATTCTCGTAATTGCATCAGCCAGGCAGAAATTATCCACCGCAAGCCGTCAGTTTGGTTTTCCCGAACTCAGCTCGTGCTCGAGCTAACCATTTTCCAGCTTATCGTGTTCATCGCTCTAAGTTCCTTTCCTATTCATGGCAAATGCCATGTTGAGAGGCGAGGAGGTCTGGTTGCAGGACTCACAGCTCATATCCTGCAGAGCATCCCTGCTGCGGCTGCTGTTGCTGCTTTTGCTGTTGCCATGACAACAACTAGTTGCTGCTTTTGTTGGGCATGCAAATTTGCAGCATGCACGTCAGACATCTGCCCACATGCAAAGTTAACCAGGGAGCTACGCCCATGCATTTATGCACAGAATTGCGCAAGAATCAACAGGAGCTGGGTCCTGGGATTTATTGATTGCTGATGTTGCTGCTGCTGTTGCTGCAGGTGCACATACACATCCTTTTTAGTTAACACATAGGTACATAGATACGTGGATACACAAACAAACAGATAAATGTCCTGGCTTTGCAGTTGACTGCTCCGCCAACAATGTGTGAGTGTGTATAAATTAGCAAGCCAGGCGACAGGCAACTGGCAACAAGCAACATCATCATTAGCAGCAGCTGATGCTCCTGCTCCTTGGTTGCCACATATTTCATGGTGGCACTGGTGGCCCTGTATCCACCCTTCCATTTTTCCCCCACACCCATTGTGGTGTGCAACTTTTGATGGCTGCACAATAAAATTTAATTAACAGCAGATGCTGCTGCTGCAACCGGAGGAGGAGCCTCGCACTTATACGTATATAACACGCCTCTCGAGAGCTCCCTGTTGCATGCAACAGTGTCTAACACATTGACCTTTGACACAGCCAACCAAGCGGATCAGCACGGCAAACTGGCAAAAACAACTTCATTAAACTGACAACAAATAAGGGAGAAGGCGGAGGAGAAGGAGGAACAGCCAACTTTGTCTGCCCGCTCTGCATTTATTCATTTCATTTGAAAAACAAATATTTGCACTCGCTCTGAAGAGCTGCTTTCCGCATCGCCAGATAGTTTTCATATTTTGCCCAGCATTCCCTGCATTTAATGAAATTCAGTTCAATCTCAAAGCAAAATCCAGGCCAAATGCAAAGCCAACTTTGCATTGGATCGAAAATTGGATTTTACATTTTCATTTTCGCGCATTTCGCACATTTTCAAATCAGATGCGAATGCATTATTAATTAGTTGGCCGTCGTCGTTGCGATGCAGGCTGGGGCATTGAAAACTTTTCAAATGGACGCAGTGCTAATGCAATTTCCATGTAGAAACCTGGACGAAAAAAGGAGGTCTTGTTGCGTATACGCCGTGGTGTGCGCCGTTTTATATATATATTGCATTTTCGGCCAAATGGAATGCGGCGAACCTCTGGCTGCCGATTTACATCATGCTCTGCGGTTGATTTGGCACACAAACCGCAATTGTGTTGAGCTATATAGACGTCGATATAGGCACTATATACCATGGTTGTGCAGCTCGTGTTAATCCCAGCTACACCCAAAAAAAACTTGATATGAAACATTGATCGGTTTGATGTTATGTGGTATCAATATTGACTTTATATGTGGGCACTTAAATTCGTGTTGATAGAGTTTGTACTTACTTTAAGTCGCCACATTTCTTCTTCCTCACTTTTTCGAACTCAGAGAATCCCGAAAAGAGATTCCGGTAAAAACAATGTGCGTATGAAATACCAGAAATTTACCATGCTCATATCGATTTAACTGCGAAGGGTTTTTTCTGTGTATAAGGTTTGAATTTTTTCCTATAAAATAGGGAGAGCCATTGAATTAGTGCTGCAATTTGAAAAGCTCTGTGTAAATTGCTTTTTATATGCTATGCCAGAGGATTTATTGGCTGGCAAATTGAATGAATTTATTGAAAGTTCCCAGTTTTTGTTGGCTTAGACTCAAAACTTTAAAGCTGATATTTTTTCGTCACCTCTCAACTTTTCTTGCAGCAAAGTTACCAGCGGGTTCCCAAAGTCTGTGAAACAAAAACATGACTACGGACTTTTCGGTCGAACAGGTGAAAGTACTAATGCATTCTTCTTCCCCTCGGCTTAAACCAAAAAAAAAATGTCCTGCTGACGTCCTGTGGCTGTGGGAATTTTTTCCTCACTCCAACCGACGAAAATATTTTGTTTATCCCTCCGCCATCCAGTTTTAAGTAGAGCAAGGTCCTCTAGGTTCTCTCCCGTTTGTTTTTTAACCTTTTTCCACTGCCAAATAACTTTGCACATGGCCGAAATTCATAAAGGTTGGATGACTGCGTTGATGATAGTTTCAGCGCTATCCAGTGGATAGTTGGATGCCTTTGGCTGGCCAAGGTTGAGTGAGAATGTGAGCCGGAAAAATAATTGCTGTTGGGCAACTTGAGGCCCCTCCGATTTCAACTCCTTGAATCTCTCCCCTCTCTTTCTCCCTTCGACGGCAATTTAATTTCTCAAATGGCAAACAACTTGCAACTAATGAAAATGCACTTAATTTGCGCCACGCTCAAGTCATTTGGAACAAATTGCTGTCTGCAAAGGATGTTTCCTCTGGCTGGGAGAATGGGAGAAAGGGAGCTTTGTTAACGTAAACATATTGCCGACATAATCGAGTATCAGTGAACAGTGAACCGAAAAGAATGCCTTGAGCCGAAGAAAGGCTTTCGATGGAGGAGATATCCTTGCGCTTCAGTGGATGGAAAACTTTTTACGAGTTATTCTCCTCCCGTTTTTCGGCATGCTCAATTTAAGGAGGAAATGGCGTGGGAAAACCCCAGCACCAGGCAGCAGAAAGCGTTGCGAAAATGACACTAAAAATGCAGTTGCATCCCAGCAGCTAAGCCCTAAACTCTTCTGTCGTTTTAAGCGCCGCAATTACTGCCGACAGGCTCACAAACGCACTTTGTACCATGCAGTAAAGTACATCCCATATAGTATATGTGAGTGGGGCAGTTAGTGCTGCATGTTGGTGGGTTGCCCCATTGTCCTCGTCCGCCGCAGAAGAGGAGGACTTATCCCAGTTCTCAGTTTGAGTTTCCGTTTAGGGGATTAAGTCGTGCTAAGTGGAAAACAGTTAGTTGCATTGGCCGGCGGAGATTAGAGTTTTCTCTGGAAATTGGTTGCTGAAATTTGAGGATGAAAACGAAAAGTAAAATTCCTGTAGCTTATTCATTGTCAAGTGGAATTTTTAAGATAAATGGCATATAAATATTTACTATCAATATTTAAAAATTTTAGAGAATTTAAATAAATTCTCTTAGTTAGTTTTGTATTTGTATTTTATTATTTCGTGTCATCCTAACGCTACAAGTTTGGAACTTATAAATTAATGCGCTAGTCACAGATAGGTGCAAATATTACTAAAACTAATTTTATATATAAAAGAAAAACTAACCTAAGTCGCTTTCTAATTTTAATTTAATTTACCTAATAGTGTTTTTTAGGTGTGAGAGTAGATTTGTTTTGAATTGCATAGCACTGCTTATATTCTTTATATGGCTGGGGAGCTGATTCCATGATCGAATAGCATTTATTAAAAATTGTCTCTCGGCTGTCAATGATCTAGGTCTTATGCAAGTTAGGTTGTTTGCTCTTCTAGAGGCTGTAAATTGGAGTTTTTCAAATAGATACGAAGGTTCTTTTATTGTTCAAGAAATTCTGTTTATTTACACATTGTTAAAGATAGAATTTATGTTCTTGGAAAATTGAATAAACATTAATAAATGGCATATAAATATTTACTATCAATATTAAATTTATAAGAATTTAAATAAAATTCTCTTGACTAGTTAGATAGAAATAAATTCTATAAATGCAATAAATATAAATATTTTCCGCAAAAATGTCTGCCAAGTGCAAAAGTTTTGATTGCAGAATAATTGAGGAAATTAAAATAAAATAATCATAATTAAATTGGTATGGAAACCAAAAATGGCTGATAATTCGGTGATAATGGCAAGCCACAGGAAATAATATTTTCGCAGTGGAACACGAAATGCGGGCTGTTTGATAGGTTTATCTGCAGTTTCTAAAGCATTGCTGAAATTAATTTATTTGCGGCCATCCATAGCCTGCACACGCCTGATTCTGATTGTGTCATATTTAGTAGATTTTAGTGGCAATTCAATTATGTGGTTACATGAAATTGCGCACTGGCCAGCAGGATGGCCAGAGTATCGGTTTGGAGCACTCGCATCTGGCGCTCATCGATACTTCAGACCGGCCAATAGGAGGTCCTTGGTCCTGGCGAGTTAATTAAACTTTCCGAGCCGAAGGCTTTCAATGGCCAGATGAAGATGTAATTAAGAGATAAAACGGAAACAATGAACACACACACAGACACACATTGGTTACGCCCCTTCTCAAGATGCCGCCCACCTGCAAGGCTTCAATCTCGAGCAAAAGAAAGAGGTTGGAGGTCATGCCAGGTCCTGTCCGTTGTATTCCATCCAGAGATAAGCAATCGAGCGGAAAAAAAGATATTGAATGGCCAATGAGCCATGGCCCCAGACACTCCCTCATTTTCCCCACTCCCCATTGACGGGAAAAATTGCAGATAATCAAGAAAGGCCAGGGAAAAGACCAGCTGGGAAACTGACAAAAGCGGGACTAATGAATAATAACCGTAATCATCGTTAAGATGCAGGCATATGAACATAAAAAATAAGGAAAATATATAACAATAAAATGGAAAACCTAATCGATGGCCTCGACTGTCTGGTGCTCCGTAAATATTGGAAACAAAAATTTAATTTAGACAAGATAACTTGAAATTTATTGCATATAATTTATGTGCTATGTTATGTTATTTATTGATTTTTTGATTTTTAAAGGAATTTTACCTCTCTTTATAATCCCTATCTCTTCAACAATGAAATCACTAGAACTTACATAACAAATTGTTATTTTCCGATCCATATTCTTCCTTTAAAAGGACCAAATATGACTTGAAATTTTCACAGGTTTCTGAGCCTTCTCTCAAACATTTATCACCAAATTTAATAGGTTTATTAGCCCGCACTTCTGTGACCTTTTCAGATATATATCCCCTTCATAAAGCTGACATAATGGGAATCGGAATCGCTGTCTGGCGGCGGGCATTTTAAGGGGCCAACCGAATTGCCAGCGAGGAAATGTCATAAAAATTAACGTGCCATCGTAAATATCTGGGCGTTTTGGGCTCGATTTTGGCCAGGCATATACGTTGTATGTGTGTGTATGTGATGTTATATTTAAGTGCAAATATGCGTAAAATTGCTCAAAAGACAACCCATGCACAGCAGTTACAGTTATACATTTTGGCACATTAAAAAAGGAAAAAACAAAACGAGAAAATGGCGCGGCAACTGGTTGCCAGTCCTTCGTTTTTGGCTCCCCGGGAAACCGCCTCTTTGAGTACTATTTACCCACACATATACATAGCAGCAGGGAAAACTCACCCACTCTCGCAAAAATAATTCCCCATCGAGGTGGCCGCAAGGCAAATCCCTGCAATTACTTTGTTGGCACTTTGTTTTGGCTTGCCTTTTGAAGTTCCCTATTTTTGGGGCTCCCAATTTTCCTTTTTTGTTCTTCGTTTTTTGTGGATATTCATAAGCTCGCCCTTGGCAGCGGACTATTAGAACATTTTAATGGCAACTAGAGAGTAGGGCAGAAACTAAAGAAGCCCTCATATGTTGCGTAATGTATGCAAATGTATTTATTTGACGCAAATGGGTTTGGTTGGGGGAGGAAACCTTTGGCAAAGGCAAATAAATGTTAATTTAATGTTAATATTGTTTACTTGGCCTACGCCTTCAAGGTGCAACAAAGACGGCTGTCTGCTGTCCCCATGAGGCAAACAAATGGGAAACCAAAGTCAAGCAAGTGCTTCTTAGCCTGCGGCAAGTGTAAGAATAAAAAACATACGTTTTCCTATACACATAAATGGGCCGAGAAAAAACATGCAAAATTCATTGAGCCAAATGCCAGGGAACAAGCCCAACAGCTGCGCCCCAGTGGCGGCATGGGTTAAGGATTGGTTGGGTGGTTATCCCGCCAAGGAATCTGGCAGCAGGACATGTGTAGGCGTGCGGAAATTTAATAAGAACGGGATTTTTATGTGCCACGCATACGCAAATAAGCGTTTTGCCCCTCCTCGAAACCCAAAAGGCAAAAAGCAAATGTGTATTTATGTGTTCCTATTGCGATGTTTGGCTTGCCGTAATCACGCTCCATTGGGCGTCTCTAATTTGGCATTAATACACCCTGCCTTTTGGCGACCTTTGACTTCCCCCCACTCGAGTGACCTGCGAACTAATGATTTGATTTATCTGCCGGAGAGGAGAGCGACCGCACAACTAAATTGCCCCACCTGCGTGGCATACTTTGTGGCGCCACCGTAATTGATTTGGATGGTGCGCCCAACAAATTTGGGTCAAAAATCAAATATTTCTTTATTTCGGGTTGGCTGGAGATGACATGGTGAAAACTACACTTTTCAAAAAATTCCTTTTAATTTATCATGTTTAATTAAAAAATCACAGCAGGCAGGCTTTCGACATAAAACATCGTTGATTTTCAACCTGAAATCCTCCTTATTCCTCTGTCAATCCTACCAGGGAACGTAACTGTTATAAGTTTTATTTTAAAAATCACACTTTAACAGTTATTTTCTGATTTGTAAAGTAAAACTCAAAGAATAACTGTTATTTTTTGAGTTTTATAATAAAAGTTGACAAATAACAGTTATTCGTCGTGATCAAAATAAAACTCAAACTTGATTTATGGCGATTTTGTGGGTAAACAAAATTTTAAAAAATTATAGGTATAAAATATGCGCGGTTGCCTTTTTTAACAAATTTTTAGTAAGTTATAAAAAGCACGGGTATCATGTTTTTTTTAATTATTTCATTTTTTCAAAAATGTCAAGGGAATAACTGTTATTCATAAAAATCAAAAAATAACAGTTATTTTTTGAGTTTTATTATAAAAATCAAAAAATAAAAATCATTACGGATTTGTAAACTACAATGGCTAATAAAAATTGTGGTGTATTTAAAAAAATTTTAGGACCCTTCTAAGTGCGTGATTTTTTTGTATGAAAAATTTGCAATAACAGTTATTTTCGTTCCCTGATTCCTACTATACGAATCTAGTTTTTTGTAATAATACACCCAAAAATTCTCGGTGCAAATTAAATATCAGTAAGAAAAACTCTGAAAATGTCCATGGAGCTTTGGAATTCGGAGAAAGCTAGCAGGAAGTCTAAAGACTTAAGCCTTGCGTCTATGGATGATTTGGTCAAGCAGGTATTCGATAAGTCCAAAGAGCTAAGTATGTCTATCAAAGATCAGCGTAAACTGGTGAAGAAATATATGAATGCCAAAATTGAGGGCAGCGATGAAAGTGATTCCAATTCTAATGGTGATTCCGAATCCGAGGGAGGTAGTTATTCAAGTTCCGAAGAAGATTCCAATTCTGATTCCGATAAGGAAACAGAGGAAAGCAGCGATAAATCCGAACCGGGATCCAGTGAAGATGAAAAGGGAACTCCTTTCGAAGCAACTCAAAAGCAGGGAAACCCCGAAACTAAATTCTCCAGAGTAGAACCTGAACTAACTCGGCTTGTGGAACATGTCCCTCCTTCCAAATTCTCCTCCTCACAACCGGCATCTCGCATTCAGCGTCGCATAACAATGGCCGGTGGCTTGGTAGCCTCTCCACTTCGCAATTCCGCACCCTCCATTAAAGTTCCCAAGTCAGCAGAGGCCAAATCCTTTCCCATATCAAACAAAGTGAAAGTCACGCCACGTCTGGAAAAGCAAGAACCCTCGAGGAAACCCAGTATCAATTGCTTGGTAAAGCCGAAAGATAGTAGTTTCTCAGAAGGAAAGAACAATCCCATAATTAGGCTTCCTGATCCTAGGAGTTAATTATTTTTTAAATCTTAGTAAAAAGATTGTTTAAT
The DNA here is from genome assembly GCF_030179915.1 of Drosophila takahashii. Classification (NCBI taxonomy): domain Eukaryota; kingdom Metazoa; phylum Arthropoda; class Insecta; order Diptera; family Drosophilidae; genus Drosophila; species Drosophila takahashii. The sequence continues at coordinate 5,141,163 of NC_091678.1, read as the reverse complement.
TTATGTACAATTATTTGTAATTTATGGAACCCAAACTAAATTAACAAACCCCTAATCGAAATAACCATTTAGTGGCAACCAAAATACCATTTTATACAACACTTATTTCCGCCAATTTAAATTAATAAACAACGTTTAAAGTAGGTCATATTTAATTTGACATTTTTGGGGGTCCTGCGTTGAACAACTTTAATTGGTCTCTTGGGGGCCTGTCAGGTGAAAACTTTTTGGGTGTCAAATATTTGACCTAAGTTTGCGATAAAATTGGACAATTTTGTCAGGCAAATGCTTTTGGGAAAGTTTGCGGAATAATTTCCAGTTGTTTTTTGGCGGCCTTTCCCATCTTCGTTGTGCGGCCATAATTTATGCAAAAAATCTAATGAATTTTTCATGCACAACAGCAAGACAACAACAACTTTGCGGAAATTAATGAAAATTCATGAGCGAATCCTGTTTTCCGGGGGCCCTCCCTTCGATTTTCCGCCCCTGGCCGCCATTAATGAGCGCAAATTAAAAGCTGCCTAAACATTAATGAAAACCAAAGAGGCGAGAAAGAACAAGAAATGGGAAATGAGAAACAAGAAACAAGAGGAAAATAAAGGGCACGTGACGTCGGCCGGGAAATGGTGAAAAATGGGCGCCCGAGTAATAAGCAATCAAGATTTGTGTGTATTCTTTTATGGCAAATTGGAAAAGTAATTGCACATTAAATCCATTGAAGCGCAAAGTGACGACAATGAGTACAACTTATTTGCATTTAATTAAATCAATTTGAACGCATCGTAAATCGACCACGCCCACGGGCGTTGAGTTCAATTTGTTTTATTCTATTCTATTTCATTTTGTGTTCCCTTGAAGCCAATTGCATGGGATTGAAACCAGCTAGCCTGGCATAAATCCATGCGAAATGAGGGGGCGGTGCCTTTTGGGCTCTCAGAATGCATTTGCTGACTTGCAACTGAGCAGTGAGCCGCAGGATGGGAATCACAGGATGCCTAGCAACCTGCAACCGGCTTTACCTGTACGCCCCAGGCCAGCAATCAGTCATCATATTTGAAATTTGGATGTCGCTTTGGATTTCGATTTCGGTTTCGGTTCAGATCCAAATGCGTAGTCGATTGTGGTACGGCTACCTTCCAATTTAAGTTTGGCAAGGGAAGAATGCAGGTGGGTCACTTTGGAAACGGAATTTCTAATAAATCGCACACAAGGTGCAGGTAAAACCAGGTACATACGAAAAGGCAATGGTCGTATTCAAAGGACTCCTTGAATGAAATGCAAAATTGATGTGCAGTCCTTACTCTGTGTTATTTTGCAGCGCAATAGGAAAGCAAATAATGCTACTCACATCTGGTTTTTCTTTTTCGAATTGAAACCTTATACGCAGTTCATACATCACCTTTTTCGAGAGTAATTTGAACCTGGCACACGCTGCAGATGACCAGGCAGAGTCATGCTAATGAGACAAGCGAGTTCGTTAGGAATTTCATTGGAAATTTGTCATCCACACAGCAGGCCGGATAATGAATGAGAAAAGCAGATGTGTTTGTGTGCTCTGTGGCTGAAACTTAAAGATAAGTTTCTGATTCACAAAAGTCTCGAGGAAGCGGAGATTGAAAATGCTGAGGAAAGAAAATGCAATAAAAGTTCAAGCTTAGTATTTATTATCCTTTAAGTTTTTATTGCATAACTTGAGGCGTCTTTAAAAGATTTAATGAAATATCATATTTAATCTTAATCTTTTTATAAAACAAGGTTTCCATTTCAAAAGTGCACTTCAATGGAGAACACAAGTAGATAAAAATACAAACAAGTATTTCAGTCCCTAAATTTCATGCATGAGCAGTAAACTTTCATGGCATACTTTTTGGCGTCATCGAAAATTGCTCTCTAGTCCTGTCAATGTTTTCTTGGTTTATATTTCATATGCCTTTCAGAGTCCTTCAGATCTTGCTTATCTGATAAACAAGCAATTTTTGGACAGGTACTTGACACATATTTGAACAGTGCTGACATCCAGCAGTCTCTTTTGCTGTTTGCTGGATGAACCGTAAACAAATAAACATTTTCGTTGCCTTACAAAATACATAACTCGAGCTCCCCCTTTCCCCTTCGAACACTTTATTTTATTCTGTCTACTGCTTTTTTTGGCTTGGTCAAAAGTGGCACTCAATTTATTAGTCCTAGGCTGACGAAGGAGGCGAAGTCAAAGTGGCTGCCATAAAAACTTTATATTTATGCTAGAGTGGACCAAAAAAAAAGAACAGAGCACGCCTAATTGCGTGCCAAATTTGTTTGGGTCACTGGCGTCGGTTGTCCGGAAGGGGCCAAAAATATTTGTTTAGAAATGTGGCTAGATAAATCAACGAACCACCCGCACCCGAGAAAAGCCAGAGAACCCAGAGACAGTTGGCATACCAGAGGGAAATCCCCATTCCACCCGATTTCCATAGCCCCCAGCCAGCAAGGACGTCAAACGTGTTTAAAATTTATGAATAAAATGAGTTCGCATAAATCAAGGAGCCGGCGGCGTCGGAGAGAAAATGAAAAACGGCTCAGTGGCAGCAACATGTTGGAGGAGCTGGCACAGAAAACAAAAATCTACTTAAAATCTTCTAAAATCTGCTTACTCATTCCAGAGAAATAAGCATCAAAAGTGACTTAAACTAAGCTAAGTATATACTAGGTTTTAATTTTTTTAAAAATAGGTCGGACCATTGAATTTAAATACTGAAAATAAGACATAGATTTTCTATAGACCAAAATAAATATTGTTTTTATTTTAACCACAATAACATGTGAAGTTTTACCAATAAAAAATATTTTCTAGCCTCAAAATTCCAGAAGTACATTTAAAATTCCATTTATTAAGTTCTTATGAGATACAAACAATATTCATATTTTTTGCTGCTGTGTGAAAAGCCTTTTGAGCTTCTGAGTTACTAGTTTCGTGGCAAAGAGAGAAAAGCACTTAATTTTTTCCGTCTGTGTGGCTTGTCCTGGGCTGCCATAAGGAATGCCCCACTCAAAGGAATGTGGCTGCAGGACCCCGAGCTGCTGTGAAATGCCGCCGCTTATTTACACTTAATAAAGCTCCAAAGCAGCGACAACTTTTGCAGCTGCAACTAAGCCGTGGAAAAAGCAAGGAAAAACACAGAGGAAAAGCCGTGAAAAGAGGCAATGCATCCTCGGTGCTTTTTATTTGTTTGTTATTCTGTTTGCCTGGCGCATGTGTGCGATGGCATTAAACGCTTAGCAAGTCAAGTAGGCAGGAGCAGGAGCAGTAGAAGCAGGACTTTAATGCGAAAACAGGTCCTGGGTGTCTCATATGTATGCATGTGTACTTGTTATGCTGCCCTTTAACGAGCTGTGCATCATGTTTGCTTTGCCATTGGCCCTGCTATCCCCTCGTCCCCTCTTACCAGCTACAACAAAAAAGCAGGAAAGTCCTTTGCCTTGTCGTTGTCATGATTAATGTCCTTTGTTATTATTTATTTTCTTTGTGCCTTCGCCTCCCTGACAGTTGTTCGCCTCGGTCGCCCCAGCATTGACACGTACTGTCAACGCAAAATATTAAGTATTGTGGCCCGCGGGGCGACTTTAACGCATCTTTTCATCCGGCTGAAAGGGAAAATGGGAGGCCCTGTTTTCGTGTTTTCATGGTTTCATGTTTTACAACATCCGGCTTGCTCTGGTAATTGAGTTTTAAGCACCCGTTAGCCGTTGGTAAATTTGTGATATATGCAACTGGTTTTTCGGACAAGAATTAATCCTTCAGTTTAACCAGAATATTAAATGTAGAAATATGTTGCCTTGTAATTATATTATTTTTATTAATTTTGGTTAAATGGCTTTCATTTCTATATTAACCATATACTTAAAAGTTCCATAAATTCATCTCTTTATAAAGAATGATTTTGTGTTTTGAAATTTTAAGAATTTGTCATTTTTTAATAAATATGTATTCGCTATAGGATCCTAAGGTCTTTTTTACCTTTTAAATACAAATTCATCAAAGTTATCCATTATAAAGCATTTTTTAATTTTCCATACGCAATTAAATTCTTATATTTGTGAAACCTACAGACTTTTCACCCTTTGATTCTTTTGTATTACCCAAAGTGCCATAAAATCCAACTAGACCGATTTTTGAGTGCCCCCTGAAATGTGTGTTGGCACATTTTTTATGGAGCGTTGTCGCTTTGGCTGCTTGGGGTAAATGTCGCACGTAATCAGAGTGCGGACATTCGTTATTGTCATTAAAGATGTCGCCTGAGCTCTCAGCACTCGCCTCCGCACATTACACATACCACACGTTGGTCGTGCCAACACACGTGCCGTGTGTGAGTTTGTGTGTTTGTGCCTGCGTCGTGGCCAGATGACAGGAGAAAAAATGTCGTTATGAAATGAAAATCTTTCTTTCCTTTTCTTTTTTATACCCGTTACTCGTAGAGTAAAAGGGTATACTAGATTCGTGCAAAAGTATGTAACAGCTAGAAGGAAGCGTTTCCGACCCCATAAAGTATATATATTCTTGATCAGGGTCACTAGCCGAGTCGATCTAGCCATGTCCGTCTGTCCGTCTGTCCGTCTGTCCGTCTGTCCGTCTGTCCGTCTGTCCGTCTGTCCGTCTGTCTGTCCGTCTGTCTGTCTGTATGAACGCTGAGATCTCGGAAACTACAAAAGCTAGAAGGTTGAGATTTCCCACACATATTCTTTGGCTTCCTACGCAGCGCAAGTTTATTTTAGCCGAGCGCCACGCCCCCTCTAACGCCCACAATCGCCCATTAACGATTTTAAAATGGGTCCTGCGCCCACATCCTTAAAGATTTCCGATAAGTATAAATGCAATTTTGTTGTGTATATTTATACCTATCGAAATGTAGAAGACATTTTTCAAATCGGACCATTCATTAAAAAGTTATACGCAATCAAAAAAAATATATCTATCTCCCTCGCACTCCCTTTAGCTGAGTTACGATTATTAGTCGGGACACAAAGCTGAGTGACGGGTATTAGATAGTCGGGACACCAACCCGACTATAGCGTTCTCTCTTGTTTTTAAATGCCTTGACCCAAAAGCAAACAGCACAGGAAACCTGGGGGAGCGCAGGGGAGTCTCATAAGTAAACAGCCCTGGCCAGGCGGAAAATTCCGAAGGAGCTTCCTCTTAACTATGTGCGGTGTGCCGGTGGACATCAATCAAAATGTGGGGAGAGCGGAGGTTGGGCTTCCTGTTCAGGCGGCGGCTGCCACGGCAACCACAACAATATGTGCGGGAATGGGAATGCGCTTGGAATTTTCAATTTCGCCTTGGGGCGGCAAATTTATTAAATTGTTGCGTCTTCAGTGTTTGCCCAGCCACAGCCTCAGCCTCGGTTGGCCTCGGGCATAATTTAGGATGGCTGTCCAAGATTTCCCTACTGGGAGCCGGCAATCAAGTTGCCAACTTATCAATCAATTCAGGAGGACCACAAAAGGATGAAGGTCCCCTCGCCCATTCGTCATCACAGATTTTGATTTGTTGATTGGCAATCCCGACGATGAATGCATTTCCTCCTTGCGGTCGATTCCTGCACCGAGGTCTTCACTTTTCATTCCCCTGCGTAGCGAATCGAACGGGCCATAAATAATAGTTGCATCGCCGTGACGTACAGATAGTTTCTGTCCGACGAGGATTTTGTTGGCGTAAAAGCTTTTAGCCTTTGCCGTTCGCAGGAGGATGCCTCTTATTTTTATTGCCACACTCGATGGCCAGCGAGCATTTGCATGGCTCAGCGATGGCGTTAAAATGGCCTATGAATGCGGCACGGCGCTACGTGCCACATTGCGTATACGCCGTGTGGCCTTATCAGTGAATGGGAAAAGAAAAAAAAGGGAAAAAAAATACAAGGGCCGGGAAAATGAGAAAAACAATGCAGCCCAGCTTACCTGAACATCGATGGCCATGAGCTGGCATATTTATGAGGCGCGTCTGCGGACCTCTGATCCCTTGGGTTGATTGGTCTCTTCAAGTCTTTCATTGCATTGGGGAAATGCCATCGCAATTAGACCGCTCAATTGCCATTGACCATCTCATTTAATTAGTTTCTATTTTCGCGCCAAGGCTTTTAATATCGCTCTGCCGTCTGCGGCATTCGGGTCACGTCTCTGTTGGCCTATTGATAAATAGACAGACGGCCAGTGTCGCCACATTTATTGACTGTTTTCCCAACGGCCCGGGAATTTCGCAGCAACAAGGAGACAATGTGAGCGTTTACGGTCCTTGGTCCTGGATCCTTGGTCCCTGCTCCTCGGGATGTGGAGAGTGCACTTCAATCTGTCGACTCGACAATGCTGAAAGGGCAGAAAGAATAGAAAGGACTTCGCCACTCCATATGGCCAAACAATGTAGCCACTCGACTAACTACACAGAGAATAAAAATCAAGTTTATCGCACTTAAGCGAAGAGTCATTAAGAATTTAATAGTCAACTTGGATGGCAGGTACTTAAGTGAAAAATGACAGAGCTTTTCTTGCAGCTCTTTTGGCTCTTAAATTTTTTAATAGTTTTTTTTGTATATTTATAGTGATGAGGTGAGATAGTAATTTTCTATTTACATTTATCACAGCGTTTTAAAATCTCTTCTAAAGGTGTCTAAAAGTATGCAGTACAAAAGAGCGTTGGACTTCCAAACTTGAAATATTTTGTTGCATACTTTAAAGCACCTTATAATTTAACTTTTATTTGTTTTTATGATTTGAAATAATTTTCTGACTGTTGTTGAATGAATTTGTCCAAACAGTTGGCAATTTCCTCTGCTACTTTTTCCAGCTGTCTGATGAATTCATCAGCGAATCTTTCCCCCTCCTCGGGCAAACTCTTTTTGTGCGGAGCTACTTAATTTCTGGTCATTCATGGGTCCCTCTTATCAACAAGGGACCGGGACTCTCTTCGTCCGTCGAGATTAATATTCGCTGCCCTTTTTGCCCCGGCTGCAATTATTCAGCAATTAAAAACAAAAACAGCCAGAAATGCGGCATTTGTGGGGGGAGGTTGCGGCAGCTAAATGAAATTACTTTGGCTTAATTAATGGCCAACGAATGTCGAAGCGTCGTCGTCGTCGGCTGTCACAGCCCAAAAGTTAAAGCCAGGCAAAGACCACGAAAACTGTTGACAACAAAGTTCCAAAGTGACGCCATTTTGGGGCGTGGGTTTTCAGGGTTTTCTGGGTTTTCCGCCCAGGCTGAACGAACAGGACGTGCGTTACACATGATGCTAGCTAAGTCCCCAGGAAAAAGTCAGCAGTAGAAGGAGGCAAATTTTTCACTGGCAAATTCCCGATGCGATGCGGGCGTTCTTGTTGACGTCACACACGGAAAAGAGAAGAGACACGCTAACAGACATTTGACTAACGGCCAAAAGGGGATATATTCGGGCCAGGAATTTGTAGTTGTCTTCGCCTGTCGTCGTCGCTAAAGTGTGCGTGTGTGTGTTAGCCATGATGTCGCACATGCTCATAAAAAGCGTTTATTTAGCCAAGAGTCAAGCAAGCGACACATGACACCAGCAGCACAGGATGGTGAATGGTGGGAGGTTGGTGTTTTTCGGGGGCTCTTTTGGGATGCTGGGGGGTGCTCAGCGACGTAATGCTGATTTGGCTCTTACCACATCATTATGTCTCAACTGAAAGACTGCTCTGCTCTGCTTTCCACTTACCCGCTCATAATGGCGTCGCTTAAACAACTCTTTCATGTACTATATACTCTGCCATACTAACCAAATACTTTCCCTTTTTTCTTTCTTCTTTTTTTCTCGTTTTCTTACAGGCTGCCAGTTTGTTAGGACGCTATGCATACCGCACTCCGAGGTCTGCTACGATGGTGAGTAGGCGATAAGACGGTCGACACCCAGTTAAGACGGACTTAAGACCCAGATTGTGGTTATCAGTGGGAACAAAGGGACGCCCGGTTCGTGGAAATTGAATTTAGCCACCAGGAGAAGGGATTAGCAGGATAGTTTCACGGGAAGAGGAGCTTAAATGTTACCACTAATTCGGTGGCATTAAATATGCTAAATGACAGTGAATATTTCATTCGAAAAAGAGAAGCTTTAATAGACATTTAAAGGAGAAAGTTTTTGGAGCACATTAAGAATGCAAATGTGTTGACAAAAAAGTGAGGAAAATGAATTTTAATATTCAGCTTCAACAAGTTGCTAATTAATTATGGGAAACCATTTAGTATTCAAATAAATTCAGTGAAATCTTTCTATAAGCTTAAACAATATAAAAGTTTAATCATAAAACCCCAAAACGTTCCACTTTGAAACTTTAACAGCAATTAGTGTTTTCAGAGGAAATAGAAATATTAGCTAAAATTAATCAAGCGAAGGTAAAACTAATTATGGAAACACAAACTTTTTGAAGCAAAATAAATGAGGATAAAGTTGTTTCGGAGAGGAAACAGTAAAAGGATTTCTAAATTCACTGGAAATTTATAGATTTCTGTGCAATAACCTAATGTATGGACTTTTATTTTATTTTTTATTTACCCTAAAATAAAAACTATAAGGCACTGACTTAAATCGCCTTAAGCACTCTAAGCCCCAAATACAATAAAGGCTCTCACTGTCGATTTCCGCTGCCATTAGCCACAAAGTAGTGTTTGCCGAAATGCATCCTTGTGGGTCAAAGGCCAAGGAGTTGCAGGGAAACTCTGAACTCTGGCCCCGGGCATATTATTCGTATTTGCAGAGCTCTCGAATGCCGGGTCAGAGTTCGCACAAAACGACACCAAAACAAAGTGTGAGAAAACTATGGGGCTTCCATAGGGGGAGGGGGGATGTGAGGGGTGCCGACTGGCAGTGCATTATCGAGAACACACTCAATTACTTATGTAAGCACAGCGCGGAGGGCTAGAGAACAATTGGAAAAGCAGCTGCAGCAGGAAAACGCTGCGAAAAAATGGCGAAAATTGCAGAGAAAATGGTTGACCTCAAAAGGGAGGCGGGAGGCGGCGGTACTTGGAGCGGGGGGCGTGGCCCACACATGTACGATCTGCAGTCGCAGTTGCAGTTTCAGTCGTCCGCATGAGAAGCATTTACATTATGCAAATTACGCCCGAGACAAGCCGCAAGGATATGCATTTAAATGGTCGTAAATCACAATGAAAACAAAAGGTGCTGATGGCGGGAGACCGGGGAACGGGGACATTATACGAACCATTGTAAGACGAGGTCTATTAATGCAGTTACATGCCCTATTAATATCGGGGACTGATGATGACAACAGTAGTGCTGAATGTAAATACCATTGAATTTTTGGCGAGTGTAATTATAGAAGTGCAGGATATGCAGATGGGGTAAATTGACTCTTACGATCCTCAGATAAATTATTCAAAAAGTTCAGCAACATTAAGGAAGGTTTGGGTATACAACTTAAGTAAATAATTTTTATTATGCGTGATTTTAATTATTAAAAGAAAATAAATGAAGAAAAGTGCCTATAAAATCCCTCGGCGGGAACTTCAGCTGGCGAAAAAGTTCTTAAAACAACATGAAAACTGAAGAACAGAATATATTAAACTTTTTGGTGGGATATAAAAGTTTCCGCTGGCTTAAGATAAATACAAGAAGAGGAAACTTAAAATTCAAGAACCAATTCCTTGACTATACTAACCCAGTTTTGTGCTTAAATTTCAGACAACATATTCGGCAAGTGCATTCCCACCACCGGTGTCGACGTTGAGGACATTGAGAAGTAATTACCCTGATTTAAATTGCATTTCCAGGTATTAATTAACGTTGTTTCCCCCTCCCTTAAAGGACACCTCTCACTGAGGAGCAGTCCCGTGTGCTGGCTACCATGCTGGAGGAGCTCCAGGGCGCCGGCCTAGGATGGGACCATCCGTACGTCCAATGTCGCATCCAGGGCTCCCTCTTCTCGCTGCAACGACAACAGCAGCTTCCTCCGAATCTCTGCGCGAACCTGGCGCCGGCTCCTCCGGAGTTCGGGGATCCGGCCAGTGCCATGGCCTATGTGCGCTTCACGCCGCCGGAACCGGAAACCGAAATCGATTACTACGAGCAGCCAGCGCAGTTCTATCCGCCGTTGAGAAAGAAGCAGGTGCGAGAGAACCAGGAGGATGAGGATATGTACCTCAACCGGATGCTGCAGGATCGCCGGCGGCTGAGGCACGATCCCTCGGAGCTGGAGCACTTCGGCAAGGTGGACGGCCATGGACATCGGCAGGTGGGTCAGGTGGACGAACCGAGCATCATGGACGCCTTCCTGGACACCGAGCGGCAGAGGACGGAGCGCGAGCAGCAGATGGCGGCGGCTGAGCAAGATGCCCATCGGCGGGCGGAGCAGAATCGCATGGAACTGTATCAGATTCTGGCAGCCTCCGAGCCTGATCCTCAGCCCTTCCAGAGGAAGCCGGCCGCCCAGCCGAATGCCATGGATCAACTGGAGGCGATTGTGGAGCAGCAGCAGCAAAGGGAACTGAAGGAGCAGCAGCAGCAGGAGCAGGTCAAGGCACCGGTCTACGTGCCGCCGGAGGAGGTGAACGAATCGAGTGAGCTCTACTTCCCGGACAACTTCGCCCCCTTCAAGAGAGCTAGGGGTCGCTCCAGGGGGGGATTGGCCGAGGAGGTGGAGATGGAGTCGGCGGATGAGCCACAACCCAAGCGTTCCTTCTTCCGCGAGCTGGCCAGCGAACAGGGATTGGTGCAGGAGCCGCCTCTGAATTTTAGACAAGCGGAAACCGAACTAGAAACCAATCCCGAAATGGCCAAACGACGTCCTGCGGCTTTTAAGCAGCTGGATCCCTACGATGCCGACCTGCAGCAACAGGAACTGGCCTTCGAGTCCGGTTTGTTGCGCAACTCACTGACGCCGCTCGAGGAGGAGGCCATGCTGGCCTCCAATAGCTTTCCCCGACAGTCGAAGAGCCAGCGCGTTTACACCGAGGGTGGGCTGCTCCTGATGCCCCAGGACGAACAGGATGCCATGCAGGCCGATGAGCCGGATGTGAGTGTGAAGCAATCCCTGTTGGCCAACATGTTGGGATTCGCACGGCACGAGCGTCTGGATGTGAAGAAGCCGGGACCGCTGCTAGGACCTCCGTCCTTGGGCTCCTCCGCCGAGGAGCTCGGCAATCAGCTGGGAACGGAAAAGGCTCGCAAACTGGACACCAATGGCAACAAGGAGGTCCTGCCCGCCCACATCAAGGGCAATGCTCCCGAGGACGAGGAGGCGCACAAGAAGAAGAAGGTCATGAAGCAGCAGCACTCGGCCGAGGATCATGCGCCGCACACCGTTGACACTGAATACGTGCATGTGTTCGTCAAGAACCCGTGAGTACTAAAATATTAGTCATCAATTTCCCTGCACTCAGAAAAACTAAATTACATAAAAATTGAACAAAATTATGAGGATAAAAATGATGACCTTATTACAAAAATTTTATTTTCTTATAGATACATTTCAATTTAAAACTAGTGCTGTCGGCATATCAATATATAAATGTAAAATAGTATAATATAACAATATAACAAGAGAGAACGCTATAGTCGGGTGCCCCGACTATCAGATACCCGTTACTCAGCTAAAGGGAGTGCGAAGGAGATGGAGAAAAACTTTGATCCGCCGTAACTTTTTAACGAATGGTCCGATTTAAAAAATTTTTTCTACATTTCGATAGGTATTGATAAACACAATAAAACTGCATTTTTACTTTTCCAAAATATTGAAATTTTTAAAATCGTATATAAGCGATTGTGGGCGTTAGAGGGGGCGTGGCACCCTTTTGAAACAAACTTGCGCTGCGTAGGAACTCCTAGAATCTGCATGCAAAATGTCAATCTTCTAGCTTTTATAGTTTCCGAGATCTCAGCGTTCATACAGACAGACAGACGGACAGACAGACGGACAGACGGACAGACGGACAGACGGACAGACGGACATGGCTAGATCGACTCGGCTAGTGATCCCGATCAAGAATATATATAGTTTATAGGGTCGGAAACGCTTCCTTCTACCTGTTACATACTTTTGCACGAATCTAATATACCCTTTTACTCTACGAGTAACGGGTATAATTATTTTTAAATCTAACTTGAATTAGTAATTTATGCTGATGAGTTCCCTCAAAAATATTCTAAAACTTAATGAACTATTACCCTAAATGTAAAAATATATAGACATCATTTTGTTCTTTTTATGTAATCTATACCTGAAATGAAATTTAGGTAGATTAAGAATAACTTTCGAACTAATACATTATTTTCTGCGTGATATTCTGGACGAAAGTTACATAAATCCCACCTGGTACCTTTTATGTACCTTAAATAAATTAATTTTCTGAGTGTATTAAATACCATTTTATTTAATTGAATCCTTTTTGTTCCGCAGAATCGACAGTTGGAACGATGGGCAGCGCATCATGAAGGAGCTGGAGCAAATACTACACATGCAGGGATACTTTTCTTATTTAACGTGGGTCTTTTGAATGCTTTCTTCCTGAAATATGACCCTAACTTTTGCCCCTATCTGCTACCCCTACCCATTCAGCGTTCAACAACACGAAGTCAGCTTCCGGGTGAACTCAAACAACCCCGAGCGCAAGACGGCCGGCGATGTGGCGCGGACTATCAACGAGAACCGCGGCGTGAAGAACAACATCCAGCGACGCGTCGGGTTCTATGTGCTGCACGCCGGCGTGGGTGATGTGGTCAAGGATCTGCAGGACCCCGGTGTCTCCTCCTCGCGCATCGAACTGGCCGAGCAGGGACCGGATGTCACCCACATCATGGCCTACATGTTCGCCGGCGCCGGAGCGGCCGCGGTGATCGTGATCTTCGTCACCCTGATCCTGATCAAGCGGCACGATCGCAAGCGGGACAAGCTGGGCGGTCTGCAGTCGGGCATTGCGGGTGCGGAGACCTGCAGCAAGGACTACCAGGAGCTGTGCCGCGCTAGGATGGCGGGTAAGACCGGCAATGGTGGCAATTCGGCCGGCGGAACCGCCGGCGGTGGGTCAAACGAACCGGCGACCAGCGGACGGATTACATCGCTGAGCAAGGAGAACGAGGGTCGTCCGCCATCCTCGCGATCGAGCACCTCGTCCTGGAGCGAGGAGCCAGCAATGACGAACATGGACATCTCTACCGGGCACATGGTGCTGGTGAGTCATTAAAATAGAATCTACTCATTATCTGCACTCGAAAAAACAAATGTTCCCTGAATTTATAAATTTTCTAAATAATAACTAATGAAAAAATGTGTATTCTAATGGAAACTTTATGCTTAAATCCTAATCTTTGAAGAAAACAACATTCTAACTTTTACTACAATTAAAATGAAGCCAAGATCATTATGAAATCTAAACCAAAAAAAAAATACCCATAGAAACGAAACTATTGTGACATAAATTCTTCACTATTGAGTGTCAAAATTGCATCAATAAGATGAGTATTAAATTAATTCTTTCAAAAGTATTTAATTGAACATTTCGGAATAGAAATAAAACTACAAAATATTAAGTTTATAATATTTCATATTAAATGAATACTACTGAGTATAAAATTTGTATTATTAAGTATTAGGTCAATACCACTTTTTTAATAGAACGCTTAGAGACTTAATACTTTTGATATTTTTGGTTGGATCAAGACAATATCTTCTACATTTTACAAGCACCAATATCACCATTGATTCTAGTTATATTGCTTTACCAATCCTACTGATTTAATGGAATTAATGGTTTATATCCATTTTAGTCCTATATGGAGGATCACTTGCGCAACAAGGGACGTTTGCAGCGGGAGTGGGAGGCCCTGTGCCGCTATGAGGCCGAGCCCAGTGCTCGGGAGGCCGCCTCCCAGCCGCAATGTGCGGGCCTGAACAGACCCGGAGCTCCCTTGCCCTATGACCACTCGCGCGTAGTGCTGAACCACCTGGCCAACGCCGAGGGACTCGACTATGTAAATGCATCAACGATTGTAAGTTTGCATTTTAAATTAATAATATAATATCATTTAACTTACCTATAATGCCTAATTCCACAGACCGATCATGATCCACGTGCCCCCGCCTATGTGGCCGCCCAGGGTCCGTTGCCCTCGACCTTGGCCCACTTTTGGCAGATGATCTGGGAGCAGGGGGCCGTCGTCATCGTGGCCCTCTGCCGCCTGCAGGAGAACGGGGAGGTGTCCTGTGCGCGCTATTGGCCGGAAGAAGGTGCCGAGGTCTATCACATCTATGAGGTAAAGTGATCAGGATATAGAAATATATCATTCAACTTATTAAACACTTATTTGCTATACAGGTTCACCTTGTTAGTGAACACATTTGGTGTGACGATTACCTCGTACGTTCTTTCTACCTGAAGAATTTGCGCACTAGCGAAACCAGAACGGTCACCCAGTTCCACTTCCTCTCCTGGCCCCTCATGGGTGTTCCTGTCCAGGCAAAGGCTCTGCTGGACTTCAGAAGGTAAGTGAATATGTTTTGAAATAAATTATGCTTATTAAGTTCATTTGTCCACAATTATTAGGGCTTTTTATAAATATTTACAGTGTATAAGTGTAATACAGTGATACAGTGTATCACTACAATCTCATTAAGTATGTTTTATTATTTTATTATATGAAGGGTTTTACTGTTCCCAAAATAGTTTCTTAAAAATGTACAATTTTATTAAATAATATAGTCACAAAATATACAGTTTTTTGTGCTATTTAAATATAAATGCCTATTGAAAATCAAACTATTTAGCTTTAAAATATTTTTGCATCATGTTTAGTAATTTTTATGATAGAATCTTCTTAAATTTAAAGTTATATTGATAAAGACGCTTATTGATCTTAATATTCGTTCCTAAAAATCCCCCATTTTATCTCCCGCCCCCAGGAAGGTGAACAAATCGTATCGGGGACGTCGCTCCTGCCCCATTGTGGTGCACGGAAGTGCCGGCGCCGGACGGACGGGTGCCTACATCCTGTTGGACTTGGTGCTCGAGCGGATGAACAAGGGTGCGCGTGAGCTGGACATTGCCGCCACCCTGGAGCACCTGCGTGACCAGCGAGCAGGTATGGTGGCCACCAGGCAGCAGTTCGAGTTCGTGCTGATGGCCGTGGCCGAGGAGGTGCACGCGATCCTGAAGGCTCTGCCGGCAAACACTTCCGCCGAGAAGCGGGAACTGGACAAGGAGCCCGTGGTGGGCAGCGGGAACGGCAGCTCGAACAACAGCAGCAGCACCACCAAGGAGCCTCTCAAGGAGGACGAGGCGCAGGAGGCGGCCGAGGAGGAGGTGCCCACCAGCAGTTCCAAGGCAGCCGCAGCCGCAGCCGCCGCCAAGAAGGAGAAGGAGGAGAAGCCAGCGAAGGATCAGGCCAAGGTGGCCGAGCCAAAGACGCCGGCCAAACCGGCGAAGCAGGCGAAGAAGTAAGCCAATCCGATCCTGGATCGGATTGAAGGTTAAGCCTCAGGTTAATGATTGTTGCAGCGTTTCGGGGGTCTTTTTTCCGTTTGTTATAGTTAGAAATTGACTTGAGTTCGATTTTGATTTGGCGTGAGCACTTGGAAGGTTCGAAAAAGGCTTCACGAGATTGTCAGTAGAAGGATTTGCTATTTTCAGTTATCTACACCGCGCCGACCAAGCACAAGGATCGCCGGGATGTCCTGGGATCCCATCCTAAACGTGCCACGCTGCCCCGGTCTGCACCAGCCCGTGAGACCAGGGGTGCGTCCATGTGGGGGGATCTCCGTTCCGGAGGCAATTGTGCGGTGCAAGCAACTATAGAAACGCACGATATATAATACCATATTTGAGTGTTAAAGGATATACAAGAAATATTTACATACATACCTTATACTTATATACATGTCTAGGTGTTAAGCATTGGATTCAATTATGAGGCATTTTACTTACTCGTACATTTATCGATATCGATGTTGGCATTAAACTTAAACTCTAATCGATGTGCTTGAAAAACCAGCAAACGAACGACAACAATCGCTGAACGGTATACATATGCCAAGCCAGACAGAACAGAACAGCAGAAACAGCATCACTAGAACACTGAAAACAATTACACTATACATCAGACATTACTAAACCCACTACAAAACACACATGATACATATACAAGAGACAGACATATACAAGAAATGGAAGAATGCAAAATTTGTACCTAACTAAATTCTATTTACAACATGAAGAGGAAGCGAAAAGTTTAGTGAGGAGCAACCTATTGATGTGTATGACAATTAATTATACAAGGATATAATCACATTTAACAAATATATTTGTATACAATATATATTATTCATATACAATATGGTGAATGTCATTATTATCAACGATATATAATCGCAACATGTACTCGGTCTACGAAGCGAACCGAGTACTGTTTTACCAGGCCATATGTGTGTGTGCGAAGTCAAGAAATGGTTAAGTTATCAATCGCTCCTAAACGTAAGCTACACTTTTTACCCTTCGCAGTTGATTATATCATATACTATTATTATTATATTATTATATTCATATATTATCTAATTAGGACCATAAATGTCAGAGGAGCCGCTCCGAAGCTCCAGTTCCTGCCGGCCAATCCGTGTCCCTCGGTCTCAACTTCATGATCTCATGATCTACTTCACCAACCTGAGGCAGCTAGGGGCCAGGGAGCGGAGGGGGTTACTGGGAGAGGTTGGAGCTTCGCGTGCGGTTAGAGTATGTGCCACAACAAAGTCAGAGAATCATGAAGAAAGAAAATAAGCATTACAAAAATCCAAAAAAAATATATAGTTTAAGGTTATACCGGGGTTATGCAATTCCCCAGCATTGCAGACGCCCTGGTATACTGGTAGGAACATCCCAGAATCGCATCCAGAGACGACCCAGAACGAATCAGGACAAACAGGAAACGAACCACGCAAAATATCTAGAGAATCACACGGTACTATGCCGTCGAGAGACCGCATGACACACTATACAAAACACAACCCAGGGAACGGCCACAAAGATACAGTGACTAGCGATTCGCAACTACCGACTACACTACTACCGATTTAAGGCACCCGATAAGAAAAAAAATATATGAAAATCGCAAAAAATACAAAGCTCAGATTGAGGAGGACGTAAGTGCAAGTGCTGCAAATTAGCAAAGAAATATCCAAAAAAAATTATCAATTAAATAATACCATACTTAACAGTTTTACGTAGCAGTTGGAACTTAAACATAATGAAAATGAGTTATCGTAGTTCGAAATATTCCAAGACGACAAAGATAAGATACATTTCAGCTAAATTTAAGCAACAAAAACAAAAAGAAAAGAAAACGAAAACGAAAAATTATTATCTCGACGCAAACTTTTAGTTTATTAACATTTCCTTCGTTTGAACATAACAAAAACACAACTGACACTACACAACAAATAAAAGCAAATGAGAAAACAATATTACAATAACTGTGGCAAGTCCGAACAACAACCAGAGGGCTTGCAAAAAATATGATGAAAATTATTAACGTGGTAGAAAAAACAAAATATGAGAATAGTTAAACATAATTGTTTTAGAGCAAAATATTTAGTAGTGAGTTTTTCGATTGATTTTCGAGTACTTGAAGCAACGTTTTTCAAAGTTAATTAAAATACATACAAATACAACTACGACAATTTCAATTCAAATGTTCTTCGACGAAAACAAATTAAATAAGTGTACTAACAAGCAACGTAAATGTATCGTATTATAGTCAATCGCATATAAAGGCAATTATTGATGTATATTTCGACATAACCATAAAATAAAACATAAAAGTGTTAACGATTAACGAGGAAGAAACAACAACCATGCGTAGAAAATTGAAAGGAACTTACATATAATATAAAACTAATTATACAATTAATGCATAAATGTCTAACGGACTTTTCCATTAAAATAAACGTATATAAATATATATAAAATCGTACCTATTGCGTGTAAGAATACCCAGTATAAAAAGGGTAGATGCACACAAGACAAGCATTTCATCATTTCCCCCAAAAATCTATTTTCATTGATGGTGTAACATAGATATACAAAAAACAAAATCAACTAAAACGAAATCTGAATTATTATTTATAAGAATGGAAGCAGAAAAAGAATAAATCGAAAATGAGGACATAAATAAGCCGACAGAATCCACAACAAAGTGGACCGTTTAAGACAAATGGTTCCTGGCCGGCACTTGACTTTTAACTTTCAACGGGGCAGATCAGGTTGTTAACCGACTTACCCGAGGATCAGAACAGATCAGATGATGAGGTGGAGCAGATGGAGAAGACGACCAACCATAGACCGACCGACTGACGTCACGAACCCAGAACGAGGCATACAAAATGGTTTGAGTTCCTAAAGAAACATAACCCGACCACCTACAAGAGGACGGACCCCACAGAACCAGAGACCGAGACCCGAGAACAGGCTGTATATACGCACATTTAACTCCGGACTAGCAGCTAATCCTGACCAGACTCAGATACCCAACTACTACCGGACCTGACCGATCGGACGGAATTTAGTCTTAGGCCTACACAATGAGATTCATAAATAAGTATGATCGCCGGGCGGCAACTTCAGGATCTGTTCCCTCAAAGGAAGAAGTCAAGTGATGGAGACAGGTTTCCAAATAAAAAGGAACTACGACATTTTACTGGACCGAGAACACTTACAAACACTTATCAGACACTGGCAACCAAACTCACCATCTCACCGTTCTTACTTATTTATTTTGAGGGGATTGAGTTTGGTGGCCGCGGATGATAATATACAAATACAAATAAATACAAAAGCACAATACAGGCACCAAAAATGTGGGAAATATATGAAGCATTGATCAGCATGCAAATGAAAATTGTTGCTGTCTTTTTCAATTAATTATGGAGTAAGCAAATTAATGAAAACAATACGAGCAGGCTTTCATACATTTTTGGAAAACCAAAATAAATTATTCTATTAAGGAGGCATTTAGATGATAAGCGAAACATTTAACAATATCGATGTGTATACAATATGCTACATACAGAATATATATCTATTTAGCCACTTGGCAACGATTTGTGTTATTAAGCAAAAGATGACGAAAAAATAAACGAGAAAAGCAAAAAAAAAGGTAAAAACCAGCAAAAAATTATGCTGGCTGAGGCCACTAATATCTAAATGTACTTAAACTGATAAAAGCGAAAATGTTAAATGATTATTGATAAATGAATCAAGTAAATAAAATACACCGAACACCGACACTCGAAGAAAAAGAACATGGAGCATACCTATTAAAGGTTTTTTGTGCAAAACTAATTAATCTATGCAATTTAAGTGTTTTAAACATACATATAACATTAAACATGCTACAATTATTTATGAGAATTATATAGCAACATGTATACCTACATATATATAAATGTTATTAATCAATTTGAATTTATGGAGGACGAAGAAAGGATATGCATACCTATATCTAAATGTATCGCGCCATTGTGTAATATGCGCTACAAATAAAAGTTGAAAAGATCACAGAACACAAAACATATTATATTCTGCTGCATGTGTAAATTATATAAATGTAAATTAAACGATACCGAAAAAAACCAACAAAACGAGAAAAATGCGAACAATTTTCGATGATAAACAGCAAGCAGAAGAGAATATGGAGATGACGATGTAGAACCGGTAATAATTACGATTACTATTATAATACAAAATCAAAAAATAATAAAGAGACCCTAAAAAAACCTAGCCTACCAACAATATAAACCGAAAACCATTAGCAAAACTAAGCCAATGCCGAGCGTAGTACATAAAAACCTATCGAAGGCACACAGAAGTTTTGATTTCGCCCCGATCCTCATACCCAGTGTTCACTGTGTGCGCCTAAGATAAAATTAACTGAAAAACCTTGGCTCCAAAATGGCCAATACAGCATATCTGTCAATAGATCCCAGCTTGCAACTTGGCAAGTTGGCTCTAAACATCACTGTAACGAAACACCAATCACAACAACTTAACAGTCTTCAAAGGTACTGTAACATACAATAATCTGTAGAGTTGCTTATCGAAAATAATAGTATATAGAAATATATCTAACCATAGAACACTTAGAGTCTAAATACATGCACACTAGCACGCTTTCCCATTCAGTCCTCTTAACACGCATGATTTCGATTTAATCCACACTTCTTTTACTTGCTAATTTAGTTTGCAGATTCTTATAATAGTTGCATGGCCCCCACCTCTCCCAAAAAACAGAATTATGAGATCTCCGATCTCCCCTTCAAACAAACACACAACTGCGGTACTTGTATGCCTGAATACAACAAAATACACTGATCAAATAAGGTATTTCGTAATTTTTACTTTCAGCAAATGGTTGTTTATAGATAATAGTTAAATTGAAAGCCAATTAGGCAAATCACCCAAAGCTTCCAAGCAGGGATAAGGTTTAATGCCCAGTGCACCCAAAAGCTTCATTTCGTGTTTTTGGCATTTAAATAAGATTTATAAGTGCAAGCGGTTTTTCCATTGAATTTTTCATTGGCGTTCTAGAAAAAGCACTAGGTAAGCATTTGTCAAGAAGTAAGTAAATATTTCCATAAACATATAAGCAATTCGAGTACTTTCATTCATGTTTTAAAATAAATGCACTGGAAGAAATATATTAGTCTCAGTGGAGAGACTTAGCTACTGCTAAGCTAATTGCAATGCTTAATTACATAACCATATTTTAATCACATAAAACACAATAATTGTTACACTAAAAAATATATATTAAACACAGAACGACCCCAGAGACAAAAAAAAATAAAAAAAAAAGTGCAAGCGGTTTTTTCATGAAATTTTTTCATTCGCGATACAACCAATGTGCACTCAAAAAAATCGTTGTCCGCTCAAGGGACGTGGCTTACATTATATTTCAGTGTCTATTGAAGTAATCACAATTGAATCAGAAAACCAAAACAGAGTATAAATACCCAAAAGCTTCAACTAAAATATAATACACTACAAGCAAATAGCAGGCGGTTTTTCTTGTTCAAACAATTGCTCAATGTGCAATTAATTGCACTGAAAAAAAATTTGTTTCGTCTCAGTAGAGACTGGGCTTTTAAGCTAATTAGAAGACGTAGAAACACAAGGTGTTATACATATAATACAATTTTCTCAATTTCATCGGAGAAATACGTTTTAGTCACAGAGTACAAGCGGGTTTTTCGGATAGTCAATGGAACACTTTTTTTTCGTCTCACCAAAGAGACTTGGCTCCTAAGCCAATAACAATATCTAATGAAATAACCACAATTTAATCACACTTTAAATGTATTAACTACATATTCAAATGTTTATTCTATGTGTGTAAAGCAAGCATTAAAAAATCCAAAAAAAAATTAGAAAGAGGCAAACTCAAACGATGATAGTTTTATTTGTGTGTGGTACAAAAAAAAAAAAAAAAACAAATATAAAATTCCATTCCAGGCAAACAGAACCTACCCCAAAAGACCGAGAGCCCCGACCTAGACTAACACTGAACCCAAAAGTAGACAATCATTAGAAGCACGATTTATTTATTTTTTTCGTATTCTGCCTTGAATTTCACCCCTTTTTGCGATTTTCCCCGATTTTGCAGTGGCGACCGAAAGCAAACCAGCAGAACAATGGCCAGCGAATAGAATATATACTCGAATAAAATCGGGTCACAGCCAATTTTATACGCCGGCAACCGAGAGCAGCGACGCGACGCCTCGAAAAAAAGGTGGTTCGGTGGTTTGGCTGTTTGGTGGTGCGTGTGTTGTGTTGTGTTGTGTACGGTGTGTGTGCCCTGGTGGCTCTTGTGCTGAGTTTTCGATTTCATTCACTTTTTGGCACACCACATCATCGCCGGCTGTCGACGTTTCTGTTCGCCTGGTAGAAATGTCGGAACATTTCTTTGAAATGCCGCAATGAAAGGGAAACAAAAATGAACAAAATGAAAAAAGCCGCCGTGCCAGGCGCTTTGATGATTTTCCGCTTGTGCCGCCACTACCACTGGTAGAGGGCACTGGGTACTGGGTACTGCCACTTCCACTTCCTCCGCTCTGATGATGATGTTTGCCGGTGTTTGGCCATGGCGGGCATATCAATTTAGGGGAGTGGCATGCGTGACGCTTAAGCGAACGAGATTATAGACTCCCGATCCCCGATTCCCGATCCCCGAGTTCCCTATCCCCTATCCGCATCGTTTTTGTTGCTGTTCGGCTGGCCTGGTCAAAGGCGGCGTCTCCTTTGTTGTCGCTCCCCGGTGCAATTGGGCGTTGCCTAACAGTAACAGGAGCAGGAGCCGACGCAGGAGCAGGAGTTGGGGTCACCACAACCTCACAGACTCACCGCCTCACTCGAAACCTCAAC
Source organism: Drosophila takahashii (assembly GCF_030179915.1). Lineage (NCBI taxonomy): Eukaryota > Metazoa > Arthropoda > Insecta > Diptera > Drosophilidae > Drosophila > Drosophila takahashii. The sequence continues at coordinate 5,118,765 of NC_091678.1, read as the reverse complement.
CGCAGAGCAGGAATCGCTGGCTGTTTTGGCTTGCAGCCGTTGGTTATTTAATGAAAACAACAATCTAAGAGCCATTACGTGGACCGCCCTGTCTTGGCCCCAGGGTAATCGTCACTTTTAACCCATTTTCTCCCACAGCCGCAGAGTGTGGGAATTGCGACTTTATTTATTTGTTTTGCAGTAGTACCAAAGAGAAACGAATAAATTTATTTGGACCTAAAGTCTGTTTTACAACTTTTTTATACCGAAAAGTATATTTATTTTTCGAATTAAATATTTTGAATCATTTTCAAAAAAAAAAAGAGTTTTTAGCTCTTTGGTTGCCAATGGGTTAAAGCCATTTCATATTGGGCATTTATCACTTGTAGACTTTTACTGCCAACAAAGGCTTCGTAATAAAGAGTGTCAGCGAGTCAAGAATTGATGATTCCCTGTTACAAAAAACACACAGACGAATACACCAAAAATATCTATATAATTTTTGGATTTTTCATTTATGTTAAGATTATAAAATAAAATAAAAAATCGGTTTTCTTGTTCAATGATGCCCATGTTTCCGCGGACACAAAAGCGCCATTTGTGATTTTCAAAAACTTATCATAATTTTTACCTCTACATGGGAGGCATCGCTAGACTTACTCTACATAAGTATATACAGATATTTTACGTGGTAATCTACAGATACTCTACGTGAGAGTTGAAAATCAATACTACATATGCGGCGAGTAGGCATTCGACATATTCTCTACATCATTTTTACAGATACGGCGAATTGGGAGGTGGAATAGTACGAGAAGAATTTATTTCAAGAGCATATTTACGCTGAATTTGACAAACGGCGAAAAACAAACTGTATTATACAAAATAGAATGAACCCTCTAGTTTTGCTAGTCACATCTAGATGTCGCCCACGTAATAACGACCGAACCACATGCAAAATAATTTTCTTTAAATCATGAATATGGTTTTATAATGAAATATTTTTTGTTTATTGGCTTAAAATATTTTATTTTAATAGTTTGGTCAAAATAATTAAAAAAGGAAAATATGCCTAATTTGTGTGTAAATATTTTCTTTAAAAAAATCATTTAGCATTCTTTGCTTAATTTTAGTGATTTTATCGCGATAATTGTTTTTCAATAGTTAAATGTATTTAAGGGGTTAATATAATGATCTAGATTTCAATATTTAATATGGCCAAATCATCATATCGATTTGTTCGCCATAACTGACCTTCTTATTCAACATACAAAATATTTGACTTTAAAATGAAGGCCGAAATTTCTTTAGAATAGAACCAGATACCGGAGAAAATCACGTGTGTGAAAAGAAAAATTAAATTAATTCTCAAAATTGAATAAATTACGCGAATTATGTAACAGGCGAACAGGAACGGCTGGCGAGCAGCAGCAGAAGCAGGAGCAAAAACGGTGGCAGCTGGGAAAACCGCTTAGGAGCATTCACATTCACATCCACATTCTCCGCCACTCTCACTCTAGCACACACACTCTCGCCCCGGGAAATGCTTTTCCCCCAAAAAGTCAAAAAGTATTAAGTACGTGGAAGAAGCAGCAGCAGCACCAGCAGCCGGCACACTCGAGAAAAGCGGAAAAGCGGAGTGAGAGAGAGAGGTTGAGGTGGAGAGAGCTAAGAAGCGGGCCATAAAACATTTTCACATTTTCCACCGCCACGAATGGCGAGGGGTGGCTTCTTGAGGGGGTTGCAACCGAGTGTCACACTCTATCGGAAAATGTCAGGGGGAAGAGAGATAGCGAGATGTGTGGAGAATCATCAAAGGTTTGCCGCAGCGGCTTTTCCGCCTTTGTGGCAAATCCTCAAAGGAATTTTCCGATAATTGTAGCAGGCGACCAGCAGCCGGCAGCAGGAAAACTTGACCAAAGAAAAACCAAACACACACTCAACCCCGACATCGAATTTTCCGACGATTTCGTTTACGTTTTTCTTTTTTTTTTTGCGCGCGCTCGGCCAGAGAAAATTCGCTTTTCATATGTGGCTGACAAACACAGACAAACACATGCATCGATAGGAAGCTGCCGGCTGACGTCGATCCATTTGGCGAGCGATTTATGTGAGCTTTTCCCCACTTTTCCCCCGCTCCTCGTGCTTTTCCCGGTGTCGCCAAGCGATTTCTAATGCTTTTCGGCCCGGTCATAAAGCATTGGGCGGCGTTTTACGAGCTGGCAAAAAAAAACCTTCGCCTTTGAGTCGCTACCAAATTTGGCCGACCATTAAAAATCTCATTAATGTGGCAAACAAAAAAGGCCTGACATAAACATAAAATTTGATGAAATGAAAAGAAGCGGGCCCTCGCATAAATTTAGCGAATCAATGAAATCGATTATCAGGAATGGTGTGTGTAATGGTGAATTCGGATTCGAATTGAAAGAGTTGTCTGGCTGGAGATGCAGGAAGTGGGTGATGAGTGTGAAATATAGTGAATGAGTATCTACACGTGCCAAATGGCTAGGGATTCCCGACTTTGCAATGCCATGAACTGCAATAAGTTTCTTTTCTGATCCCAAACAATTTTTATAGGGATGCTAAGAGGTAAGAAAGTACACGATTTTACAAATATAATTTTTGGTTTCTTATTTCGTTTTATTTAATATTAAAGATTTTAAAATTATTCTTAAAGAGATAATATAATTAAATTATATTATAGGGTACCCAAAACTTCGTTACAGCTATACTATACTATATTCTTATTTCTGTTGTGACTTTAAAAGTGAGTTAATGCCAATATCACCAGCTGGTCCATAACGTAACCCCGACCGTCTATATTTGGCATACACACGCGTGTCTGGATTTGAAGTGTAAAGGGGATATATGTGCATATGGGCTATCATCATCAGTGAGCTCGCTGAACCATTTGGCGCGTGCTCAAACACAAAAAAAAGACAAAAACATTTGGTTAAATTTCGCATTGTTTAGTCTGCGATGCGCGAGAGTTTTTTTCTTGTTCTGTTGGCACTTTAAACAAATGTTGCAGGCGGTGTTTGTTTTTGGTTAGCCCACCAGCTGGTGAGAGATGATTCCTCAATGTTTTCCTTTGGTCTTTCCAGACAGCGAGGCGCGTCGAAAATGTCTGCAATAAAGGGACTAGAAACGTGCACATGATTAGCCCTGAAATGCAAAATTAAAACTACATGAAGAACTATAGAAATCTAAATGAAATTATTTTCAAAATATTTTTTATTTTTTTCCCACAGAACTGTTTCCATGAAGAGCTGTTAACATCTTTAACTTGGTCTTTAAATAAACTCCCCGCAAATTGGCACTTGTTTTAAGCACCCCAGCAGCAGCGAAATTCAATAAATATCAATAAAAATATTTACAGAGCAGGGCAAGATCATCAAAAGCAGTTGAGCCGCCCCAGAAAAATTCTGGTTCCTCAAGATGCAATCTCCAGCGGAGTGAGAAGTGCCGGCGAGCATTAACGGTAATCATATTAACTGAGCGAGCGAAAAGTTTAATTGAATTGCCCAAAAAGGCGGCAAAGGGTGGTCCAAAAAAGGGGGGACACGGGGCCGAGAACTGGTTGCGGATGCGCTGAGTCGATTAAGAAATATGCGAACTGCACGACGACAATGTGAAACGTTAAAAAGGAATTTTGCTTAATGGCAACAGCAACAGCAAGTACAACAGGAACAGCAGCAGTAACAATGGCTACACTCAGAAAAAGTTTTACCAGGCTGAAATATTTTTTATACATTCTCAACAGCTTTAAAAAATGTTGAGACGGACGGATGTTGAGACGAAAAATGTAATTTTTTGTACCCAAAATTATTAAAATTAAAACAAACATTTTTTAATAAAACAAAGAATATACTGGAATATTTTTGATGATATCTTTGTAAATGCCAATATGTTTTTCTCAGTGCCAAGAGCAGTAACAATGCTGACAATTAACCGGCATGAATGGCAGGAAGTTTGGGGAGCGACCTTGCAATGTCGCAACGATGACGAGCCAAGATGTTCGTTGTCTGTTAACTTTGCCGCCATTTGTCTGCAGTTGGTAGCTTGGCAACTTGGTAACTTGGTAACTGCCAACTGGCAACAACTAACTGTTAACTGGGCCTAGACCTGGGCTCGGCCGCCCCCAACTGCATTCCAACATGCCATGCGAAAGTCAAATCTAACTGCATGTTGCATGCCACTCCAAGACAAACCACCATATCCATCCATAAAATAATGGCTAATCATAATGCAATTTTAGCCGGGGCTAACTGGCGTTAGCATGGGCCGACTGCAGATTTAGGTAATGTGTCGAGCACTAATTGCTTGGAACACACTTTGAGACTAATGTCGAGCTGCGGTACTTTTATTAGACCTGGCAATTTAAGATGACCTGCAGAACAATGGATTTCTATTAGGAGTGACTTAATTGGAAACTGTGTGGGGGAAAAATGTTAGCAAACGAGGCTGGAATGGCTAAATAAGGAGAATATTTTGTAGCATTACTTATGCGCATTAACTATGCGCATTTTAGAGTTAAATTACCATGAAAGTCATGAAAAATTGATACAAGTTGCAAGTAGCTTTTTTATTTATATTATTATTTTAAAAAGTTTAACAATTCTGCTAACATTGTGGGAACTTTAACACCTAAAACTGTGTAATCTAATCTACCAACAGATGTTGGTACAGATGCCAAATATATTTTTCGCATATGTTGGCTATTTATTTATTTGAATAAATCAATTTGCGCAGGCGCATTGTTTCGGATCAGATGGAACAGTAAACAGAAAATAGGAACAGTTGTGTGGAATGCGATCTGTGATGAAACCCTCGTATTCCGACAGAAATAACGCCCCCTAAGCAACTGGTGAAGATCCTTTCCCTCCCCTTCAAAGATAATAACAGTTGGTCAGGCACACATACTATAAAACAGGGGATCCGACTGATTGTATCTAGCCTTCTAATGAATTACGGCACACTTTTCAATTAGTTGCATGTTTATACAATAATTTTGATGATTCTCGAGAACTCACGGAGATGTACACCCCATGATGCTAGAGGAGATAAAGACCGTCAGCTGTTGAGTTCTGAAGAGTTTTTGAAAGAGTCTGCGTAGGGTGTTAACTATAATGAAGCCACCCTGTGGTTGTGTTTAATTGTTCGAGAAGTGTTCTATACAAAAGCGGGAAAAAGAAGATAGATCCATATTTAAAATGTATACTTTAAAAAAATAGTTCTATGATTTTATATTTAATATCTTAAAAATATTTTACTGGGTGAAAAATACTTAAAGGTACTGATAAATTGAAAAATCAACCATTTTAACCATGTTAGGTAATTACTGAAAGCTTTACTTATTAGAGAAAAAATGCTCTGTGCCCACCTCTTCGAATATTCAATCAGTTTTAAAATAGCATGCAAATTCTCGGTTAATCATAGAATGTAAATAAATTGGCGCCGCACTTGGTGGCTATGTGTCAAGGCAATCGGAATAACATCTAAGAGTTGGGACCCGCAATTGGAGAACTTGTTTGCCTACGCACAGCGTTCAATTTGCCAATGCAATTGCAATTTGATTAGGAGGGAGGCAGAAAAAGCAGAAATTACAAATATATTTCTGCAGCTGCGGCCGCTTTTTGTCGCACTTTTTCCGCTAAACTTGTCATTGTTGTTCGGTTTTTTTTTCTATATTTAATTGCAGCCACGGGGGGACGACGACGATGGATGTTGGATGCTGGCACTCAAGTGCACACTTCCTGTCATTTACATTAACAAAGTGTTTTTTCTGCTAGTTTTTATTTATTTTCACAACGCACTCAATGGGTTCTCGAAAGCATGCGCCATTGTTCGATTCGTAACGGGGCCTCTGAATCGGAACGGGAGTCTGAATCGGGGTTGGAGTCCCTGGATCCGGAGATTGAGTCCCATTCGGGGTTCCTGCAAGTGCACACAAAGAAATTACAAAGCTTTTGATTTCTCGATTAATAAAATTGTAATTCAAAATTTAAAAAGAAACAAGATAAATATCTATGGAGAAAAAAAACAAGAAAGAAAGCTAGCTTCGGCCAGCCGAAGCTTATATACCCTTGCTCATTCCTATTAATTAACAAATCGCAAAAATGTTCAATTTTCTAATATTTCTCATTAATTTTCCGATCGTTCCTATGGCAGCTATATGATATAGTCGTCTGATTTTGATCAAATTAAGATTGAAATTCGGAAATATTTAAAAAGAGTCATATCCTAGAGTAGAAGATAATACAATAAAAACCAAAGAAGCTAGAATTTATTTCCTATTACTTTTCCACTAATTTTCCGATCGTTCCTATGGCAGCTATATGATATAGTCGTCCGATTTTGATTAAATTAAAATTGAATTTGAAATTGAATTTTTTAAAGTTTTTTTTTTCCGATTGTTCCTATCGACTCGTCTAGTGATGCTGATCAAGAATATATAAATACAATGATATGCTTTCCAATAAGTATTAAAATAAAATATAAAATATAACATTATATTTTTCTTTACGTATTGTTATTTATTTTTTTGTTTTATATATTTTTTGCCGTGTCAGCGGTTGCGGCTGCGCGTGACGCACGTGGTTCATCGGGGCTTGGTGGTGCGTAGGGGTTGAGACCTATGCTTGGGGTTGTTCCTAACCCGCAGCACTTTCAGTTCAGATGGTTTATTTGCCTCGCCTGCATTGTGCCCCGTCGCTTGTGCCTGCCACACGCATTCTTGACCCAAAATCCAAGACGGAAAAAAGCCAGCTGCAGCTGCACCAGCAACTCCTTGGCCAAAGATCAAGGCAGCCAGCAGTGGCGTGTCAAATGGCCAACCAAACCAAACCAGCTGTTGCCATCCCATCAAATCAAAACCAGTTAGGCGAGCAAACATTTGGAAATGGGAAACCCATCCTAGAACCATTGTCCTTCGGTCGCCTCGACATATGTGCAGCTTCACAGTTGACTTGAAGGCAATTAGCAGGACTCGCACCCTCACTCGGTTGCTAGTTTTCACCCATGCAAATGAGTTGAGTGAATGTTGATTACAATTCAACCCACTACCAAGCCCTATTTTCTTATAGGTAACCCCTCAAATGGCAGCTGGTTTTTCGGGTCTGGCTATTTTTAGTTTTTCAAGTCCTTTTTGTGGGCTACATTTGTCAACAATTTGTTTTACGGTTTTGTACTTTTTGTGCGGGTTGCTACTAAGGGTTTTGGAAAATAAAATATCATACAAAAACTAAAAAAATATTAAGTAGTTTTACAGGTCACCAGAAACGTCGATTCCTTGTCTATCTTCCCTTACATCATACAAAGTGGTTGCCTTGCGTGATTAATTGCCACATTTGCGGCTATTATTGCGAGTCCTGCTGTTGTTATTTGTCTGGTTTCTGCTTTTGTGCGGCATTGGCAAAAAGGATGCAGCTTTCTCGGGGCAAGGCCAGTCCCAAATAATTGCCGACTGATGGTGTCTGCGGCTATCCACCAACAGCTGCTGCAATCACGCAGTCTGTCGACTTCCAACGGGGAGAAAACAAATATTAAAAACCACTTAGAGCGACGCGTGGCTAGCAATTAAAGTAAACACCAAGCATCGGTAAATCCTTTTAGCACTATAACCTATAATTGCAATATGAGCTGCCACTCGATGCATCCTGATCCGGCCACAAAAATATCCTTTCCTAGGCAGCTACCCCTTTTTGTGGTGTGTGTGTTTTGGCCCAACTGGGAGTTGCCATGGCAAATCCCTCGAATTCTGTGTCTGCGCATGCGCGACGGAAAGTGGCAGCTGTGAACTGAGGGACTGACCCCCAGGTCGGCGACTTTGTAATCCTGCGGAAGTTGATTTTATCACGTGTGTCCATTAGTTACCTTTCGGTAACCTGGAGTCCGGCTGCTGGGTTCAGAGTTCAGCTTAGAACAGAAAGGAAACTGAAAAGGGTTTTACTGGTATAGTTTTGAATTTTGTGGACAACCAAACCCTTTTTAAACAGCTGCTACTCTCTTGATCAAATATATCTACTTCGGAAATAGTTTGTCAATTGGCTCCACTAAACGTCAAGAGTTTAACAAGCTAAGTAGATTAAAAAATCTTATAAAATTAATCAACCTATCAAGCGAGGAGAATGCTCCCCATTCACTTGAAAAAAGCTGAATGATCTCGGAATAACTGGAGGCAAATATTTCAAAGTGCAGTGATCTCTCTCGCTCAAGAACCGCTGACAGAGAGTTCCCATCAATTGGAATGCCATTCGAGTGGTGTGTGTAACCTCGGAGGTTAGACCAAAAATGCCATCAGTCATTAATCTAATTTTTTCTATTTATGGCAAACGATTGATGGGCTTAGAGCGTCGCCGACGACTTGACAATTGGCGGCTAATTATGCAATGGCATCCCGAAAAGCCGGCCAGGAATGGGAACTGGCAGCTGGAATTAATTGGGCTGCCAACCGGAGATGCAAGTCTGGCGATAAGACCCTCTGGTCTCTGGGACCTCTGGAAACTATGAAAATGATGATGATGAGCAGTCGGCACCGCTGGAAAAGTCAAAATTAATGGGCCGAGTCAAGAGGCGACAGTTTTGTCGAGAAAATCAAATTACACTACGTTCGTTCTATGTTCCTAGTTAAATCTGTGAAATGGAGCGGACGATTAATAAGATGCGATACTATCTGAAGGATGAGGTGGTCTCGCACAACAAGAAGGACGACTGCTGGGTGATCATACACACGAATATCTTTGATCTGACGCCCATGTTGAAGGATCGCCTGGACCACTGGAATCGCGTGGGTGTTGTTATGATATTCCCAAAGTATCTTTCTTATTTAATAAATTTTTAAGACCCTGGACTATCTGGTAGCCCATGCCGGCAAGGACCTCACCCATTTCTTCCACAAGAACGGAGAGCCTCGCACGGAGATCTCGCCCAGCACTGGGCGACCACGTGTCCTGTTTCCTCCCATCTTGGAGGTGGCCATCTCGGAGTTCTCCAAGACGCCGGGTGTCATGTGGAGCCAGGACCCCTTCTACCACATCGGCAGGGTGACAAAACGAGCTCGGGTCATTCGGATTGTTAACACCCTGACTGCCCAGACGCAATTCATGACCGTTTGCGACGAGGACAGCATCTACGACATCCAGCAGAAGTACAAACAGCGATACAATCACCACGCCGGTAGTTACGAGTGGAGGAAGTTCTCGAAGGGGGTAAGTTTTCCTTATTAATATCCATAAAATTATACGTTTTTCGGCCCTGCTCTAAATTTAATATGGGTTTTCCCCACATTATCATATTTATTGCTCTATACTTCAACATTAAATGGTGCCATTAAAATGCTAGATTTTGAAATTAGAAAGTTAATGAAACATTACTTATTATTATTGTAATTATTAATCATTTTACTACTACTAAACGATTTTATTTATTTTTTAATTTTTATATAATGTCTAAAAATGATAGAAGAAAAAAAAAATTGGTTATAAATCCTAAAATATACAAAAATATTTTAAGCAAAAATATTTAAATAACAAGTGTAATGCATTGTAATAAATTTTGAAGACATCTGAGAAAAACGTAAACTTTAGTCATTTGATTGTTTAGCCTTTAAAATGTATATTATATCTCCCCTAACTTAGGGCAAAGGCTGCAGTGTCCTGGACCTGAATGGCACCCTGGACGAGAATGGACTGAGGGACGAGGAGGACAGCACCGTGGAGCTGCCGCCGCCCTCCATTTGGCTGTACTACACGGATGACATAACAATTGCTTGATTATTCCGCTTGTGATTAATTGTTATTGGAAATTTCTTGTGCTGTTTCGGCTGCAAGTTAAGCTCATTTCAAGCTAGACTGGAGTTGGTAGTTTACAGGCATTTTGGGCAAATTTCAACAAATGTCATGGTCGACAGCGGGCGGTAATAAGTCAGAAAAGTGCAGCCGACTTGTTCGGGGTCGCACTATCTACCTATCCACTTATGTACCATACCCACTATATAATATGCGCCTTATTGCTCCTGATCGCGGCTCTAATTTATGCGGGCCGGTGGAGCTGTGAACTCGTGTATGACGATCGGGGTGTCTGTTTTTTAGTTTTTTGAGTGGTACAGCGAGCCTGCAGCTGCCCAGTTGGCACGCGTTACTTGCCGGGGGGAGTGATCACTGAACTGTGAACTTTTGGGTGTTTTTCAGCGAGCCTTTCGCGGTGGAAGTTATGGTGTTTGGTTCTGGGTTCTTGAAAGTGCGCCCACCTTTCTTGGATCTCCACTAAGCTCTGGGGGCTTCGCTGGCTGCCTGGCGTTGTGTTATCTTGAGCGCATAAATAATTAATTTCAGACTCATTTTGCTTAATAATTTTTTTAGTTGTTTAATTGCAAACCTGTTTGGTGCTGGCTCGGCTTGGGGCCAGGCCGGACCATACATGGTCTGCGGCTGTGTTTTTAATTTACATTGCGACAAAAGAGGCTAAGAATCTGGCACTTGAACAATGTTGTGAAATATTTTAGTCGCTGAGTATGTGGGATTTTTGACAAGCCAAGGGGTTTGGCAGCAGAAGGTCGCCAATGTGTGTCTTTTTTTATCGCGATTTGAATAAAATAAACAAAAAAACGGTGTAATTAACCTCCGGGGGTCGCAAATAACAAGTGACTAAGAGGAAGTTAGACTAAACAAGTCATAGACATTAAAACTAGAACTATAAATTAAATGGTCTTTGCTGTTCTACCAAAAATTAATGAATGAATGTTAATACTTTAATAATACTTATCCTAATCCATAAATATTCAGACAATCTAAGAACCCTTTTAACTGTCCAAGGAAAGGCGACCGAGACAGACCCAAATTAAATCCGCCAAATCGAACTGATACCTAAGAACAACGTCTGAGCCAAGACATGCAGAATCTTGTGAAATTCTCCTACCTGTTCTGAAATCTCAGTGCCTGGTACCGCCACCATGATTGGATGACTCACCCGAGTCTGCGAACACGTTTGCGCCTGTCAGGGCCTGGGAAAAAGGAGCAATATCGAACATTGGGAACCTGCCGCGGTCTGGGATCTTTTCGTTAATGGTGGTTAAGCGGGGGAGGAGAAGGCGATGGGATACCACTGCGTAGAAGTCTTCAAATCCATTGCACTGCCCGAGTCTATGGAATTGCGTTTATCGTTTGGCCAAACCTGTTTTGGCATTCCTCCCCCCCACAACTCGACCGAGTTCGTTGCCTAAGTCTTTTGTTCGAAGCGCCACAGAGTTCATTGCCTGGTATAGGTAAACAAAATGCATTCGTGTATCAAGCCATATTTGCTGGACTCCGGTAGGTGATAGGCCAGCCCATCATGAGTGTGCACTGGGTTGTTAATTAACGGGGGAGAAGCTGGAATTGGCAATTTGCATAGAGCTGGAATGCATAACCTCCCAAAAGCTAATGAGATTGTACATTAGTTGCTGTAACTTATGTAACGGGAAATGATTTGTTTTTTGTTTAGACTTTTATCTTTTCGAGCAAAATATTTATTATTATATTTTAATTACAATTTTAAAATAGTATAAATAAATTCACTAAAAAAAGGATAATTTATGTACTTTCATTCTTGGATATATTTTCAACAACCATTCATTCTTTAAAGTTAAAAACGTTTCTTGGTATAACCTACTTTAAATACAATGTCTAAGAATTTAATCTAATAGAACCGGTGACATGTTGCCAGAACCATTACACTAATTTCCCTGTTCACGCGACATTCCCTCAAATACAGCGGATCCAACTTGGATCATCGACATCACCCACAGTAGTAGAAGAGCATGTAACCCACTTCGCTGGGGTCTTCGGCATCCCATTCTCACCCATTCAGCATTCAGCAGACTGGGTAAATCTGAATTCCATGCCGGTCGCATTCTTTCCCATCTCCCCAAAGACAGGCGGAAGTCGGGGCTCTGGTATGCGAGCATTCTTTCCTCCAGCCATATATTCCCAGGCTAAGCGAGCTAATTTAGTGCTTAGCTCGACATAAACTGTGTGCGGTTCCTGTTCGGCTTGTTAATTGAGCAGACTTATGCAGATGAGCTTAGAAATAGAAAGCCAGGCAAGCGGGACAATCGAAATATTTTGGCATGAAGGTCACAAGTCCAAAAGGAAGTCCGAACCTCCGCCCCCAAAAAAACCTTTCGACGGCTCCAAAATTGGGCAGCGTAGATCCAACATCCGTTATGGCTCAATTTCATTTACTTTTACTGTTTCCAGTTCTTAACTTCTACGTGGCCTGAGACTCCTCCAGCTATTGTGATGGGGAAAATACCCTCCAAATGATTTGCATTTGGCATACAAAGCGTTGACCGCTGCATTTGGCACTTGGCATTCCACACCCAACAGCCGTGGCAAATTAAATAATAAATTTACGAAGGAAAAAAGAGTATGCGACAACAAATAGCGGAACCAAATTAGGAAGTGGCCACACCACAAAGTCCCCCAACTCCATATTGGGGGGCTCACTGTACCTGACCAACTGTCATGGGCATATTAATTGTAATGTGATTGATAAGGTGGCTTCTTGAATGAATAAGTTAGAGACCGCGACTTGAACTCTACAAAAATGGGTCTCAGGAATTTAACAAAAATGTGTTTAATTATATAAAATGTATTTTAATCTATTCTTATCATTCTCATAGTTTTAAAAATATATAAATACTCCAATAAAAATATTCTTTAGAACGAAAAAAATATTCTTCTTCTTTAAAACGGAATGAAAAAGTGTCAAATTAATGTTATTTCCTTTCTTCAATTTCTGAGTCTCTCCCGCCAAATTGATATGCCACTTTTGCACCTCACGGGCCCTGGTGATTTTTCATAAATTATTCAAAGCCTAACTGCTTCCGTTTTGGACTGGAGTGCCTGCCTGCCTGCCAGTCAGTCAGTCACTCCTCCGATGTGGATGTGAATGTCTGCTGCTCCCCTGGCAGATTGACAAGGTTCGTTGGGGACTCCGCGTGGCCAGTGGGTCAGCGGGGGGTGCTGCACTTTCTTGTGGTTTCGATGGCCGTCCAGCTGCTCGTATAAATATCCATTGCCAATAAGAACGCCGAGTTTATTTTACATTTTATTGTATAATTTTCGGATGTGGTTGGCAGAGAAGACGAAGACCGTTCTGACTGGCATAAATTAACGCGTGCAACTAAACGAAAATAAATAAATTTCGTATTTACATTGGGGGTATATTCCCCGAGTTCCGCTCGGTTGCCCATCAGGTATGTCGAAAAGATCGGGAGACAATGGGGCGGTTTTCACAGAGCTCTGAGTGGTATGTATGCAAATCGAATCGCTGGCAAGGGGTTAAGTTTTGGTTGGGCCTCAATTTATGGTTATTAACACAATATTTGTTGTCGCTCCCTGGTTAATTAGCGGGCGAGGTCGCTTCTGGGAAACGGATTCGAATGGTTCCCAAGCAAATGGCCCGGCCAAAAATCAATTAAAAGCGCACGTGACGTTCAACTACCCACATCTGCATCCTTTCCCGCCTTCTTGTCAATTCCACTTGGGTGTTTTTTTAGTTGACCAAGCACTTCCTGTCCCAGGGGATTTCCCCGAACGACCGTTAGCTGGCCTTGTGCTTCCTGCGGATGATTAAAATATCTAAAAAGAAGGAGCGTGGGAGCCACTCTGACTTTGAAATCAATTTCCCTGGCTTTAAATTCGATTGATTTATCGCTCTGCGGGCTTCAATTGATTTTTCTATTTTTTTTAGAGTGGAAAGGAGGATTATCAAACTGTGATCTATATTCTTTTGGTGGTTAGGGTGGTTAGGATAAGGGGCTTGCCAAATTGAAATGTTTACTTCGGCTTAGGGTTGTGTACTCGCCCATTAAATTCGTTTTGATTTATGCGAGACAAGTGCCTAACTGATCTTGTTAAAATTTACGAGTTCCCGAGAAGGGTTGCAACTGTGAGAACTGGGGTGGTGGCAGGGATTATAAGGGTTCGTGATGTTTGCTTTAAATATTGTTTCAAGAGATACTTTTTTTATGTCACACACACTGACCATACTCAAAGTTTTCAGCTGAAAATGGAAACCACACACTGGTGAGACAACAAGAAGTCTTCAATCAGGTCTATTCACTTTTTTTCGGCCTGTAACTCGTTTATAGAGAGGAGCAACTACAGCAGGTAGCTTCACTTTCTAACAATGATTGGTTGGCAACCTTCTCTTTTCGGTTTCTTCCTCCGAGGAGTAATGAGCGCTTTTTCAAGTTGATAATTACGATGAAACAGCAGAAACAGGGGCAGAAACAGAAGCCGAGATTCGAGAATACAATGGCAACCACAGCTCATTTGGTTAGCCCCAGAGGCCTCTGGCCAAGATGATTTGTCTTTTCTGGTCAAAAACTTCGGAGGACAGAGGCTTAGGTAAAACATTTGTTTACACATGAAAATACCAGTAGCCGATTTATACAATTAAACAAAGATCCGCGAGGGATCCAAAAGAAGGGCGGCTAGAATGAGTGATATTCTGGGAGCAGCGTGGGAAATGACTTATGTAACTAACTGGTTGTAAGGTGTCTCTCGGATTCCCAGAGTCTTATTAAGTACCATGAGCTGGTTATAATTTCTAAGCTGATTTGGGGGAGACCTTTTGCAAATCAATCAAGGGCGCAGCGAATCCCCTTGACACCTCAATTACAAATGCAAATGGTGGGAAATTGGCAGAGAAAATTTGCTAAGGGGAAAGAGTAAAAATATATCCCATAAATATTAAGAACTTGTCACCCACATGCCATAAAGTTTTAAAGAAATTTAAAAGAAATTTCCATAAAAACATAAATCACTTAATAAATGAAAAACCATTAAAGTGGCAATTATAAGCTGTTTCACAGTCATAATAAAATGAAATTGCCTGTTAATTAGCAATTATGAGGGCACACTTTATCGCTTGCCAACGGATTAATGTGGGGTTAAGCCCATAGGCTCCCCAGTAGATTGCTGGAAGCTCAACCCTCTGAGGCATTTGGCGAATCTGATGGAGGAGCTGGCAACCACTGGCCAGGGAATAATCCAACCACCATACCATACCATATTATAGATCTCCAGACCCGTCGCCCGCACTTACTTGCACCACACTCTTGCTTTCATGTCGACCAGCCATTATAATTATGGCGACGAGTCTGCCGCTTCTTTCTCCTTCTACTTCTCTTGGGCATTTTCCAGAGCTCTTTTCATTACATTTAATGCCACAAAGGAATTTGAAAAGCATAACAACAACAAAGGAATACTTCGCTGCTGACGTCGCACTGGTCGGCCAAGTAGAACTCGTGGATGTGCACTGAGAGAAATTTATTTTTTAAGAACTTTTAAAAGATAGCTTTGGTTTTTTATCTTATAATAAAAGGTTTACTAATTATTTGAATATTTTAATGGGATAAACAAGATTTAGTTTATTAGGTATATCAAAAAATTATAAATAAAAATTACGAATTTAATTTAAAATGTAGAAGGTTATAGGAAAGTACTAAAAAAAGAAACACCTCAATGGAAAATTTCAAAAAAGCATCACAAATATTAATCTTATATTATTGAATTAATATAAAACGATTTTTTTGCAATGAGTCATTTTAAATTTACTAAATAATTTCCAAATCATCATAAAAAGTATTTTCAAAAGTTTAATTATTTTTAGATGACTTTATTTCTTTCACTGCACAAAAAGTTGGGGAGGTGGCTGTGGCACTGGATGGATGCGGACGCGCTCGGTTGACTTTCATGGATCAGTTGGGGCGGGCTCGCAGCTCCACAACTCCAAAGCGGTAGCATATATCGCTGTTTGTTCTGGCATACACTACTATACTATACTATACCATATAGTATTTGTTGCTGTTGCCTTTGCTTTGGCTGCAGTCATTACCGGCATGACAAGCACAAAAATGCGTCGTCGTTCGTGCGCAGACGGTGCCGCTGCCCGCAAAAAACTAAAGTTGCATTTAACTAGTCGAGGAATAGGGCTTGGCTGGGCCTTAGTCCATCCACTAGTTACTAGTTACTGCAACTATGCAAGGAGGGCCCATCGATTGATGGACTTGCAGTGAACTCGGTTGAACTTCCAGCTTGGATTGGACACACGTGTCCAAGTCGGGAGCTGATTTCCATATCTCTATCTGGCGGACGCACTTGGCTAGTTTGGATTGGAGATACGAGTACTTAGAACTAATCTTCCTCTTCTAAATGCTGCCAGGCGTTTCGACAGCAAAAGATCAAAGGGGCCAACGAAACGAGCCACTAATTTGATTTGTTTAGTAAAAAGGTTCGAAGTCAGCGCTACTGTTTATAAGATAAGGAAGAATGTATAGAACTAAAGGGTATAATATTATATTAATTATGTAAAAAAAACTTTAAATATTCGGTTTTAAATTGAAGAAAAGTATAAAAATATTTATACGATTGAAAACTGATATTTAACTGATTTAACTGATATATATAATTTTCATATCTCTTTTACTAGCTATCGCTTTTGAACTTCTCTAGTTTATCTAACAATTTTTCTCTTCAATTTATTTATGTCATTTAGACAATTCGGTAATGCTAATCATCTTCTCTGCCCAAAAGTAACGTCGAAGCAAATCAATTTTAATGTTCTAGCCGCACATGAACTATCAAAGCAATTATGGCCCGCCAATAACCTGAAATCTAAGCCCAACTATATTTGGCAATCGTCGCTATCGACAACATAGGCCGCACCCCGTCCCAGTTGAGAATGCTTCGACGCCGACAAGTGGTCAGGTTTCCAGTGCCGAAAGTTCCAGCGATTGTTGCCGGGCCAGTGAGCAGGCTTAATCTCGGATCTGCAAACCCGAAACGAATGGCACACGAGTATCAGTTTAAGATTTTTTAAATCTGGCTAGCTGTTAATCATAACCCAAAAAGTGCTGCAAAAAATGTACAAACTGCTTTCGACTTCCGTTGGGCAACTCATCCTGTCTGGGATGGGAACCGGGGATCCCAATTCCGATCTCGGGTTTCGATCCTCCGATTCTGAGGCTGGACAACCGCAAAGTGGAAACGGAAGTGTCGCCGAGCGGACAGGTAGAAGATGCCCTCTATTAATTGTGACCTTTAGGACTCGTCGTCTGGCACAGAAACCCAAGTAATGCCGCTGCAACAAACTAAAATCGAGTCTGCAACCAGTTGCAGTGCCACTTTTTGTCGCAGTCTGGCTGGGGTTTTGTGGATGGAGCTGGTGGCTGGCGATCATTTAGCTGCAAAAAGGCAGCTATGAATGGTAAATGGCAGTGCGGGCCACTCTGCAATTACATGGCCAGCTGCCAGTTGTTTTGCACTCCGAAAGGGCGGTGAGGGGGGAATAGAGGATATAAGGTATAAGGTATAAGGTAGTTTCACTCATCACGTATTGGGAGGTAGCATACATGGGCATACTTAAGGGGCATTAATGTGGTTTATCATCGGGCAGCCACTGAGTTCGATACGGGCATGTTATGACAAGGATGAGATGTGGACAAGGCTCGAGCTGAACTGGTTGGGAATTCTTCATTCACTTCCCCTTCGAAGGGAAACGCGATGCAGTGATGCTCAGGTGGATTCATTAATGGTTTGCTTCTTTATAATATTAATATATTAATTAATATTGGTCTCAAAAAAAGTGTATTTTTTAAAGTTTAGGTTAAGATATTTGATACAAGTTCAGAAGCCCCAGTTGTTCCCCAAATCCCAGCACTTCCTTGAAGATTTCCATCTATTTTTTCTGGAGTGTAGCTCACTGCAGATCATTAAGACGCCATGCCAGAAAGAGATGGCCAAATAGAGAGAGGGGCCGAAGCAAAGTGCACATCCGTAGAAGGACATCTGATCGCTTTTTGTCGTGGCATTACACAACCGCAAAGTATCCGGGGGGATCAGTTGGGGGGCTTTGGGGAGGGAGTGCAAAGAAGATGAAGATGAAAGTGCATACAAAGCACTGACTGAGTCCCCAAGCCGAAAGTTGTTGTTTCCACTATTTCTTTTGCACTGGGAAAAATACCATTATTTTAAAGGTATCTTATATTAGATTTTACAATTATTTAGCACCTTTATTTTCTGTATCACTATGCATGTTAAATATTTCTAACTAATTGAAGGTCTATTAGAAATGTATAATTACTAAGTAGATTTATTTTTCTTTTAAGGAATATTACCTATTAGAATATTAAATCATCAAAACATATTTTTAAAATATTTATTAAAGTTCCTTTTTTTGTAAAATCCCTCTTAATTAAAGCAGCTTAAAAATATAAATGAGTCATTATGAAAACTGAATTTCTTAATCCTTTTTTCCCTGTGTTTTTGTGGCTTCCTGCAGCTTACGACGTGTGACGACATGTAGAACTAATTGTCGTCCCCTATGGCAAGGTAGCCTCGGCGCGGAGGAGGCGGCGGAGGAACTGGGGGGCAGGTCCAGAGGACCAGGAGGGGAGCTGGAACTGGAACCGACTTGGCAGCAACTCTGGCTGCAATTGGCTGCACCGTTCGCCTTGTGACAGGCATAAATCAGTTTTGTTTCAGTAATCGGCGCAGCAAGAAGTCAGTCGAAGTCGAAGTGGAAGTCGAAGCCACCTGTCGGCAGCTAAATATCATGGTGATCTTGAGATTTTCGCGTGTGTTGCGTCATAATTGAAAATGATCGCGGTGTGACACCTTAAAAGGTATTCCCAATTGTGGCAGACACTCTGCTCTTTTTTTCGATTTTTTTCGGACGTCAACGGCGACAACTTCGCCAACGAGTTAATTAGAGTTCGGGTCGTGTGCTCGGGGAATCGAATTGTTTGGCTGATTTATGTTGGATCGATGGACAGGCATTCCTTGGCCAAAAAAGGCGCAGCAGCAGCGCTAGATGAATAAACCAAAAATTAGCAACATTTAGTTAATGCACATAAATAAGATACGACGAGATTCGATATTGCGCGACTCCAAATTGGGCAAGTCGTTCGTGTGCCCCGAGATCTCTGGGATCCGTGTGGGCAGAAGTCTAAGTCAAACAAACAAAAAGAAAATAAATGACGAGTTTAAATAACACTAACAATCGGCTTTGTTGAGGCTTTGGTTGGTTAATGAGCGGTACCCATATTTGGCCAGATCGAAGTCGTCTCAAGATGCCCGCCCCGCCGAGCACAGTGAAGCCTGTCTCTGGTCACACGACCAAGCTCACGAATGGCAAATCCAGCAACAGTAACACCACCTTAAGCAACTCCATCGCCCATCTGAGCGACTCAAGGACCAATCTCACTGTCAACACGCCCACCACCTGCCAGCGATTAAGGTATGACACTTTTACAGCTCTTGGTTTTTCGGTTTTTGATACTGGAACTAGATTATCGGGCCCAGAGCCGAAAAGTTCCCTCCGATTCGATATTGTCGTGTTAATAAATTATGCTAAGGCGTGGGGTCTGCCGATTCACCGTGTGTTAGGTACCATCTATAGAGTTTGGCTAATTGCGTGTCTGCTAATAAATGGAATTTGTCAATGTAAATTATGGCAGAACGGATGGATTAATCCGTGTGTTTAAGTTTAAACTGAGAAAGGGGAGTTTTCTTACAAACTATGTTTATAGAGCATGTCAAACAATACTTTTTTATTATTTGGAATTTGAATGAAGAAGAAAAATCTCTAACTTCCCATTATAAATTTTATTACTAGTATCTACATCACTATTATTCGGTAACCAAAAACTTAAAGGATGTTAGACAATTTACATATCATTTGTTATACGAAATTAAAAATTCACCAAATGTATTAATCTTTTATTGTCTTGCATTCCCAGCGAAATGTTTCGGCGTTCGATTGCCAGCAGCACCCAGTCCAGTTCCAGAGAAAATACCTACGAGGAGGTAAGATAAATATACATATGAATACAACTCAGATGATCCTTAGATAAGCCATTACCGAATTTCCATTATAATTGTAAATGTAGATCAGGAAAATTATAAATGAAGTGTTGCGCGTGAAATATCTTGAGAAATACAAGGGGAAATACAAATCAACCCCATAAATGGAAAACTGATCATTCTTACCTGCTCTTTTGTGGAATGCCCATCACAATTCAGCTAATTAATCAAACAAAATGCCAAGACAAGACGAAAAAGAATTTCGTGAAAGGGGAGAGAATTCCTGCGAAGTTTCCGTTACCCCCAGGAAAACCTCTCGAATTTCCAGGCGTTCCGAGTTGATTTGCTTTTCATAATAAAAATCTTTTAGCAAGCCCATCAAGGGAAAATAATTTATAAACATTTTAGGGTAGATGAAAGGCGACTGCCTACTGTGTATCTGTATCTATGGAGGCTTACGCATCGCTATGTATCTATAAGTGCGCGGTGTGTAATCCGAGATACTTTCGGGAGGGGGGGTCTCCTTCACCCAGGAGCAGTCGATCGATTTATAAACAGGCCGACGCGCTCAAGTGTGCCAGCTGCCGCTCGGATTCATAATATCTTTAAGATACATATACATACCTTTCCTATTGCTAAGAAGCTGCGAGGACTGCCAGGACCAACGCATCGAATCCTTAAGGTCGGCAGGCATTGACCTGCTTCGGAATGCCAAGCGAAAACATCTGTCGCCCTCAAAAGGGATCGTCTTGGCAGTTACCATCCATATATTTATGAGTCTCGCCCGGGTGTCCTTTTTCGTGTTGTTACAGGCGTCGTCCTCGATTTGGCGCGCTCAGTTCGTTAGCCCAACGAAGATCAGGTCGATTCCTGATGGAGCTGCATTCTATACAGGTTTTCCTGCTGCCTGATCGAAAACATCTGCCTGAGCCGCAGTAAGCGGGTCCTTTCGATAGCCAGTCGAATAATTGAAAGTAATTTCCCTGCACTCCAATGATGGCAGCAAGGTGATAAGCCAGTTTAGTCGCCGGTATCCTGCAAGGATTGTTGACGGTTTCCGGTTGACGAGAAAATCTTTATGGCCAAACCAAGTACTGTCTGAGCTCAGTACGATTAGAAACTTATCTGAAATCTAGGGTTTTTTCTAATCTTAATCTCAAGAGGTCTTAAAAGAAGGGTTAATAATAGTATTTATATGTCAGGAAACTTTGTTTCGGATTATTTCTGTAATATATTGGAACTTAGAATACAAAGTTCTTAAAAATGTAGGCTTACACTTTGGAAATCTTTTTTGCATTTCCATTAACGTGGCCATATTCTCGCATTTTTAGTGCACTTTTAAAGAAGTATCCCCCTGTTATTGAACATGTGTTCTTTGACTCCACATTACATAATAAAAGTGTCAGGCCAGAAGGTATTGTCCACAAGTTATTTGAAACCAAACGACCGCAAACTCTGGGCTCTCCATCGATATCTATGTAGCTCCACTGCGTGAAAATGTATCTGGCAGATACAGTCAGCCAGACAACGCGTGTAAAACGCATAAAATTGCAAATTACCGCGCTCGAATGCATTTCATATGACGATTTCAAAGCTGCAGCTTTGATTCGATTTCATTTGAAGCTGGGAAACCGCAATGGCAGGCGGGCATTGGAATCGGAGACGCAGTTGGGATGCAGATACAAATGCAGATGAAGATGCAGGCGATCGCAGCTCAAGTTGAGCGTGTGGCAGGCAGACGACGATCTCTAATGGGCAATGGCATCATAATCATCATCATTGACAGGCGGTCTCATGTTGCATTTAGCAGCGGCCGCTGATAGATGGAAATGGGAGTTAGTGAACCCCAGCCCAAATCCCTCGTTGGTTAATCTTTGGAAAGTGCAAGTGAGTGCACTCCAGTCAAACATTCCTCTATGTGTCGTTTGCCTTTTATTGCAGCGACCTAATCACAAATCAAATATTTTTGTACGCCTCGAGGGTTTTATGGCCTCTGCTCCGCTGCGGTTCATCGTCTTTGGATCTGGATCGGAATGGGACTGATTGGGTGCCCTCAAATATTTGACTAGACCCTGTGGATTCGACTTCTGTGTGTGGGACTCAAAATATCCGACTTTGGCTGGATTGATAGCCTCTAATCAGTTGCTCTGTTTGTTGTCGAATGGATCCCATAAATTACACTACTTTGCATTCTTCAAGTGCTCAAAGAAAAGGGGTGACGAACCTGCTTGAAAAGTATATTTAATTTCGATGCTTAATTGTTTGATTTAGAGGTCTGCATGAATGCATTCAAACTGACAAATGAATCACTCATTCTTAAAACTTGTATAAGTTTTTCTGTATTCATTACTTTAAATATGAGTGAATGCAGTACTTGTGACTGTATTGCCAAATACTGTACTCACTTTTCCAGACACAGTACAGTATATTGTGAATACAGTGTTTTTGGTGTACAATAACTCATTGTACAGTGAATGAAGTTTTCCCAAAATTACAAGGCCTACTGAATTTATAAAATTTTAAAGCTTGCTTATTTCTTTGTAATATTGTAATCTATCCACTAGCAGAATAACTTAAAACCTAATGAAAGAGACAAAGTGTCGTTAGTCATAAAATATTGACGGATTTATTAATACATTAATCGCTATTTAAGACATTTTCATTAATGCTGTCGATGTTGGAGTTTAAAAACATTATTTTGTTGACCATGTCTTCAGTCGAAGCAATTTTGGAACGCTTTGCGGAAATTAGATTTTTTGCAATTGAAAACGCCCTCTCCGACGGAGCGCTACTTGCTGGGACCGCTAAGATTTGTAGGCCTAGTTTGTATAATAATGGAAATTGTTTCTTATTATTAAACCACCATTGCAGGACATTAAAGTCGTCACTGTACGAGATTTTAACGTGTTTATATGTTTCGATTTCATCATTAATTGTATTATAAAGGCTATTGCTTTGGATTGGTTGAGTGTAGTCTTCAAAAACAGGATCGATTTGTGGATTAGATTGAGTTATGGAGTCTTCGTCTTCTGATGGGCTATTGCAATACAAATTTGTCATAATTTCTTTACAGTCATTAATGGTTTGTTGTTTTTCTGATTCATTGAACTGCGATAATTTATTAGTTGGCGGAAATAAAAATAATGCAATGTTATGAAACTTTGTTAAATTTGGTTCAACCACAAATTGCATACAATTTTGTATCGCAATTTTGCACTTCTTCACCACTTCTACATCATTTACATTAGTATTGGATAACTTTTGTAAATTCTTAATGTAGGGTATAGAAAGGTTCAAGGTGGGATAGGTATTACCCTCCAATTTTTTTGAACATGTTTCAAATGGAGCAAGAAGATTTGTAAGTGCCGTTAAATCACTTAAATTTAAATCTGCAATCCTAGACGTTTCATTCTTTTCAATTAATATGTTGGTTATTTCAAGCCAACTAGATTCAATTGACTTGAAAAGATAGAATACCGTATTCCAACGCGTTGGACAAAAGCTTTTAAGGGAAGATTTTAGGTTGGAATTTTGGCCCGATTTCTTAAAATATTTGACTATTTTGCTGCATTGATTAACAATGTTAAGCAGCTCGGGGACCTCGTTCACAACCTTTTCGATTACATTGTGGATCAAATGGCAGACACAATTAATGTTGTTAAATCCTCGAAATGCGGCTTTCATATTGGCTCCCCTATCTGTTACAATTATTGGGCTATCGTCCTCTAGGTTACATCCAAACTCATTTAAAATGTTTTCAACTTTGGATCTAATGCGATCTCCTACAAAAAGTTAGTTATTAATAATAATAAACCAATATTTTCTTGACTTCGAATTCCTTACCAGTACAGGAAACTCCATCCATTGATTTAACTGCAAGCAACCTGTTTATAAGAACTCCGTTCTTGATGTAGTGAATAGTGAGGCATAAATAGGACATCTTATAAAAATCGTCAGTCCAAATATCCGAGGTTAAACCATAACCAAACATTTTGTGTTCCAAAATTTCATTTTTAATCTCATTGAAATGAAAATCGTATAGCTTTCCAATATTACGAGAAATGGTGGTCGGGTGTGGAAGTAATGTGTCAAGATTGACATTCTGGCCATAGGTGGCGCCAACTTTTAGCAAAAATTGAGAAAATTTTTTTAGACCAGAGTCTTCAATTATGTTGAAAGAACGGCCATTCTTCACAGTCCATTCGGTTATGATTCGAGTGCAAGTTTTTTTTGTTGTAGATTCAACTTCGACATCTGGTTTAAGGGGCTTTTGAGCATTGGCCATAATGTAACATTTATGTTTCACCATATTCGATGTGCTTTTGTCATATTTATAAATATTGGAGCACACTTTACAGGCAACGAAACTATTAATTTCATGGCCATTACCATCCAAAATTTTGGCAAAAGTGTCCCATACTTTGCTTCTGCCACGCTTAGTCGAATATTGAAATTCGCCACTTAGAAGCTTTGCCTTAGTAGTGGCGGTGTCGTACTGAGGAGGAGATGCTGAAGTCTGATTGCAAAGCAATACATTAAGATTACAATTTTCTTAAAAAGATTTTTAACACATAATACATACAAACACATATTTTTGCGAGTAGACACTTTTGCCTTGACTAATTTATTTACCAATACATACATATGTACTGAAGCCGGGACAAACACAAAAAAGTAAGCCAACGGTATTAATTTATCTTCTAAAACAAACCAATCTTCAACGTGCGTATACTCAATGTACCATTACAAAAACTTACATTTTGCGAAGAAATAATATCGCACTCGATATTCTCATTATTAGGCAAATCCATTTTCCGTTTTAGCTTCCGACAACTTTCACACTACTGCACTTTTTTTTTTACTCAGAGTACAGTACTGTACAATAGTAATTGAGACGACACTCAAAGTATTGTTCAGACTGAGAAGCATACACATAGTATTAAAAAAGTGTTGCAACTCTAAAATAGTGTACTCAGTTACTATCGGTAGAGTGGGTACTCTCTACAATATTGTATGAGTACACTAAATGTGAGTACAGTGTACAGCTGTACAGTACTGTAAGTTTTGAAATAAATACATTCATGCAGGCCTCTAGTTTGATTTATGGCAGGAAAATGGAAAATTGTAATACCCATTTATTTGAAAATTTTAATGGAAGTTCCATAATAAATCTTTTGTAATTACCAAATAATAATTGAAAATCTCTATTATAACTTTAAGGTTTTAATATAATATTATTCCAAGATTTTATTCTTTTCGTAACTTTACTAATAAAGTGATATTAAATGTAAATACTTAAGCTTCTTTCAAGTTTCCCGACATGATCCCACGGATTTTCCACCCTTTTCCCTGTCAGATTTCCCACTTGGCTAGACCAAATAAGTGTCACCTTCAATAACGGTAGAGGTTTTCAATTAAGGAGATATCACAAGTCAAACATGCGATGGCTGCATGGACTTGGGTCATGTGCATTTCATTACTGTCTTCTATATAGTATCCATAAGGTTTTGAGGAGATCCGCCCCCCGACCTCATTAAAATGCAAACAGTTACGATATCATACCCAGCGATCCCCCGATCCTCCGCTGATCTGGTCATGTTATTATTAAAAACACCTAAATGGGTCGCCAAGAACCGGGCACTGCGAACTGGGGATGGGTCGTGTGTCCGTGTGCTTTGTAGTGCAGCACGTACAATAAATTAGTGACATTATAAAAAAATTAAAACGTGAGCTCCTCTAGCCGAACATATTTTGACAATAATAAGCAGCTTTGTGTGCTGTCTTCTTGTTTCTTATATACTTATGTATGTAGGTAGAAATGGTATATTTCTCGAGAGCCGCAAATTCGGAACGCAAACAACGTGACATGGGGATCGAGATGGGTTGGGGTTTCTTGGGTTTCTTCGGTTTTCCGAGGGGGCCTGTGAATCCGTTTTGTTTGCCTCTGCTTTATGCGTTTTTATGTTTTATAGGCCTCCTCATTAGCATGCCGATCACGAGAAGCTTATAATTTTGAACTCTTCGTCTTTTTTTTGGAGTGGAGCGGCTAGGACAAGGCACAATTGTCAATAAAATTGCTGAACCGCCTGACAGCACGCACTCGCAGCACTTTGAGACATTTTACGGCGACTCAGAAATCCGTATCTTAGCCCCAAACAATTAACGAAATAAAAAGGCCGCTCGGCTGAGATCCCACGCTTTTTTTCGAGCGGCTGGAAATGTACGGCATTTAAATAATTTTTCGATGCCAGCCCACACAGTCACCGCAAGCTGATTATTTGTATACATTTTATTGTTGAAATTTATATGCGAAAAATGCATACATGCGAACCGAGCCAGAGATTCATTCACAAATTGTTGGCGCATCTCTAAGTCATAATCGTATACAGCGGAAATACAGAAGACACAAAATGCTAGATACGAAATACACGAAATCTACCTGAATCTCAGAATTCATGGCCCGCGAACTGGTGAATGAACTGAGGAAATATCTCCCTACCTCGGGATTTTTCTCCACACCCAATCTCTGGGCCATTAGCAGCTTTTTAGCCGGAATTATTTAGTCTCCGTGGCCGCACTTGACTTTATCTTTGCCCAGCATGTTTGGAAACGGAAAGTCCTGGGATGCGAACATGTTTTGCACACATTTCGGGCAAATCCTGTGTGGCCTTTGACCTGCAGGTGGTCCAAAAGGGCATTCAAATGAAGGGTGCAGGGTGCAGAAACTCGGGGAAAATGACCCACAGCTAAGGCTATTAGGACTGATTGATTTATCAGCTAGATAAGTTATGAAAAGATTATTCGGCCAACAAAAGAAAGATTATATTTGCAAGTAAGTTGTCAAGGTCTTGAGATCTTTAATATTTTCTTGTTACTTATAATGGGAACTATCTTGTTCACAATAAACTGATTACCCCTTGGCTTCTCGCAGATAAAACAACTTTCTACTATGGCTTTCCTCTGTTTTCAGGCAAAAGAAACAACAAATCTCACAGCATTTCCTCATTAGTTTTTTGTTTGCGGCACAATGGAAGTTGGCCCAAGTTGCGACTGTCTCCTCCACTGATGATAATTAAATCAACGTTGCATGACACAACTTAATCAAAACTGAGCCAAACTGAAAGTGAATTCGGCTGGCAAAAAAGAGAGATACATAAATGAGGTCAACGAACACGGTCCAAGTTGTCAACCGGCACTGTAGGCAGAACCCATTAATGTTTCTTTGGGTCTTTGAATAGTTTCCCCAAAAAAACAAAGACTAAGCTTTGTATCTTTTTCGTATCTCTGCCACTTTTATCAGCCCATTTACGTGCCAAATCAGCGGGTGAAAGTGTTGCAAAATGAGCGAAACGAAATAGCGAAATTACTCTGAGGTGAAAATTGTTTTTCCTCGCTCCACAAGGAAGGAAAATGCGCTTTGCTATGGAAAAAAATTGCACCCAGAGCAGACGCCTCCAGTTGTCTTTGGAATTTTCCCACACTTTGCAGGTGGACGTGTCTGAACTTTGATTAAACAGCCCGCGTTTCCACTGAGTTTTTCCACCAATCTGAAGCAGGGTAATAAATGTATAACATTCTGTAATGGCTGGTGTGGTAGCTTGAAAACCGATCTCTGAGTCATGCTCGATTAGTCAGAAGAATTTTTGGACAAGTGAACGGCCTGCCTTTGAGTCACTCACTCACTATTTTCAACTGCAAGAGTTTTCCATTTACATTTCCCGCGCTGCCCGGGGAAAAACTAAGCGTGTTCGCATTTAATGAGTGTCACTTTTATCGATCGCGGCGGTGGCACCTGTTTCCGTTGCATAATTTCGTTGTCCAGACACCAGAAACACACGACAGTTCCTTCCACATTCGTTTGTTCCTTGGGTTACCAAAATATTTACACATTTCTGTGAGTAAACGAAGTAAACAGGCGCTAGTTCTGATGAAGTTGCGAGGGAGTGTGGCAGGTGTCTGTAGGCACCATTTGTAACCCGATAGAGCCAGTTTAGAACCTAATGAGGGATCAGTAGATACAACAAATAACTTGGCTGCTAATGAGTAAAAAGAAGTAGAAAATGACCTGGAAAATGTGCATAATAAATGCCTTAATTGGGTTAAAAATATGGCTATAGCTACCTAAAACATACATTTATTTACATTTTAATTTATATATCGTATAATTTTTGTACAGAATATAAAGAGCAGTATTATTGAGATGTTAAATTTTTGTTATGGGTTTTATATTTTACCATTAAGATAAAAGACTTAATATATTTTTAGCAATATATAAACTTAGTTAAATTACCCGATCAGAACTTTACTTGAACAAAACGTATATCTTCAAAGAAGCCTTGACTAATAGAAACACAATTGCTTGGCCCATAAATCTCGCTACCATATCAAGAGATCTTTCCCAGAACTGCTTTTCGAGTACATCAGAGAGAGAGTACACCTTATATACTTTTTTGCACTGCTAACCATCCGCAACTAATGCGGCTGTAGGAAAGATAAACTGCACCGGGATCTGAAGGATCAGCCGTAGACGGAAGGCCCGGCGTGTGCGGTTGGCCAGGCTGTTTATTGTTGGGAAATCATAAAAGATCATAAATAAATAGCAGAGCACAGAAGATTTACATTTGCCGGGGACTGTCGAGGGTCGGTCACACTTTAATTGCCGGAGATAAAGCGAGTCTAAGCGGATCTCTTGGGCTGGGAAACGTACACACAGAGTGTGGTCCATTCGGGTCCAGTGATTCATGCTGATCTCTCTCGTTCCCTCTCGCTTACTTTACAATATCGCCATCTCACTCCGGGTAATTGATACCCGAGGTGTTGATTTGTAAAACAAAAAACTGTTTGCTTATAAACAAAAGGCCTTGTTATGTGCACGAGTAGCAAAGGCAGTAGGGAAAATAACAACTGAATTTTCGGGAATTTAGATAAGAAGCGAAAATGTTTTCATTCGAAACTGGGAACAGATAAAGTTGGTTTTGGGTCACACCCAATGGCGGTCCGAAATCCCAATGGCCCCCACCCAAAATGCAAATCAATGAACCATTAGCTAGGGAATCTGTGTAGAATTGAGTGTTCCCCTTTTTGAACCTCTGATGTGGGTCTCTCCGCATCTCAGTGACTGACAGCCTGATTGTGGGTCTTCAGTAAGTAACATACCCGACTGTTTCACTACCAATCTTTTTCTCTTGATAAGGCAAACCGACTTATCAGCGAGGGGCCTCAAATATTTGATCTGCCTGTTATGATTTCTTGTACAAACGCCGAATGTTTATGCAAGATTAATGGTCAGGCGCACGCCTTCCTTCCTCGTAAAAGAGCCCTCATCCCCTGCCGAAAGTTAAGTTCGTATACAAATTACATCACCGCCGACTTTTCTCTGATCTTGAACTATTAATTAGGCAAATTTCAATTTGATTTGTGGGCTGGCTAAGCAGCGGATGTAACTAAGTGGAGATAAAAACTGAGATCTTAACCCGGGAATGTCTGGGAGTGGGAAAAAGCTTTGTTGTATGGGTAAATCTTAAAATTCGACATTATTATATTGGGTTTCCAAAGAGAATTATAGAATGGAAAATATTATTATCACATGAATGTTTTTTTATATTTATAAACGGAAAACCGAATTGTTTCATTTTTATGTGGCAATAATTTCCCGTCCATAAAAAATAAGAAAATGATATTATGTATCTTAAAAGATATACACAAAATGAAATCTGGATAAGTCCACATAAAGAAATCTTTCTCTACACAAAACGTAAAAAACTGGATACAAAAGAGCACAAATTCCTTTGGCTACATGGCACATTTGTCCGGAAATCTGCACACAGCAACTGACATATTGTCAAACATCGGCCATGGAGGATCCTTTTGCTACGATCCTGATCCTCTTTTGTGCGACACCTTTGGGAAACTGTCAATAAGCGAGGGCATTGTTCGATCCCAGCCAAATGCAGCTGCCTTTCGCCATCGAACTGCGAATCATTTCCTCGGCCCCGAGAACAAAGCCAGGCAACAGGATCCGGCAGCAAGGACATGTGGCAGCCAGAGGACAGCTTATTGGCCAGGCAGAGAAATCAGAAATCGAACGAGAGCATCTGCATCTGTCATGGCCGACATGTGCCGGCAAGATGCGAATGATTTTTGGCGGTAAAATGGAATTAACACAGGATTTTCGGTACGAAAATGGCCGAAACGGGGGAGGGCAATACTAATTACTTTAGAGGCCAGTTATTTGGCAGACCGCAAATTTTATTTCATTGGAAAACCCGTTATTATAGAAAAATTTTACCCTTTTTCCAAGAAAAATTTTAAATAAAACTGAATTTCAGAGAACGAATAAATTATATTGGTTTTTAAATTGGTATCTGATATGTATGTTATTAAAGAAAAAATTATTATTATTTAAATTTATAGATCATCATCATAACCCAGACTTTATTTAAAAATTTTAAAATATAGGTACTTAGTATTAAGTAAGCCCTACAATCCATTGAAGATCTGGTCACCCTGAGGAAACTTTCAGCTGGAACCGGGGCTAAAGCTGAATGAACTCATTTCGCATTGCTCATGCTGGCTCAGCTTCTAAGCGGCTTTCTGGCCATTAACAGAGCGAGGAGAGAGCCAACTCTTCGCTCTTTCTCCGCTCAGCTCTCTCCTCTGGGCCAGAAAAAGAAGCAGCAACATGAACGGCAGCAACTTTTCTTGGTTTTATGGCTCTTTTTTTCGGCAACATGCTCAGTCAACCTTGGCAAGGCCGTTGTTGCCGGTTTTTATGCTGCCTGTGTGCGTGTGAGTGAGTATCTGTGAGTGGGCCCCTGTGGCTGTGTGTCTTTGCGTGGGTTTTCTTCGGTATGCGGCCAACGGAAGTCGGGAATGGGTCATAATCGACATCCCTATTCCTCTGGCCCCTCGACTCCTCGATCCTCGATACCCTCTCCCCCTTTTCCCACTCCTGGCCAACAGATGTTGTGGCCCTTTGGATAATTGCACTTGGCAATGGCTTGTTGGCATCATTAGAGCCGAGTTTGGGTAAATATAGCAATTACAGTATCCCCAGCATGTCCTGTTGCCAAATTGAGCGGAAAGCCCATTGAAAATGGAAATGGGCATAGGAAATCGAGCGCAGAAATTAACAGCTTTGGATATAGTGGGGTAAAATTGACCCAAGGAAATGGGTTGGAAAATGCTGCAAGTTTTAGCTTGGAAATTTAGAATTAGAAATTTATGCCAAATTCAGAAAATGTTGTGTTCGTTTTTTCATCACAATTCTGCTGCGATAGGTGCCAGACTTAAAAGGTTAAGTAATGAAAATTAGTATTAGGAATTTATTCAAAACACAGAAATTTTGTAATGCGATTTATTGTCGTAATTCCGTTTAACTTCATTTTACCACTGAATAAATTGCCAATTAACTTCTTTCACTTTTGTATTTTAAAATTGAGGAATGCCAAACTATAGAAAAACATTAGTTACAAAAAAAGATTACAAATATTAAAATTCCCAAAAATGGTTAAACATTGGATCGACCCCCATCGACTTGGCGTTAATGATCTTTTTTAAATATTGCACATGCAGTTTCAAAGAGAGTTTCATCATTTTACTCAATCAACCACTGTATAGCCCTTTTCAACCACCGCACAGTGGTAGAAATTATAAAAAAAGTAATTTCTAAAAATTACGTATCCGCATTGTAGGTTTTTTTAGTGTGGTGGAGTTAATACCCTAAATATACAATGTAGACAATGCAATGGACTTTAAAGTTTAGAAGAATGTTTAAGCTTTCTGACAATGTTATAAATATATCTCAAAAAGTTTGTAATCTACGTGATACCATCGATTTCAAACCAAGAAAATTCTTCCAATGCCCACTGTGCAACCCGTTGAACAACAAGACTCGCTCTCTCCTCTCGCAGCGGCCACAGAAACTCTCCCCGAAAAGCAGTCTCCCTCCTGCTCTAAAGTGCATTGCCAGAGCAGATCGTGGCCTTTTGTCTCGCTTGCACAACCCCTACGCCACAGAGAGAGAAGGGGATTTCGAGTTTCAGAGCGGCTTGGACGTATCCGCAGTCTCTGCGTCACTTCATTCGCTTTTGAGAAGTCGACGCAAACGGTTCGTATCCGTGAAGTTCGCATCTGTATCTAAACGAATGACAAGACAAACGATGCGCGTGCGCCGTGTGAATTTCGCAAAGTTTTGAAATAGTCAAGATCTGTGTGATGTGCCTATAAACAGTGCAACTATTAATATAGAAAAACTAGACAAAAAACTTGCCAATTGAAACACTTTTGGATTAGTTTCACGACAAGCAAATCAAAATACACAAGCAAACAAACACAAACAATATGGTTCGCAGTTTGGCCCAGTGGACGAAGACGCTGAGCTTCCCCTCGCGTCTCTCGCCGAATCGCAACTCCAAGGATTGCTCCACATTGGCCGGCCCAGTGCCGCCACCCACTCCGCCCCGGAATAAGACGACCTCGGGCAGTGGCAATTGCGCCACCTCGCGCTCCTCCTCGTCGACAGTGTCCTCGTCGCACTCGTCCTCCCACAGTTCACCCACTCCAGGGAACAACAACAATATGCCTATCACGGAACTGGAACAGATTGTAAGTTTTCTTTAAAAAAAAATATAGAAATATACACTAGAATAAAAGTGTTATCCAAGACTATTTATTAATGATAATGCAAATATCATATCTTTGAAATATTGTCATATACATAATATTTCTTAAATTATCCTAAAATATCTAAAATCCCTTTAGTATTAAATTCTTACGAGTGATCTTTTTATGGTGATATGTTTTTTTTTAAATATATATATATATATCTTAGTTAAACCTATCTACCAATCTTTTTCTTCAACCAAACCTTCAATTAACATATTACATACATAAAATGAGGTTATCGCAGAGGTGAGAGAAGAGCAGTAGGGATCGTATCCGTATCCGTGCCCCTGTGGACGGCACTTCCTGTTTTGGCGAGCCAGCTGTGCAAACATTTAACAACTAAAGCCCGCATATAATTTCCCGGGCCATAAATGCCTTGCCAAGTCCCCAACACGAGTGCATTCCATGCGAGATAAAGCTCATTGACCCAATTGAATGGGGCCCTAGACCAGAGACCAGATACTAGGGCTTAGCCGGCACTTATCATTATCAATCAATCAGTTTCGTAAAGCAAATAGCCGTATGTAGAGCGTGGGGACGTCAACTGATAGCGGATTTCCACACCCGATAAGCGGGCTGACAACTATCGAATATATTTATGGGTTTTCCACACCAAATCGGGTGCAATTAAGCCCCCGCCGTTTTGATGGCCAAGTTGAGAGCAATTTGCCAAAGCTGTGCGACAGATTGCCGGGGCTCAGATCGAACACATGGCAGGAAAATAGGAATACAACACGAAAAAAAACCGAATGAAATGGAAATAAAAATCCGAAAAGCAAACAGGATGTAGACGCGCTTGAACTGTTGAGGATGGGAATACTTTAATGCCTGCAGACAGGCCGATCTTGGGCGACAACATATGGGCACAACGTGGCCCGATTCCCGGTTCCCAGGCAGAAAAAAAAGAGCCGGATCGAATGGGCAAAAAGGTTTATAGAGAGGGATAAACTAAATGCGGTTGTTGAGAAAAAACGATTTAGCAAGAAATGGAAAATGTTTAAGAAATACGGTTTCAAAATAAATAATTATTTCTAGGCTATGATCTCTATTCCAATAACAAAGCATAAATAAATTGAATTCAATTTAAATGCAATTAACTTTTACTCCACCGAAGTTAGTTTTTCCCACCGACTAAAGCCATTTCAATGCAGATTCGAATGCAATCAGAATTCCCGTACTTCGATTTCGCTGGCATTTTTTCGCAATCCGCGTTTTGACATTCTCCCTGGTCAGTGGATTCCGCAGACGAGAGCTGCATTCATTTGCAGACCCAGACCCACTGCGAACGAACCACACCCACGCGGCACGACAAAGTTTTTACAAAAAAAAAACCATTAATAATGAAAAGCCAAGACGACGGCACGAGCATGCCACAGTTTTCATCGGCGGCAGGGAAATGGAAATGGAAAATCGTGACCAGCGGCGACGAGGCGCCGGCGACGCATCTGCGGAAAATGCCAAAGTTGAAGAGCACTTAAGATACGGGAGTCCATTGCAACCGTTAGGCGATGGAAAACCATGGGCTTATGTAAGGCAGCTTCGCATTTTTGCCATTTGCGAAAAAACAAAAAATAACAGAAACAAATCAGCAGCACAAATAAAAACAAGTTTCTTGTTTTGGTTTTGGTCTTAGACTAGCGAATCGCTCGGAAAAGTTGCCCAACGGCTTTTCAGCTGCTGCTGCTGCGGTGCAAAGTACAAACATCCTTGGCCAAAGGTAAACCAGTTAACCAGTTCCAGTTCCACTGATCCAACTGAGCTGACGGGGGCGTCTGCCCTGTTTCCTTGCCCCTAGAAGAGAGATATTCCAGGAATTTCGCAATTGCAGTGCAACCCGTTAAGTGGCTGGATGGGAGCTTCCGTCTGGGAGAATGTTTCCCACCAATCCGGATTTCATTCGCACTGATTCCGTTGCATTTCCCACACTGGGAAGTGGATTAAGATGTGGTCAAGAGATTAGTTAAGCTTGGGATCCATTAAATATAATACCAAACTCTTATTAAGTAAAAATTCAATTGCTTGTTTTTCTGCCATTAAATTAATATAATATTAAACATTAAATATAATACCAAACATAATGAAACTGATCTATTTTCCAACACAACCACCTTTGATCTTGAAAAGTAATCCACTTAACAAGCTCTTATCAACTAGAAATTCAATACCTTGTTTTTCTGCCAGCCTGTAGAACGTGCTGAACCTTTATTTTCACAAACATTTCGCTTTCGATTAGCAATCAATTAGCATATTGCTGGTAATGACACATTTCGCTCTGACTTCGCCTTTGGCTGACTCAACGGATTTCTCCCATTCTCTGACTTTTGGGGACCTTGTCAATGCGAAATATTTACGCTAATGGCAGCAAGAATTTTGGCCATAGTCTGACAACCCCAAAAAAACCGATTGTTAACTGCATTTCCTGTCGCATTTCCAGACAAGCAGCTGCCATCCGGACCAAAAAATAAAGGTCAAACGAGCCACGAAATGCGGCAGCTGCAACAAAGTTCACCTGCCTGCAACTGCAGAAGTTTGGCAACAAAGCCGCAGTATCTAATATATATTTTACGCAAACTAGAACAACTGATCAGTAATCATAGTCATAATTTATCCATTTCTGCGGGCGAACGCATGCAAATTCATCACCGTGATTAACGGGGGCACAAGACAGCATTTAACATGGGTTTTCTTGGTATATTGCGGTATTGCAGGTGCAGAGGGAGCAACAAAGCGGCAACATGGTGTTTTTACCTGTTTAGAAATCAGCTGCTCTGCTCCGCTTTGTCCCCTCTTTTTCTCTCTTCTCAGGTGAAACCAGTTTTCTGGCTTTGGCCATGTTTTGTTTTCATTTTTTTCGTGTTTTGTATTTTGTGTTTTGTATTTTGCAGCTGTCTCGCATTCATCCATTGTGAGTTTGCTGGTGGCTATTGCTGAAATTACATACTGGCTGGGTATTTTGTGAAATTGACAAAACTGCGCATCAGCTGTTTCATCGGTTTCCTTTATTGCTCGCTGCCCGTTTCGCTTGCAAATTCGCCATCGCTGCACTTTTAAATCCGGCATCGATGCACTTTATTAGGTCACCCAAGCAGCAGATACTCATATCTTTGCCAACCTGTGCGACTGTGGGAAGTTTTAGCCTTAGGCAAACACCCCGAAAAAAAAGCGATCTAATTAGTGCTCCAGCTGTGGGTAAATATCAGAAAACATTTAGCACAGTTTTCATAGAGCTTACGATGTTGATACTAGAATACCCATATGAATGCTGAGAATTTCTTGGGCAAACACAGACCGGCGAGTCTCGAAATATAAAAAGCTAATGCCAATGCTCACGTACCAAATAAAAAGCATGCCAGGGGCGTTTTTAAAAGGGGGATAGACCCATGCCAAGTTCCCCACTCCAATCTCTCCCTTTGTGCATTACACAAATGAACGTCAACATATTTTGGTTGGGAATATTTTGTGTTAACTGAACAAACGGAAGTTCTCCCAGCGGGGAATGGTATCTAGGCGGAGGGGGGTTTTACCAATAATGGAAGGTGCTAAGTCCCCTTGCCCCAGAATTTGATGATCTTTTGGTTAGCAGGCCGAGAAATCGTGCTCCAACAGTAGAATAGTAGAACATTCTGAGAAGATAATGCCTGCATTCAGATTGGGTTCGAAATGCTTTGTTTGGCATTTGCTTATCATAAATGTGAAATAATCAAGAGTTCTAGAGCTAATCAAATTGTAAACTTCTATTGTATTTATGTGGGAACATGTAATAATATTTCCCCTAGTCTTTATTATGTTATTATTTAGAGGCAGTTCCTAAATAGACTCAGCCCGATCCCGCATAACTTGGAAACTCATTTGGATAATCACACAAACAAATCACAGAAATCCCAACGGAGTGCAACCCTTTAAATTAAAGTGCCTCCCAATCAATTTGTCTATTAATAAAGCCCCAAGAGTAACAGAACCCAAAAGTTTCGGCTGCCCAAAAACTATCAACAGAAGCATAAACAACAATGGGATGTTGTCTGATTGAAGCCAGGCCGGATCATAAAGTAAAAACAAACTTCTTCGTCTACGAGCGCCTTGAACTTTAAGGCAATGTGGAAATTGGTTGGGGAGGAGTAGGGGAAATTCCAAGTAGGAGGCACATGTCTTACGGGGAATCGAATGAATTCGATGTCTAAAATTATAAATTTGTTTTCCTGCCTATTCCTAACTTCATTTTTATGATCTGCCATGGGCCGATGCACCATCTCCCAAGTGGAGCGGGGAAGTTGCCACTCCAGGAGACTCCAAATTGGAGTTTCATAAAAATAAAACAAAATGCGCCAACTGCTGTTGCCCATAAATAATGCGTTCGGTGTGTTTCCACTTTCGTTGGCCTGAGCATTGATTTGGTTGTCTGTCCGTTGTCCGTTGTCCGTTGTCCGTCTCTTATTTGATTCGTTTTTATGTTATTTTTTAATTACCGAAGCCTGAAATTTGGCCACGCTTTCGTGTCTGAATCGGAATTTCAATTGGCTTTGTCTGCGGCTTTACATAAGAACCAATCAAACCGAATGACTCTGAGCAGTTGAATAACAATATTCTTTATTTCCTCGCTTATTTTTGGCATTAGGAAAAACGCAAAAGTTGCCCAAAGATGGCTTAATTATATAATCATCCAACGAAATCGAGAAAACGACCTCCATCTTTGTGTGGTCCCCCTGATGTGGAAGTCAAAGTAAATTAACCCTAGCAGAGCGGCAAGTAATTGCCACTAAAAAAAGCCTTCCTACTCCTCAGTTTTTTTTCTCCCCTCCTCCATTTGCACCATAATTGTTTGGTTTCCCCGTAAACATTCGGAGCCGGTTGACAAACAGTTGGACGGGGATCAGCTTTTGATCTCTGATCTCCTCGGAGGCTGCTGCATGTTCTTCATTAAACCATCCACATTCACTACATGATGCCGAATTTGTGTAAACATGGGCCATTTGTTTACGGCATCTCCGATTGAGTGGCAGTTACTTCCTGAACGAAGTCCTCTGTGGGTGGTTTAACTCTTCGATTCCGAAAGCCTCCAAGTTTCCAAGTCCAATTACCTAATTGGTCCATGGCCCCATCGAGAGTTCAACCGCAGTTCACCACTTTTCAAGTGACATAAAAATAGCGAAGCAGAGAAAAAAGAGCACAAAACTCGTTTTCACGTTAAATGAAATTACCAGCAAAAGGCGATTCCATAGAAATAATATTTTATTTTTTTTTCCACTACGCCCATTCGGCAGAGGGCAGATGGGATCCCATCCCCGCTCCCTGCTCATGTGTTAATTGCTTATTATATCTTCGCTTTTATGTCTCTGGGACCAGAACCAGAAAACAGATGCAGCGACATGTTCATTTATCAAAAGTCAAGCCACGCTCTTCCAAAGCCCCACGACAAACTGCAGATAAGGTCAATTAAAAGAGTCAACCGGAAATGTCGCGACGCTCGGTTAGGAGCCACAGATCCCATACAACATCTCTCTTTCCCCCGATTTAATGGTTTGTCAAATATCATCAGATCGAACAATTACCATATATCCAAATGTGGGTGGCTGGGAATTCGAAATGGGGGCGTTTTAATTAGATTAGACGACCGCAGAGAGTCATATGCATATATATTTTCACATATATCTTATTTTTCGCACAACAACGCAATTTATTATTTTAATCTACCGGATGTGAAGTCGCACTCCTCTTGCCGTCCCCAGCAATTAAAAGCATAAAGCAGAAGTGCACTGCATAAGGGAAAAACTGGGGATCCAAAACCAGAAGCGGGTGCAGTTCTTTAAAGCCCAAAGTACTACGAAGTCAGTCAAGCGATGGCTGGAGAAGTTGGGAGAGTGCCCGAAAAGAACGTTAGAAGGTAGGACAGGAAGTGCCTGTCTGGGCACTGGGTGTGTGCCTAGGGACATGAGCAGTCATGTGTGAAGAGCCCTCGAGGGAAATGCAGTGAAAAGGTGCCGGGCAGGTAGCTGGAAAATGAAAATCAATATCTGCGATGGACTGGATAAACAGCAAACAGGTCGAGGGGTTCGGGATCGGAAGATAAGAAGTGCCATCTCCTGCCTATCAGGAAAGGCTGGGAAAGCAAATCTGAAACACCTTTATAAGGAAGGGGGTTTCTCAGGGAACTCATTAGTTTCACTTCAACTTCCGCACTTGAAAAGTCAGCTCGCACATGGGTTTCTTCAAACGTTTTGGCAAGCAAATAAGTTCGGTAAATATAGAAAAGGTAATTGAGATAAAGAATATTTGTAAGAAATAGGCATAACTTGTATATTATAGCATATTTTTAAGAAATTTAAAAGATTTTTCATTAAACTAACCACCGTTTTCCCTTCTTTTATTTCAGATCTATCCCGGTCCCGATCCCAAGCACATCATGGGCTCCCTGGTCTTCTGCATTCACCACAAACAGGGCTGCAAGTGGTCCGATGAGTTGCGAAAGCTGAAGGGTCACCTGAACGCCTGCAAGCACGATGCCACCCAGTGTCCCAACAAGTGCGGAGCCCAGATTCCTCGCATCATGATGACCGATCACCTGCAGTACACCTGCACGATGCGGCGAACCCGCTGCGAGTTCTGCCAGTCGGAATTCTCGGGCGCCGGACTGGAGGAGCACAACGGCAGCTGCGGCCAGGAGCCGGTTTACTGCGAGGCCAAGTGCGGCCAGAGGATCCTGCGCGGTCGGATGACCCTTCACAAGTCCAAGGACTGCGCCAAGCGGTTGAGACGTTGTGCCCACTGCCAGCGGGAATTCTCGGCGGACACACTGCCCCTCCATGCGGCCCAGTGCCCCCGGGCTCCGTTGGCCTGCCCCCAGAGATGCGATGCGGGTCCGATTGCCCGCGGTGAGCTGGAGACCCATCTGCGGGACGAGTGCCAGTCGCTGGCCGTGTCCTGCAGCTTCAAGGAGGCGGGCTGCCGCTTCAAGGGTCCCCGCCAGATGCTGGAGGCCCACCTGGAGAGCAATGCCGCCGCCCACCTCTCGCTGATGGTGGCACTCAGTTCGCGGCAGGGTCAGCAGATCCAGATGCTCAAGTCGGCGGTGTCCAAGCTGTCGATCAACTACACGGGCACGCTGCTGTGGAAAATCACCGACTGGTCGGCCAAGATGACGGAGGCGAGGGGCAAAGATGGCCTCGAGCTGGTATCGCCACCCTTCTACACCTCCCAGTATGGCTACAAGCTGCAGGCCTCGATGTTCCTCAATGGCAATGGTCCCGGCGAGAATACCCATGTCTCTGTCTACATAAAGGTCCTGCCCGGCGAGTACGATGCCTTGTTGAAGTGGCCCTTTTCGCACTCCATCACCTTCACGCTGTTCGAGCAGGGCGCCCAAAGTGGCCAGGGCGGCGTGGCGGAGTCCTTCGTGCCGGATCCCACCTGGGAGAACTTCCAGCGACCGTCGAACGAGCCCGATCAGCTAGGATTCGGCTTCCCGCGCTTCATCTCCCACGAACTGCTGCACAGTCGGCCCTTCATCAAGGGGGATACCGTGTTCCTGCGCGTCAAGGTGGATCCCAGCAAGATAGTGGCCGTCTAGGGGAGCCACTAATGAGCTAAGACATTTACTCGACTTGTGTAAATACTGTGTATTTAAATTTATGAGTAAATCGCGGGGATTTAGTAGCCTAGTTCAGTCCCAGCGGCAGCTTCCGGCGACGTTGGCCGCAGGCGCTAACTGGCCTTGGAATGCCGACCGCTGGGCCACTGCGTCATAGTCATACTCGTTTTTCGTTTAGGTTTTAGCAGTGCTGGAATTAAACCAAAGCATACTTACGCATCATCCAACCCATTATCGTACGCCTAAGTTCGTGTCTTAAGTCTTTTGCTTAGAGATTTGTATTATTGCGCGCGATGCGATCACTTTCAAAAGATCTTCAAACTAGACCGTACGCTCAAAATCAGTTAGACCATAAGTTGCATGTACATAGCGTTAGATTCGGAGCAGCCGCAGCAACCGCAAGCCTAGTTCTAGTTACTAGCACCTAGTTAGTTAGTCTAAGCCAACGCATTAGTCATTAGTACCATGAACACGAACATAAACATGAGAATCCAACTTTCAGCTTAGTCAAATAAGTTTATGTTTAAAAGCTACAAAGTCAGACAAACAATAAAATGAAGTAAATATAATACAAATTGTACTTTTGTGTGTTTATTTGGTTGGTTGGGGGGTTGTATATTCTCAGGATGCAACTCATTTGTTACATTTCACGGATTGAGCTACTCATCTTCATCGACGAACTTCTTACTTTCGTTGTAGTCCACTTTACGAATGCTGCACTTTCTTTTTCCATCGGCTCTTATTTTATGTGTAAGCTTGTGCTTCTGAAGATGCTGTTTCGTTATAAATGACAACGGGCAGTGGTCACAACGGTGGGGTGACTTCTTCTTGTGCCTCACATAATGCGAATAAAAATTATTCCAACTCGCAAAGGCCCTTGGGCAACGAGTACATTTAAAGGGATCATCCCTCGAATGACTCGCCTTATGCTTTTTAAAATCGGCTTTTATTCGAAATGTCAACTGGCATTTCGTACAGTGGAATATTTCGCCCGGCGACTGACTCCTTTGAAATTGTATGCATTTCTGCACACGAATGTGTTTCGTAAGAGTAGCTTTTTTTCTAAACTCTTTCTGGCACGTGAGGCACTTTAAGCACAAGTGACTCTGGTAGTGTTGCCTCTGATAATGCTCGGATTGAAAGAGCTTTTTACAATTGTATTTAAGACACTTAATAGCCTTGAAAGCGCAGTTGTGGCATTGAACTTCCTTTTCAGTTGGGAAGGACTTGTGGCAGAGGGAGCATTCTCCATGAATCTCCATGTGATCATTAAGAAGCAAATTGTTTGAGAAAACCTCTGGACAGTCAGGACACTTGTAAGATACTACCGCAGGCTCCTTTTTCGGACTATCATGTGTCCGAATGTGAATTTCAAGCAAGTCGTGGTGCAGGAAATTCTGCGGACAGTAGGGGCACTTGTAATGTGACAACTTTTCCTTTTCCTTATCCTTATGTGTTTGCATGTGATCTTGAAAAAAACTGTCGTATAGGAATATTTTTGGACAGTATGGGCACCTAAACGGGGGTGTTTTTGTATTTTTTGTGTTATCCTTCGTGTGCATCAGCTTGTGCGCCTCAAGATTCCCGGCTTTAAAGTATATCTTTGGACATTGGGGGCACTTGAGTGGAGGAGCTGGCGCGATAATGGGTTTACCATGA
Source organism: Drosophila takahashii (assembly GCF_030179915.1). Taxonomy (NCBI): domain Eukaryota; kingdom Metazoa; phylum Arthropoda; class Insecta; order Diptera; family Drosophilidae; genus Drosophila; species Drosophila takahashii. Next base: position 5,077,026 of record NC_091678.1, on the reverse strand, counting down.
GATCGAATGTGATTTTTATATTTGGATGCGTATAAGAACATCTTGTCGCAGTGAGGGCATCTGTGCGGCGGTTCTTTGGTGCGATCTAAATCACCATTCTCCTCGTGATTACGGAGGTGAATTGCTAGAGATATGTGATCCGACAAAACCAAAGTACAATGGTAGCAATGAAATGTTGGCGACACTGCGCTGGGTGTTGCCTTCTGCTTTTGCTTGGATTCTCTTGATTGGACTTCCTCGAAGTGGTCTTCCTCGACTGGCTCGTTTTTTACCTGGATTAAATCTTCCTCGACCATCTCGTTTTTCGGTTGGCCGAATAGCTGCTGATCCCTATCGTTGGCTTGCATACTTTCGTACGCATTTTGCACAAACTCTAGGCAAGTTGGACAAATAGTTTCGGGAGATGAGTTCCCCTTCTCGATTCGCAGCTCGATGGACTGTGAAATCATAGTGGCAATGGTAATTCCAGACTCCTGCGTGTCATCAAATATATTGACCATGTGCTCGTGCTTCTCCTGGCAAACCAGGCAAGTTTCCATCGCAGACTCTTCCAGGCCTTCTGTTATAACGTAGTATTCTTCCTCCTCAAGAACCTCTTCCTTAATTATGAGATCCTCTTCAGCTATCGTTACATTAACTGCGGGCTCCTCCTCAAGAGTCTCTTCCTTAACTATGGAATCCTGGTTAATGACATTTTCCCTATCTGCGGATTCCTCCTGTAGGACATTGTCCTCAATTATGATTTCCTCTTCCTTGATTTGGACTTCCGACTGGTGTTCTGTGCCAAACACGTCCAATTGCAGGCACAGCAGGCAAATGATCTTCGGAACTGAATCTCCACGCTTGACCGACAAGCCTCTTCTTTCTTTGCAATATTGGCACACATTATCCATGGTCCTAGAATCAAATAAACCAGGATAAACCAAATAAACATTAAAAAAACTATTTCTTACCAGTAGTTTGTTTACCATTTCCAGGGCTAACAATCTTTAATCAAATGCACGAGTCACCTTGTTTCGAAGATGGTATTCGATACCACTGTTATCGATTTATTTGTATATGTTAAATTAGGGGGATTCCCTAAACTGTTGAATTGCTGAATTGTTGAATTTTGGTCAGCTGTTAATCAGCTGTTCCATACAAAGTCAACTTTCAGAAATTTCAGCAATTCAACAGCCTCGGGGCTGATGAAAATTTTGTTGAATTGCTGAAAAGCCAGAGTTGTCACCTTTTTTTTAAAAGTCGTGGCAACTCTGTAACATTTTAGTATCACCAGTACGCATTATTTATTTTAAAATTAACTTAGAAAGCATATTTGTGGTTCTTTTTACCTTGGTAACACTTTTAGACAGTAACTAGCGATAAAAAATCAAATTGTACATGCTTTAAGTTCCGTAAAACTTTTCAACAAATAACAGCTGTTTGAAAATTCAACAGGAACCATTTTGGGTCGTTCCCTTAATTGCTGAAATTTTTTGTTGAATTTTCAACAATTCAGCAATTCAACAGTTTAGGGAATCCCCCTGTAAATTGGACATTTAAATAGTTAATAAAAAATTAAATATGGTCATAGGTAAATTAAATTTAAATCAACTATTCATATTTATATTAACTATGACCAAATTTAACTTTAATATTTTAAATATTTCGATAGTTATCGCAGGGATTTTCCGGTATTTATATACTACCAAAAATACCACATGCAATTTTAGGACCTTTTGCCTACGCGTTTTCGCAGGGATTTTTCGGTATTTATAGACCACTCAGATAACGATGAGACCGCTCCCAGGCCTGTGGAGAAACACGTGTTTCACAAGGGGCTTATTTTCGTACCGTAATAAAACGTGTCATAAACCCACGTTATACAATTTAAATCTTCCGATTTTCCTGAAGCTTTTTAGATATGTTTACAACTGGGATATTTTGTGTATAATTTGCCGCTTGGGGTTTGCCTTCCATTTCTAGGCACAAAGTAAAATATTTATGAGATAACCTTTTTTCTTGTAGAACCGCAATATGCCTTTTGCGGTCTCGTCATGCTTGAAAATATATTCTAGATTCTGTTTAGGAAGTCGTATTAATTTAGGTTAATATATATCCTATATGTATATTACGCTTATATTTACCACAACTCCATGTTCAGTCGAATGAGTCGATAAATTTAAATTCGTAAGCCATGCACTCACCTCCGACTCCCTGTCACTTATAAGCTGTAAAAATTTTAGTCACTTTTTAATTATGCTTAGCGGTGATCACCAAAACGTATTTACCTTGTTTTTTCTCCAATTAAAAAGATTTTCTCGGAACTCACTCCGGAACCCAATATCCTCAATAGCGTCCTTAATGTCTTCCGCGTTTAAGTACTGCAGAGCTCCATGAGCTAATTACATACATTAATATGAAGAACAAAATCTTGGAAGTTTAGGTTCTTTCCACTTACATTGCAGTTCATTAAATAGATGCTCCAAACAAAATAAACTTAAAATTTCGTTTAGTCTTTTTATGTCATCAGTTGCATTAATGTCCGACATTGCAGAAGCTTGCGATATATAATCCGTCTAAGGAAGGAAAGAAATGGAGAAATGCTTTTTAACGAATAATCCTATTTGACAAATGTCTTCTACATGTTGAAAGGTATAAATAAACGCAACATTGTATTTATACTTCTCCGAAATCTTTAAAAATGTGGGCGCTAGTCACGTTTTAAAATCGTTTGTGGGCGTTAGAGGGGGCGTGGCGCTCGGCTGAAATAAACTTGCGCTGCGTAGGAAGCCCAAGAATATGTGTGGGTAATCCCAACTTTCAAGCTTTCGTAGTTTCCGGGTAATAAAAAGTCTAAACTTGAGTACTCACATCGACGAAAACTGCTATCTAGCAGCTTAGCTAAGCATAGGAGTAAGCGAGAGGTAAATAGGTAGCCAGGGCTTTTTTTCACCGCGATAGTATGGAACTACCAAAAAATACCAGATTTAGCGGGTCAATTCCGATACACCCTCTTACCTGTTGCTATCGAAAGGTTATCGATATTTGTCTCTATTATTTTGCCCGCGAGTTCAAAAAGCCAACCCTTATCAAAAAGGTTTGTGCAAATCATTATAGTTTTAAATTTTTGTTTAACAGAAAACTAATATTTTACTAAAATGTTTTAAATACATGGATGGATTACAAATAATACAAAACTACAGAACTAAGTGTGTCATTTGTCTCTTCAAACCTTATTAGACCATTTAAAACTCTATTAATTAAGCAAATAAGCGTTCACCAACATTGTCAAACTAAAGCGAACTCAATGGAATGATTTTTGAAGATAGATGGATAGATATATCGCCTAGGGGAAGCGCTTTTTCAGTAGATTTTCCAGTTTCCGGATGCCCGTCTGCGAGCTGCCATCGGCGTTCTTGTCCGCGCTTCCCGTGAAGCTGCCCACGCTGAAGATGAAGGCACGCTTGGGTGTGGAAGAAGCCGCCGTTGTGGCCGTGGTTGTACTGGATTCGGTTGCTCCGGTGGAGGTTTCAGCATCTTCAGTCGTTCCGGAGGTTGTGGCCGACGTTTCTGTTCCCTGGGTGTCTTCATCTCCCACAGTTGCCTCAATTAAGCCACTAACTGCCGCTGCCGAAGCCGTGTGCTTGAAAAGATCGATTAGTTGAAGTTGATCCACCCGCTTGACGGCCTTCATATCGAGTATCTTTTGATACTCCGCAATGGTGATGTCGGGCAGCAGTTTGAGCACTTGCTGGGTAAAGTGCGCTGGTGGCTGGACAGGCGTCATCACCACCTTGATGATCATCTCGGCCCGCGTCATATCCTTCACCACCACCTTAGTGTAGCTGGTGGGCGCCTTGCGATTGACACTCGAACCCACCGACGGCAGCTCCAGAAGTGCCGTCTTCAGCGAATGGGTGTCCAGCAGCAGCTGCTCGCAACCCAGCACATTATTGGAACCATCCGAAAGGGTCAGTTTGCAGCGGTACAGCACGTTGATGAACTTCGGTATAAAGGCGGCCACGAAGCGGTGGCAAAACTGGGTGAAGTACTTGCGCGAACTGGCCAAAGTGTCCCTGATAGTGGGCACTGTCTGCTTGAAGTTGGCGCAGAGGCTGCTGATAAAGGCGCTCTGGTCGCCCACGTTATTAATGTGCTGCCACTGCACCTTGGACATCGCCTGCAGCCAAGCTTCGCAGCCAGCCTCTAAATCTTGAACAAGCAGCTGGATGCAGTTGGATATGATGCTGTGGGGGTGAGAGAATAAAAGGTTTTTAGGCATAGAATACAATATTATAAACTTAGCTTGTCTTACCGATGAAAAACGTCCTTTTCCTCGCTCATATCAATCTTGCTCACATAGGCGGAGGTCACCTTCTCCTTCAGCTTATCCTCCAACTGTTGGACCGTCTCCAGACAGTATTCACCGGTGGTCAGAACGCAGCAAATTCGCACAAGGTCATCCCTCGAGAATCGCTGTGTGTCGCCCTCCTTGAGGAAATTGTGGAACACCTGGCCAGCGGCAGTGGACAAATTCTGCATGTCGCGCGTGAGCAAAGAGACGCTTTTGCCAATGGAGCTGCCTGTGGTGGCTGGCACGAGCTTAGGTGTACTGCCCTCGAGCACTTTGGAGGCGTACTCCCGCAGATATTTCTTAAAAACCAGAGCGAGATCGTACATGGGTTGCTCGTTGCTCAGTTGATTGCACTGCACCATGCACTTCTTGTAGAAGACGAACAGATCCCCGGAGCTGGGATACACGGTGGTCTTGGCCTCGGCAAACTTGTACGGTTCGCGCGACATCTCCACGAACTTGTCCATCAGCTCCGCGAGATTGCGATCGATGCTGCGTATGTAGATGTCCAAATGCGACTTGAAGCATTGCCCGATTTGATCGTGGAAGACGGTCAAAGGAGCATCCGTAGCCGTTGGCTCAGTGAGCACTCTTCCCGGCTCCTGCTTGGCTCCCAGTGTGATCCCCGTGAAGCGTTTGGAGAGCAGCTGCTCAAATGCCTGCGTCTTGTTGATGGCGAACAAGAGAAGTCTCACATCGATCTCGTTGGTGCGCTTGGACATGATCAGAGCTAATTGTTCACGCGTCTGTCGGCAGAACTCCACGGTAATGCGCTCGGAGACCTCCCAGTCCAGCGGAAACACCGGCCCGTACTTGTCCTCGAAGTCCAGCAGATGCCGCTTCAGCCAGGCATACCGCTTGTCGATCTTGTCCAGCCAGGCAATGTCCTGGTTTTCGTGGAACAGATGCGTGTACTCCTCCAGCTGCTGGGCAATGAACCACTTGAGCAGCTCCTTCTTCACCTTGGGATCCAGCACGGACATCACCTTGCAGGCGTCGGCCAGCTGATTGAGACCCAAACGGTGTTGGTTTTGTGCCGACGGCTTGGCGGCAAAGGCCTCTTTAAAATCCTCGGTGATTTGCTGCGCCAGAGTGACCTGGATTTTGTCGACGCTTTGCGAGAGGTTCTGGAATTAAAAGGAGTTCATTTAGTTATCGATTTCTTTTGGAATATTCTAGAATATGAACCTTAATTTCCTCGATGTCGGAGAACTGCTGAAAGTGCTGGTTAACCTCGGTGATGGCCTGCAGGGGATTGAGAATTTCGCCGTAGGATCGCCGCTCAATCAGCTTATTGAGGCTGTCGATTCCGCCCACCAGCATGTGCAGGTGATTTAGGCTCGTAATTGCAGCGGTGAGATTGCGCTTGGCGCAGTCCAGCTGCTTGATGTCCCGGGTTATCTCCTTGACCATCTCCTCGGTGCGCTCCGCCCGGCTCTTCACGTCGATGATGTGGCTGAAGAGGGAACTGATCACCTTTTGTGCCTCGCACAGCGCCAGTTGGCCATCCTGGCCGGTATTCGTCTGGCCACGCACCACGGATCGGATGTTGTCGTCAATCAGCGACACCTCGCACTGCATCTTCTGGATGGTCTCGTCGATCCCCGCCAGCGACTGCTCGTTGGGGAACAGCTGGTTGATGTAGTCCACGGTGTTGAAGTCCGGTGCATCCATGGGATCGTCTGTTTTCAGGACCTTTTGGGGTGGTTATTATTCTAAGATTCTAAACACATATGCTGCACTGACTCACCTTGTCGATGACCTGCTTCACCTCCTTGGAGAAGTGGATCTTGTTATTGGCCACCATGCCCTCCTCCGCCTCCACAGCCACCGCAGCCTCGCTCATCTTTAATTATTCCTTTTAATTGCCGTAGTATAAAAAGTTTTTGTTATTTTCTTTCATGAAGATGGGGAGCTGCCAACTGATTTTCTACACCATTAGCGTGCTGCCAACTAAAGTGCTGACGTATCGATGGTAAAAGCTATCGAAATTCAAATTGTCTTATCAAAACAAGTAATTTTTGTATTCTCTTTAATTTTAGTTTAGTTTTATAACTTTTGCATTTAATTTAAATTTAAGAGTTTAAGGGTTAAATAAGTGAAAAAACCAAATTGCTTAAATATATCTCTATTTACTCGAACCAAGATCACTGGGAAAACAGAGAGTTACTATTGGGTCCCGAACTGGATCCCGCCATGGAGGCACTCAGCATGGAGGTGTCCCTCTGGGAGGCGGTGGCCGTGCGCTGGTATCGGGCTATGTGATCCAGGGAATAGGGCAGGATGGGCCGCACGCTGTGGATCTCCAGGAGAGTTAGATTGTCCAGCTTCGCGTAGGTGCCCTCTCCCTTGATAAAGGCATCGATCGAGGTGCGCAGCTTGGACTCGCGTATGTCGAAGATGTCCTTGATCACAGTGCGCAGCTCCTCGCAACGGGGAACATCATCCGGCGCCGTGCTCATGACCAACTGGGCCACGACCATGTAATGCTCGCAGGGCATCTTGGTGAAGAATCTGCAGGTGATTGGTAGGTTATTTTGGCTCGCCCAAGGAAAATCCACCGCATACATACTTAGATCGCTTCTCCTCCTCCTTGATTTCCTCCAATATATCCATGTCCATCCATTCCGGCGGCACAATTCGGCACTTTTGTTGCTTGCGCAGATGCGTCGCCATCCACAGGGGCACAAAGACGGGAAAGCCGGCCCGAAAGGGACCCACGGATCCGTATATAAGATGCAGGGGCTCGTTGGAGAAGTTGGGTATTATGCTGATCATGCACTTTTCGCCAATGAACTCAATAATTGAAGGATCCATGGTGGCCTATAAACAAATGATAAACAAATGCGGGAGCATACGGTCATACTGGGCGTTAGAGCTGACACCTATCGATCTTTAACTATCGATCTATATAGTTATTTGATCAGTCTGGCAGCCTTGCCTCTCTATCGACCGTTAAAAACGGTTTTATTTTTGCTTGCATCACGAAGCTATTGTGTGCAGCTCCTGCGTCAGTTTAATCACGTCAAACCATAGACGTCTGCGGCCTAATAGCCATAGTTCGCAACTATAAATATGCCAACCGTAATGCAGCGACCTCCGGCCGGGTTATCTCACTATCGCCGGATCGAATCGCATCGCATTGCTGCTCCGCTGCAAGCGATGGATCAGCGGAGCTGACTAATTTGTTCTCCCCACTCGATCCCAGGCGAAACTGTTATTGCAGATTCCGGCAACGACGACAACTATCAACAATCACGTAAAACGCCAGCCGGGCATCGTGATAAGCCCATGAATGCCAAACATGATCAAGCGTTCAAGTTCAGCCAAGTTTCCATTTTCCATTTTATAATATACACTAGCTGGCCCAGGCGTAATCCCTTGCACCACTCCGCCGTAAATCCGATACTAAAATGCACTAGATAGCGTTATCAGTACTGTACTACTTGTATCTTCCACGGCAAATACCGGGGTTCTATATGCAAAAATGAACCCCAGATTTAGATACAGTTACAACGGTCACCACAAGGTTAGATTTTCAGGAAAGAGATTTAGAAACGCAGTCTGGTCTGCAGACAACTTCGATAGAGAAACGAAAATAGAAATCTTCTGTGTACAATTCGGATGTTCTTTATAAGGCAGAAAGCGGAGCGTAAACAACAGCATCGATTTGTTGACTTATCGCTTTGAGAGACAACATCGATGGGGTGGGGATGGGTGGTATGGGGTGGCTATGGGTGGTGGTGGTTCAGGGGGAGGAGACTCATCCGTTGCCGTGAAATGTTCCCGAGCTGATAATATACCAGGCGCGGCCAGTTAATTCTAGAAAACTAGCTGCGATGTGTAAACTGTGGCTCCGAAAGATCAAATCAGATCAGATCACCCTGACCCCCACCAACCCCTTTCAAGGATAACAATGTGCAGTTGGTTGGAAAACCACGAAAGGAGCAACGGAGCCACAAACATTCACCTCCCTCAGGAAAACGTAATCAGCAAAGGCAGAGAAGCTGAAGCTGAACGATTTCCTGATAAGCCGGAGAGTGGACTGTGGAACCCAAGATGGGACGTTCGGGAGGGGGCTGACTGGGAGGCATTCGATTTTAGCAGAAAAGTGCGACTTGAGCGGCTAGTTGGCTTAGTGCTCGTCTATTTTCGGCAGGGTACGGAGCTGCTGGCTCTCGCGACCAACACACACCGACTAAAAACCTTTAAAACCAGGAAAAACTCAGCCACCATTTCCACGTAGAATTGCAACGGGGAGAAGAATCGATAAGAAGACAGTCAGCGTCTGGGATTCGGCCAGTTGCTCTTCAATCTTCAATCGTCGGAATTGGGAATTAAATTCGGCAAACGGTCGCTCTCTCCGCTCGGCAGAGCCATTGATAAGCCAGGTTTCAAAGCAGACGGTTGTCCACAAATTCGCATCGATTCTGGCCCGAAAAATTATGTGCTAAATTTGACTGCTAGACAAGATTCGCACAAGTCCTCAAGCAGCTGAGTTACCAAAGATCACAATGCCCGACACGGAGATCATCGTTACCAACGCCGGGGAGCCCTCCACCAAGGCGAGTCTCATCGTGGTTTCCAATCGGTTGCCATTCGTGCTCATCCGGAATGCGAAGACCGATGAGCTGGAACGCAGGGCCAGGTGAGTGGGACAATATTTAAATAAAATGGTGTTATATATTATGTTATTAATAAGAAGTGCTAACGAAATTTAAGAAAAGAGTCCTTAGTTTTCCGGCAAAAAATAAGGCTTATGTAACCTGATTTAAAATTTAATAATGGCAGCGTTTGCAAAAAATATAGATTTTCTAGGAATTTTGAACAAAGCTAATAGGCAACATAAATATTTAAAATATTTTAGAAAGTATTTTAAATATTTTTAGAGTAATTATTTACACAAATAATTTACAAAATAATAACATCTTAGTTTCCCATTTCTTTTATCAACCCAAGTGCACAGTTTAATCCGGAAATAAGGCCAAGCTAATAGTAAAATAAATCAATTTCAAACAAAGGAAAGTTCTGAGTAGTCAGTCATCTTTAAACAATTAGAAATTTCCTATGATTTCGTAAGCACGCTTATCAACTCTCCGTAATTGGGGGCCCAAAGCTCGATCAGGGCAAATTTTCATGTTCTTCGCACTCCCGAAAATCCCCAAGTAACCCAGTTCGATCCTCGAGCCTACAATTTGCATTTGAAGATAAGCCGCCCGACAGCCGCCACCCAATCTCCCCTTCCCCCAATTCAATTCTCGATCCAACTATGTGACATACCTATATTTCGGTTCATCTTGATCTCCGCCAGGCTTTCTTATCAGTGCAAAACATACAGAGAGGGAGGGAATCGAATCGAGATGTTTTGGACCAAGCGAAGTCTGGGCTTTGGGTTAGAAAACAAATTCAATTCAATAATAATGGCGGGCCTTATCAGCGAGGTTCGTTACGCGTTTTTGACCCTTCCGAGTGTCTGGCGAAAGGGTCAAAACTGGGAGGCGTTACGACGAGGCTGTTGTCGCCCAGTGGAACCTGAACCTGACACTGAAAAGAGGCGTCACGTGAGGCATGAGATTGCCTCATAGTGGAGCTGTGGCTTCCCGACCTATGCCAGGAACCAGTTTCTTTTGGGCCTCCGCTCTGCCAGATTGTCCCCGGGATGACGGGATGACGGGATGAGATGGACCGGAGCTGAGCTGGGTCCACAGCTTGTTTACAATCGCTGGTTTAATAGGCGTCTTCTTATCATTTCCCGGGTGTCATGCACTCTGCACAAAATGGGCTGGGTCCTCACCAACACACAAGCACTCGGCCATTCTGTTCGGTCTATATATGTAGCTATAGGACACCTGATTACGTCTTTCATTGGTTGGAGGGGGAGAACAGCACGTTTACATCACTCGGTCTTTCTTTTCTATCAAATGGTGGGGATTTGGTCTTCAAGAAGATTACATGGATTAGCTGGATCCTGGGTATTTCTATTTTTTAAGGAACAGCGTAGAAAAAACGTTGTAATTTTTCACAAAACAACTAACTTTCTATGCTTTGAAAAACAGTTTAGACGTCACTTTACAATTTTATAAAAATCAATCCATATACACATATATTTAAAGAATCCTTTGATATGAACCCGATGGTGAAATATTTTCCTTCAAGATGGTCTTAGATTTACCCAGATCTACTAATTTTCTATCCTTTGGAGAACAGTTTGGAAATAGAATACATTACATTATCCATAATCTTAATCCTGGGAATTTATATTTTTTAAAGAACAGCGTAGAAATAACGTTGAAACTTTATAAAAATTAAGTTAGGAAATGTTTGTAGAAAAACAACATATCCTTTGATTTAAACTTTATGTTAAAATATATTTCCCTAAGATGGTCTTAAATTTACCCAGATCTACTAATTTTCTATCCTTTTAAGAATAGTTTAGAAATAATAATCTTAAAATGTTGTGAAAAATAATGTAGTATTTTATATTTTAAACTTAAAAGGTTTTCAAACCGAAAATTAACTTTAAGAATCCACCAATTCTAAAATTTTTCCTTCTCTTTTCCAGCGCTGGAGGTCTGGTGACCGCAGTGTGTCCGGTGGTGATCAAGGGCAGCGGCCTCTGGGTGGGCTGGTCGGGTATTCACTTGAAGGATCCCAACGAGGCCATTCCCGAGTCCAACCCGAACGACCAGACGCCCACCGCTGGCCTCAAGTCCGAGCAGGTGGTGTCGGTGAACATCGACTCCAAGATCTTCGACAGCTACTACAACGGGTGCTGCAACAAGATCTTCTGGCCACTCTTCCACTCGATGCCGGGCAGAGCCAACTTTGGAGGAGAGCACTGGCACGACTATGTGACGGTGAACAAGCACTTTGCCGTGCGCACCATCGAGGCGCTGGAGAAGTGCCTGGCCAAGAACCAGGGCAGCGAGAAGAGTCCGCCGATTGTGTGGATCCACGACTACCATCTCATGCTGGCCGCCAATTGGGTGCGCGAGCACGCGGAGGAGAAGAACCTGCCCTGTCGGCTGGCCTTCTTCCTGCACATCCCCTTCCCGCCGTGGGACATCTTCCGCCTGCTGCCCTGGTCCGATGAGATCCTGCAGGTGAGCAGAGCTTTCTCTTCGCTATAAGGATGTTCCATAAAATTATAAGTTAAAAAATAAAAATCTCCATTTAATGATTATTTTGTTGCGAAAAAAACATCGCTCAGAAATAATGATTATTATGTGATCGATTTTATTTCGCTTAAAAATATCACTCAAAGTGCGATTGCAGCCGTTCTGTACGGAATTTTACAAATTTTTAAATTTGTGCTTGTAGGTAGAACCACGTAGCACACAAAGAAGGTTATTTCTTTGTATAAACTTTTTTTTTGCATAAATACAAAAAGTGGTATCAACCTTAGGACTTTATGTCATTTATATTTTAGTAAAACGACTTAATAAGATGTTATGAACTATTCCACTTAGATCGAAGCCGACATGTGGGCTGGGTGTTAGTGTGTTGTTCCACCGAGATGTAAGCACGAGTTCGATTCCCACAGAAAGTGTTTTTTTATACAAAAAGTTTTTTTTGTTTTTTTGAAAGGTTTATACAATGAAAACATTTTTTTTTCTTAGCTGGATATGTGTTTTGTGGTTCTACCTACAAGAGCACATTTAAATCACATTTAGGACGACTGAAATCTAAGCAAAATAATATCGCTCACAAAATAATCATTATTTCTGAGCGATATTTTTTTCGTTTACAAAGTAATCATTAAATTGAGATTTTTATTTTTTACTCAAGAAAAATATTCGTTATTTTCGGTGCCTTTAATAAATCTCCTATGTTTAGGGCATGCTGGGCTGCGATCTGGTGGGCTTCCATATCCAGGACTACTGCCTGAACTTTGTGGACTGCTGCCAGCGGAATCTCGGCTGCCGCGTGGATCGAAACAATCTCCTCGTGGAGCATGGTGGACGCACAGTGCGCGTTCGTCCTCTTCCCATTGGCATTCCCTACGAGCGCTTCGTCAATCTGGCCACGACTGCACCCAAGGTGCTGAAGACCTCCAAGATGCAGATCATCCTTGGCGTGGACCGACTGGACTACACCAAGGGCCTCGTCCACCGCCTGATGGCCTTCGAGGCGCTGCTGCTGAAGTATCCGCAGCACAAGGAGAAGGTGAGCCTGCTGCAGATCTCGGTGCCGTCGCGAACGGATGTCAAGGAGTACCGCGAGCTGAAGGAGGAGGTGGACCAGCTGGTGGGCCGCATCAACGGCCGGTTTACCACCGCCAACTGGGCGCCCATTCGCTACATCTACGACTATGTCAGCCAGGACGAATTGGCCGCCCTGTACAGGGATGCGGCCGTTTGCCTGGTCACTCCGCTGCGCGATGGCATGAATCTGGTGGCCAAGGAATTCGTGGCCTGCCAGATCAACGAGGTGCCCGGTGTCCTGGTCATCTCTCCGTTCGCCGGAGCCGGCGAGATGATGCACGAGGCGCTGCTGTGCAATCCGTACGAGGTGAACGAGGCCGCCGAGGTGATCCACCGGGCGCTGACCATGCCCGAGGATGAGCGGGTTCTCCGGATGGCTCGTCTGCGTCGGCGGGAGGCCGAGTGCGATGTGAGCCACTGGATGCGCTGCTTCCTGAAGGCCGTGGGCGCTCTGGAGATGGACGATGTGGGCACCACCATTATGCAGCCAGTCTCCGTGGACGACTTCGATGACTACTTACTGAAGTGAGTAAGGGATTGGGTTTAAATTGTGGGGAAATGCTTAAGGGGGCGTAGGGTCTTTGGCACCAAAAAATCGACTAACTTTGCGATTTTTTCTATAAAAACTGGTTGGATGGATTTAACTGAAACCTTTTGTATATTATTAAGTGTCATTTAAATAACATCCACTAATTTTTATAGCGATTGCTGGAACACTATTAAAAACAGGCGTTTTGCGGTGTTCACTGTACCTCCGCTAAAAATGATCCGATTTCCATTTTGTTTTTACATTTCGGTTAAGAATTTAAAAAAACCGCCCCCTGGAAAGCCCTTTTTATAATTTCATATTTATGAGATTTTTTTACGATATTCCAAAGTAAAAAATGCGTTTTTCACCTAAAAAATGTAAATTTCGGCTTAAAAAAATATTTAAAGTTAAAAAATAAAAAAAAACGCTTCCCAAGGGGCGGGTCTTTTTATGCAGAAAAATATGCGACAAATTTTAAAACGATTTCGAGAAAAACGCACTTAAAGATGCACTTACGTACCTAAACTTTAAGAGGTTAGGGTGCATAACTTCTTAAGTTTTTGTCCGATTGACTTAAAACTTTTTTTGTATAATCTTAGGATGTTAATCTACAAGAAAAAATATTTTAAAAAAATCGCTTTTTCTTTTTTGCAATACCCTACCCCCTTCTTAAGTATTCTGCTTTTCTATCCCACAGATACATCGGCTATAACCACAAGCTGGCTCTGCTGCTGGACTACGACGGCACCTTGGCGCCCATTGCCCCGCATCCGGATCTGGCCACGCTCTCGCCGGAGATCAAGAACGTGCTGTACAAGCTGTCCAACCACTCGGACGTCTATGTGGCCGTCATCTCGGGTCGCAACGTGGACAATGTCAAGAAGATGGTCGGCATCGAGGGCATCACCTATGCGGGCAATCACGGCCTGGAAATCCTCCATCCCGATGGCAGCAAGTTTGTGCATCCCATGCCCATGGAGTACGAGAAGAAGGTCAGTGATCTGCTGAAGGCACTGCAGGATTCTGTTTGCCGCGACGGCGCCTGGGTGGAGAACAAGGGGGCGCTGCTGACGTTCCACTACCGCGAAACTCCGAACCATCTGAGGGGCGCAATGGTGGACAAGGCCCGCTCGCTGATCGAAAAGTACGGCTTCAAGGCCACCGAGGCGCATTGCGCCTTGGAGGCTCGTCCGCCGGTGCAGTGGAACAAGGGTCGTGCCTCGATCTACATCCTGCGCACATCCTTCGGCGTCGACTGGAACGAGCGCATCAAGATTATCTATGTGGGCGACGATCTGACGGACGAGGATGCCATGGTGGTAAGTGATCTTCAAAGGAATCCTTTCTAGATGACTGGTATATAAGTTTTTACTGCATATTTTGACAGGCCCTCAAGGGAATGGCGAGAACGTTCCGTGTGACCTCGTCGGACATTGTGAAGACCGCTGCCGATCACCGACTGCCATCCACGGACTCCGTTTACACGCTGCTCAAGTGGGTGGAACGGCATTTCATGGGTCGCAAGGCGCGCGCCAATTCGCTGACCTACAGGCCCACCAAGGGCGACGGCGTCCAGATGCAGATGTCCCTGGAGGTGGCCTCCTCGGCGAACAATCTGGAGGTGTGAGCGCCCGTAACTCAGATAACTTGTAAGATTTTTAAGAATAAAGAAAACGGATTCGTAGCTTAAAGAAAAATGTACAATTGATTTCGGATTTTTGTTTTTTTGGTTACGCTATGGAACGTGCACTGTTTTCTCTTTACGAACTAATTTAGCTAATTGTGGGACAGGACGAGCCACGAGATGATGAAGAAGAACAGAAAGATGGGGTAGACCGCCAGGGGTTTGCGATGCGGCGGCTGGCTCTGGCCCAGGAAAATAAAGGAAGCTAAGGGGGGAGTCATTAGTATTATCTTCTATCAGTTAGAATAGGTTTCCATACCGTAGGTGGCCCAGGCAAAGCCCATGGTGGTGGTCACAAAGCGCAGAAAGAAGAGCAGACTCGTCTGGTGGGCCAGCAGGATTACGCGGCACACAATCAGCGAAATGGCCACGGGGGTAAGACAGTAGCCCAGCACGCAGACGGATTGGAAGAATGAGCTGTAGGAGTACACCATAATTAATTTACTGGTCAAGTTTAGGTAAGAATTACGCTCACATATTGCCGCCCAGCAGCTTGGAGTTGAGTGTAACGATGGCCGCTCCTATCCAGACGATTACGAAGACCTGGGCGAACTCGGGCCCGTTGTCGGACATGCTGTCGGCGGAGGAGGAGCCCTGCAGGATGGTGGCCATGAAGGTGCACAGCACCAGCGGTCCCCAAAGGTCCCCTGAAAAAGAGTAAGTAAACACAGATCAGCAAACTGCCTACGAAAGCAGACGGAAACTTAGGTGATGACGCACAGTCGCGGAGCAGGCTGGACTTTTCCTTGGGATATAGCACGTGGTAGAACTTGATGCCCACCGCCCGGATATCCCGCAGCACCGTCTCCCGAATGGGCTCATCCAAAGTATTGTAATCCGGCACTCCGCTCGCCGACGTTGCAGTTGTGGTCCTCTTGCCCGGAATAGACATGTCGCCCTCCAGAGAAGGCGACGTGTTCACGTCCTCAAACATCTAAGGGGGGAATATATGGTCTAAAGATTAAATTCCCTTTACAACCTATATGAACTTACATCTAGTTTGGAATCCATTGGCTCCCGAATTATCTGTGAAATGTAATAAACGTTTACATCGACAAAAAAAATAAGCCAGCTAATAGTGTGACCGTAAGCTGCGGCCCACTTATTACCCCGCCATCGAAATCGTTTATCGACTATCGATAAACCGCAATATCAGTATTTCATTTGATTGTATTGTAGAAGACACACGTTAAATTGTTGATAACAAATAAAATCAGGGAACTCCCAGAGAATCCAAATTACCATGTCGATTCAAAAGAATTCTCTTGATCTCGATGACGCCTACGACGCTGAAGAATTTCAATGGCTAATCGAGTGGTACAATCATTTTTACCTGGCGGCCGACAAGGACGATCCGGCTTTGCGAATGAAAAAGCTCAAACTGAAGTTGCGTCAAACTAAGGACCAGTTAAAGGATGCTCTTAGGACTAACCAGGAACTCCGGAGGAACAATGAAAAGTTGGCCTACGACTTTTACACACAAAAACTAAAACTGGAAGAAGGAGATAAGAAAACCCCCTTGTCGGTGCATCGGGACCAAGAACAGCAGATAACCCTTGAACAGTTGACTCACGAACTCCAGTTCGTAATTACGCAAAAGGAACAGCTTACGATTGAGCGCGATGGGATGATATTGCAGTTGGAGGAGCAGGAGGCCAGGTATAAAGGAATGGTGGATAAACTGGAGCAGCAGATCCACTCGATGCAGGTCATCATTTCGGAGTCGCAGCAGGAAATCTGTCAGAAGGAGGAAATGCGTAGCCAATTGCTCCTGAAACTCGAGAATCAGGCGCAAATGCATCTGCAACAAATTGGGGCACAGAACCCGAGTCTTGAGGAGACCGATGTGGACAGCATTACTTGCCCTATTTGCTGGGAGGCCTGGGATGCGGAAGGAAGCCATCGAGTCGTTTCTCTGGCTTGTGGCCATCTCTTCGGGGACGCGTGCATTCGAAGTTATATAGTACAAAGTGCCAACTGTCCAATTTGCAGGCAGGCAGCAGATATCCAAGATATTCGCCGTATATTCGGTCGTCAAGTCATGCCCAACCCAGCAAATTAATTTATTACGTTGTAAAACAAGGTTATGTTTTTTGAGATTTTGTATACTATTTTAAAGAGTATTATAACTTTTTTTTAGAAATTTTTTTAGTGACCCGGAGCAATATCTATATTTGTGATAATAGTCACTGGACGAGACGATATCGCCATGCCCGCATGTTTTAATACTCATGTTTTAATAATAGAGGCCGCAGTTTAAACAAGAAAGGAAGCTAACTTCGGCCATTTCATATCAATAATATTAAATTACCAATACCCTCTGAAAATATATCACCAAATATATCAATAAAAACAATTGATTTGAACTTTCGCGAACTTCATAAAACGAGTGCATGCAAAGAAAAAGGGTATTCAAGATTTGGCTTGCCGAGCCTTGCTTTGTATTCGTTTGCTAATAAAAATTATATACACTGCTGAAAATTATCTTTATAGGGGAAGTGACACTTGTATACAATAAAGTCATCGATCGAGTAACTAGAAGTGATAGAGTAATTAATTTTTTGGGTGTGATTCCGATTTTTTCAACAGCAGCAGCAGAAGCAATGGCAACTTCCAGAAATTGTTGCTTGTTTCGACTGTTGCTTCCGACTGAAAGCAGCAGATCAGCAGCAGCTTAAAATCAGAAAGCAACGACTTTTTAGAAGCAGAAGCAAAAGCAACGGCAGGCTAAAGGAAAATTCAGACCCCTTTTTAAACACTGCTTAATTCGAGTTAAATCACTGATTGCTTTTATGACGGATCTAGGAATTTGTTGTGGGGGGTGATATCAGAACAATATTTTTGTTGCATACTTTTTGATTCATTCCATTCATTCACCCGATCAATAAAATTATTTTCAAAAAAAACGCCAATTAACAGTGTGACCTTATGTTGCATTATTACCTTACCCCTCCACTAAATTCGCCTATCGACAATCGAGAACTGCCGAGCCGCCATAACTGTATTTCATTTTGATTGTCGGAGGAGCTTGAAAAGGTCTGTTTCATTATAAAATAATTGATTGTAATACAATTTGTGGTCAGTACATTTGAATACGAAGGATTATTTTCGATACTATCTAATTATGTTGCTTTCTAGGAACTTTGCGCTATACCTACATAAAGTTGACTGCAAGTCCAATTAAGGGATTCCCAAAAAATCAAAATTGTCTAAAATTAAATTACAATGGAAAGTACTATAAAGGCAAATCAAAACCATTCGATCGATCTTGAAGACGCCTATGCCGCAGAACAATTTGAATGGCTGCTGCAGTGGAATAATCATTTTTGCCGGGAAACCGACGGGAATATTACGGATTTGCAAATGGGGACGCTTACTTTCAACTCCCTGATGGACTTCCAAACTCAAAAAGCCAAGCTGGAGCAAACAGAGAAGAAGATCCTCTTCTTGGTAAATCGAGACCAAGAACAGCGGATGACCATAGACCAGTTAAATGTCTTCAGCCTGGAACTACAAAGGACCAATGATAAGCTGTCCTCCGACTATCAAACTCAGAAAGCCAAACTGGAGGAAGCAGAGAAGAAGATCCTCTTCTTGGTAAATCGAGATCAAGAACAGGGGATGACCATTGACCAGTTAACTAACGACCTTAAGTTCATAACATCGCAGAAGGAACAGCTCACGATTGAGCGTGATGGGATGGCATTGCAATTGGAGGAGCAGAAGGCCAGGTATGAAGGAACCGTGGCTAAGCAGGAGCAGCAGATCCGCTCGATGCAGGTCATCATTTCGGAGTCGCAGCAGGAAATCTGCCAGAAGGAGGCAATGCGCCGCCAATTGCTCGTGGACCTCGAAGGTCAGGCACAGGTGCATCTGCAACAAATGGAGGCACAGAAGGAGAGTCTGGAGGAGAACAATGTGGACAGCATTACGTGCTCCATTTGCTGGGAGACCTGGGATTCGGATGGGGGCCATCGGGTCGTCTCGCTGGCATGTGGCCACCTATTCGGGGACTCGTGCATTCGAGGCTATATAATGCGAAGTTCTAACTGCCCGATTTGCCGACAGGCAGCTTACACCCAAGATATTCGCCGTATCTTTGGTCGTCACGTCATGCCCAACCAAACACAGTAATGTTTTTCAGTTGCAGCAGAATTTTTATAATTTTCATTTCCAAATACTTAGTTCTAAAGCTCTGTTTTATTATTTACTACATATTAAAGTATGTACTTATGAATGGGCTCGTTAAATTCCCCTAACAGAAGAAATGCTTCCTTTTGTACATCTCGAATTCTCGCAAATTGTTTTCTCAAGAATATGCTACGCAAGCATAATGTCGAACTTATGCTATAGAAAATATTTTTTCTCGCTTTTCGCTTTATAAGTTTTGTTTACAAACAAACATGTACGCATCTGAAATGACGATTTAACAATATTTCATTTTTATGTTGCTATTACTTTAGAATTCCTTACATTTCAGTTAAAGTTTCTTTTGTAACAAATTGAAATCTGAAGAAGAGCGTTAAAAACTGAATTTAAGAATTTTTTTGTTTTCATGATGTGAATTTATTAAAATAAATACTTACTTTAAGAAAGCCCTAAACAAATAGAAATAATTTAAATATTATTTAGTTAACTTAATTAAGTTTAAAATCAGAAATCTAAAACCTAGCTAGAAAAGAACAAAAGCTAGGTTTAGCTCAAAACCCGCTAGAATGGCATCTCTGCCCTAAAGTGACCGTGCTCTCAGCCGACGGCTGTTGCGAACACTTGATCGGCGAACCCAAATCTAAACAGACGCAAATTTTGGAAACTATGCTGTAGGCGGACGCGAATTCCTGAACTGCAGTCGCAGGAGCACGTCGAGGAAAATGGCAGCGAAGCGGGCGGAAAGTCCGGAAAAGCGGACGAGTCCGGACGAGCACTCGCAGCGCGGTCTCACCACAAAGGTGGCGCTGCGGCGTCTGCATGAGGAGATTGAACGGGTGCTGCTGGAGCACGAGCGGCTGTACGGCGCGGAGAGGTGAGTCAACCCATATCCGTTGATATGTACTGATAATAGGCAATCCACAGCTCCTATCGAAAGTTGCGGGCGGCCTTTGTGAAGCGCTACGATAGCCCACTGGGCTGGCTGTCCATTGGGGCCACTCTGCTGGCCAGCGGAGCACTGCTCATCACGGGCATGCTGTGGCCCGCCCTGTGCCTGCTGGCCATCCTGTCGCTGGACCTCTTCGTGGTGGTCCGGGAGAACAACCTGCGGCGCACGGAGATCTTCCGGAAGACGCGACATGCGCTGGCGGAACTGCAGCTGGCGGAGCAGCACTTCAGCGACGACTGGCAGCCGGAGAACTATCCGCATCTGAGTAATCCCATGTCGCCCTGCGTTTCCCTGCAGTGGACCTATCGCGATGGCAAGATCGTTAACCTGCCGTGGGCCCTCTTGGTACGTGGAGATAACATCGTCCTGCGGCCGGGACACATTTCACCCGGTCCCTGCCGCGAACTTGAGACGAACAAGCTGTTTGCGGCTAACGAAATCTATGGAGCCGCTCCGCATGGCGATCCCCCCGTTAAGCCAGTGGCCCGACCCCCGCTGCCCGATCTCGTCTGCTGCTTGGAGAGCACACCCTACCTGGACAACCTAAGCGTTTGCTTGAAAAACTCCCTGAAGCGACCGCCCACCATCTACAATCAGCAGCGCTATCTGGTATGGAGATCTTTGAAAGAATTAAGAACCCCTTCTTATCTCTGTTTACCTCGTTTAGCTGGTCACCAAGTACATACAGCAGTGGGGCTTCATTAGTGCCCTGGTTATCACGCTCATCTCGGGGCTACTGCGCCTCCATGGCTACGGCCTGCCCACCGACGAGAAGCACAACTGGCGCTTCGTGCTCATCGAATCCTCGGCGGCGGCCATAGTTCCGCTATTGCCGCTGATCTTTCCGCTCATGTGGATCTCCATGAATCTGTGGGGCATTGCGCGGTTGCAGTGCTTCCTGAAAACGCCACAGGCCGTTCTGGAGAAGAGCACAAGCAAATCGTTCGAGGAGGACCTGGATTCGCCATCGTACGACTATCAGAACGTCTCGATGCTACGCTCCAACGTGCTGCGCATCTGGATGCAGCTGTGGCGCGGCGACAGTGAACTCTTGCCGCGCTCAGCGAATCTCGTCCAGGTGCTGGGCTCCATTTCGGCGCTCTGCTGCGTGGACAAGAAGGGCATCCTGTCGTGGCCTAATCCCACTGCCGAGAAGGTATTCTTTCTGCACAACACCGACGAGGAGTCGCGCGAGGATGGAGCCGGCAGTCAGTCGTCGTCGACGAGCGAGAGCGACGATGTGCCGGACGTGGATGAGGATCACAAGGAGCGCGGCATAGTGGCAGAAGTGCTGGATCTCACGCACGACCAGCACTGCCCCTTCCGGCTGGAGTTCGACGACCACGAGTGGAAGGCGCACATAAAGTCCTTGAAGCCACTGGGTGACACCTAACTAACTCGAACTAAATTTAGTGAACTTCCTAACGTTATCCCATTGTTCTAGGCCTCGCCATTCTGCTAAACACCTGTTCACCGCTCACCCACGAGCACTACGCCCAGTTCTGCGGCCATGTAACCGCCGTGGCCATGCTCGACAAAGATCTGGTGCCCGTGACTAATCGGTATGCGTATGCACTCATTGAGTCGAGTAAAAGCTTTTTGCATGGGTACGTAGTTCATTGCCATACTCATCGTTAGTTTCTGTCTAACCAAATCATATATATATATATATATTGGGTCGATTGCTTCGACCGCAAAACTACTACTTATATAGTCTAATGATTTTCTCCAAAATGGTATTCAATGCCATTGCATCCAAAGCCAGCCCGATCAAATTAGTCTTTGCTTTGGGTTTTTTTGATTTTTGAATCCAATTGGACGATTCCCCCACAAAACAAACACAAGCGATTGGTAATGATTTAAAAATTTCAAGCGTAAGAAAAAAGTACTTTTGATTTCCAGTAACTCGCTATTCCTTAATCGTTTTGCTCTTTAATTTCCCATATTCCATTCGAGCCTTTAAACTAACCGCAAAGTCGACACATAAACCTTGTATCTATTATTCTACCTATATTCATTTGTTTGTACTCGTAAATCGATCTCCTTTGCCTCCTCGCCCCCGCCCCATCCCCATTGGCATGCTATTTTGAGTAACAAACATTCAAGAACGCTTAAATATAGTCGCCCCATTCCCGCCAACCTCCCCCGCCCGCCACGCTTGCCTGCATGCTCACGCACCGCCGTCGCATCCAGCGTTAGTTGGAACCAGTTCTAATCGGTTGCTCTCTACAAACAGACGCTGCCTCTGCGAGCTGGCCAAGCAGATTGGCTTCACCGACCATGCCACGGATCGGTTCGCGCTGGAGGGTCAACTGGCCAGCTACCGGCATTTGGTAAGTCTGGAAAACCTAAGCTATTTGTAAAGGTTCTGTATACATTATAGGGCCCTGCATGAATGGATTCAATGAATTATTTTGAATTCTTTGTTTTTAATACATGAATTAATTAGAATTTTGAGTTTAATAGAATTGAATGAATTTAAATTTTGAGTTTAAAAGAATTGAACTAATGAATGGCATGAATTCCAAAATAATTTAAACAACAATTTCTTTTGAAGAAGAAAGGCCCAAAATTTTGTGATTTAATCTGCCCGAATTTTATTTACTAAGCAGTTAACATTGATTTGTTAAAAATGTTCCACTTTTTGTTCTCAAAAGAAAACACACAAAAAAATCTGGAAAATTCAAAAAATTCATTAAAATTATTTATTCATTCATTCAATTCGAAATGAATTAGAAAAACATTCAATTTATTTCACATAGAATTGAATTAAATAAATCAACAATTTCATGGCATACTATGATAAAACAAAAATTGAATGATTCACGCAGGGCTCTAATTCTAATTCCGGAATTACATATTATTCTGTATATATTCTGTATTACAATGGCTACTAAAAATCTTCTCCATTTTTGCAGCAACCTGATGTCGTCCGCAGGGACATTCGTTTCGCCCGGCAGCTGCAGCTGTCCTCCAAGGTGAAGGTTCCCTTTCCGCACTCCTTGTCCGTCGTAATGCGCGAGAATCCGGGCGGCTATTTGTCTCTCTTCACGCAGGGAACAGCGGATATCATCTTGGACTGCTGCGACGACTTTTGGGACGGCATAGATCTGCGTCCACTCTCCGCCCAGGATCGCAAGAGGGCTCTGGACTTTTACCAGCGCAGTGCTCTGACCTCCTACTGCACGGCCTTCGCCTATCGCCCTCTGCGGCATGGCATCCATGGAGCCCTGAGTGGCCCCCAGCGAAGCGGCGGGGAGTGCCTGTATCTGGAGCTACCGCCGGAGTCGAAGCTGCGCATGCAGCACGTGGACAAGACGCACTGCGACTTTCAGGGCGGCCACCACGTCAAGCTGAGCCACAGCATCAGCACGGATTCTTTGCTATTCTCGGAGAGCAATAACGAGGAGTGCAACGATGTGGAGGGCTGCTTCGAGATGCAGTGCCACCAGGTGTTCATCGGCATGGTGACGATGCAGTATCAGGCGCAGAACGATATAGTCCGGCTGGTGGAGCATCTGGAACGGGCCTGCATCCGGTTCGTGCACTTTAGCAAGGAGAACGAGCTGCGCTCGCGTGTCTTCTCCGAGAAAATGGGTCTCGAGTCCGGCTGGAACTGCCACATCTCGCTGCTAAGCGAACCGGAGCCGGACGGCGAGAAGGATCGAGTCACTGCCAAGGCCAAGGAGCTGCCGGAACATATTGGTAAACCAACCAACCAAGCCACCACCTCAACCACTGCCACCGCCACCACAACCACCACAACAGACCATGAGACCAACAACCATCATCCCAGTGCCAAAGTCATGTACATATCGCCCACCGCACCCGCATCCGAATCCGAATCCATACCTGCTGCTAACACCACTGAAATTGTAGGTGACGGCCCAGAAATAAGTTATCTTTTGGGGCCGCCCAATAATCTGGAGTCCTCGAAAACCCTCAGCTCTTCAGCGCCCGGTGCCATTTCCAATCCGGATGAATGCAATCCACTGAATGTGAGTGACGATCCCCAATCCGCGGAGGGCGAGGGCAGCAAGGATAGCTCGCAGAATAACTCCCCAAAGAGAAATCTTCCCGGGGATTCCGAATTGGAGCCGGAAACCGATCCCAGCAAGCACAAGCAGCGCCATTCGCTGGACTCCGCCATGGACGAGAACTGCCGCTCCTTAAGCACTCTCACCGAAAGCACAGATCAGAGTGCACCCATCAACTTTGACATGTCGAACAGGGCAAAGTTGCCAAGGGGCATCGAGAACATAAGGCCTCATCTGGAGCAGGTTGACAACGTTCCGCTGCAGGTTTCTCTTTTCACAGACTGCTCGGCGGAGGCCACGCGCCAGATGCTGGACATCATGCAGTCCTACGGCGAAATCGTCGTCTGTTTGGGCAGCTCGGCCAGTAACGCCAATGCGGACATTTTCCTGCAGGCCGATTGCAGCATAGCCGTGGAGCCACTGTATCCGCAGGTGTGCCAGGATGTGGACGCCTACACGGAAGCCAATATCCAGCACAACAAGCTGTTGTGGCAGCGGCAGGCAGGGAAAACCAAGGCCAACGACGATGAGCAGCTGCTGGAGGGCGGCCTTCAGGGATGCGCCATGCAGACGCCGGCACACACCATATCTCCTCTGTATTTGAGCCGGCTGCTAAACTCGTTGCCCTGTTCCATTGCCGTTTGCCGCGACGACCCGCTTTCGCTGGTGGCCATAATTGAGCTGTCACGTCGCTTCTCGCTGGGCCTGTGGAACTGCATCCAGTACTGGGCCTGCTGCGCCGGCTCCATCTCCATTTTGAACGTGCTGTGCGCGTGCCTCTCGCAGCCGCCGCTTCTTACCCCCTTGCTCGGCATCTATCTGATGTGCGTGCCGGTGCCGCTAATAGCCATCTCGCTTGCCCACATTGACGTGGATCCCAAGATCATGAATCGGGCAACTAGCAAAAAGCAAACGGACTACGACACGCGGGCCTTTGCCTTTGTCATGTGGTGCTATGGCTGCAAGTTTATCGTTCTTGTCGTTTCTTTGGTAGGTTGTGATATGTTTAAAGTATAAGAAGAGAATACAGGTGTCAATTAATATTTATTACAGCTCGTTGCCCACTGGATGTTCTTAGCTGACCCTGTATTAAAACCGGAAGTTACAGAAGCTACAGAGGGACCTGTGTTAGACCTCGAGGAGAATGATGATGATGGAACTGATCCGGCCTTCTATCAGTTTCTTTACTTTTCCCGAAGCTGTGCTCTGCTAGGCATAATCCTACATTTTGGTAAAGTAACTCAACGTAACTTTGGTAAACTTTTATTTACGCTATTACTATCATTTCAGTTTTCATTTCTTTCACATTTGTACATCGCGATCATGCGCTCTGGCAGCGCAATCCATTTTCCAATCGTATCTGGGCTATTACCTGCCTGTTGTTGGTCCTCCTCCACGGAGTAATTTGCGGTGTGCAACTGTTTCTGGAGGATTTCTGGGAACAGCTGCCCAGGCTGTGGGTGGCCTTGCTGATTCTATTTGGCGGAAGTTTGCTGAGTATGATTGTCAGTGAGCTGGCAAAGTTCCAGGAGAACAAGTGGGTTATAACTTTATTATTGTCGTACTTCATTATTAATTGTTTATCTTGTTTATTTTAGGGTCAACACGCGATATCAGCGTCGGGCGCGTCTTGACTTTGGCACCAAATTGGGCATGAATTCGCCCTTCTAAAAATCACGGCATAGACTTACCAAACGAAAAGACGCCAATGTTACACATGTACTTAGTGCCAAGGCTGTATATAACACCATCACTCAACATGCTTCTTCTTTACTTACTTTTACGATTCAGACTAACCATTGGGGTATTCATAGCCGTGGCTGCTGCTGCCAGCATTTGTTTGACTTGTCTTTAGGTTATTTTACCCACTTGTACTTCCACGTGTTTATTTTAGTTTGTGACCCCACCAACCCCATCGAGTAACGAAGCACATTTGTTATTCTTGTTTCTAAAACGGTTTGTTTCTAGTTCCTTGTTTCAATGAGCGATAACTTTGTGTACTAACATTTAAAAGACTTGCAATTATTGTATGAAATATATATGTATGGTAAAACTGAAAACCCATCTTTAAACAAGTAAAAGTTGCAGTCATTTTGAATGGGCTAGTTGGGAAAGTGGCTTGCTCAGAACTGGTTATCTGCAGATGCCTTAAAATTGAGCCGTGAACTAGTAGGGAAAACAATATATAGCACGCCTGAATTGCTAAGTGCTAATTGGGAGAGGCACGCTGCATCAAGTGCCGCAGTTACTGACCCACATCCATGCCAAGGAAGTTGACAAATATTATTGTCTTTGATTCGTACTAGAAATCTCTTAATTTGGGTTACACATGGAATTCGTTTGAAGTAGGTGATAGAACATATATTAATACGACTGCTACGTTAAAAATTAACACCTTTGGGGCGCCAAAAATGTGAATGTTTGCCCGGTTCGGAATTCTTTGGATTTTTCATGAATGATATAAAATGTTTTTAATCGAAGGTAATTTCTTTGAAAAGGGTTTAAGTGTATATTAAAATATTTTTTAATATTTATTGGTATAATAATAATTTCTATGGTCTATGGAATATCTAATTATTTAATTATTTTTATTATTTTTCTATTAAAAGTCATAAAGTAGGAAGACAATATGTACCCCACATGCCTGACGATCCGAAATGTTCTTAATTAGTTGCAAAATTGGAGCCACACGCCCCGAACCACATAAGCAGACCACCGTATGGCCATGGATTAGAAGTGTAGTTACACTCCACACTCCAGATATTCACATCCCAGGCAGCCGGGAGCACATAACGGAAGATGCCACCAGAAATGTGGAGTAACAAATAATTAGCACCTCGGAAGTCGACGAAATGAAAGTGCTGTTCTGCCCGTTCAGATCGATGGTATATAGATCACTTCTAGTAGCACCTTTTGCCCGGAATCTGGGTCATGAAAAAACGAAATCACGAACTCGGCTGTACGGCGTCGGATAAAACCAATGGTCATCCAAGTGCTCCGTTGTATTCGACGATTTCGCGCGACACGGTACGGTGGCTTTATTTCCGATCTTCGGCGGATATGAAGAAAGTATCCCAAAAGGATATTCAGTGTTTAGTGTGCGGATAAGGAAATATAGAAAAAGTGTCCTGAAACGATATACAGATAAATTATCTTACGATGCCATTAGAAGGCGCCAATTGGGCGCTGCTGGTGTGTCTCAGTATCTTTCTTGGATGTGTCCGGATTCAAGCCTACTCCCAAGTTTTGGTCAGTGGCACTGGAGCAGAAAACGATCAGGGACCACGCATTTTCAAGGCCCTTAATACGGATCTGATATTCCCGAAAACGTAAGTGAATAGTGCTTGAGGA
Organism: Drosophila takahashii; assembly: GCF_030179915.1. NCBI lineage: Eukaryota > Metazoa > Arthropoda > Insecta > Diptera > Drosophilidae > Drosophila > Drosophila takahashii. Next base: position 5,049,787 of record NC_091678.1, on the reverse strand, counting down.
TTTGTGATCTAGTCTCTAGAGAATCCTTGCCTACGCAGCTTCAACTCGAGTGAGAATGTGGTATCCACCACTGGAGTTCCTGAGATAACGTCCACATCCACGACAACCCTGCCACCCATTCCATACAACCATCAACCCGAGGGAACAACCAACTCCCCGGTGTTTGTGACCCCCTTGGTTGCATTAGATACGGGAAGAGTCAGTGATCCTGCTCCTGCTCCAGATCCTGCGCCTGTATCAGAGGACCAGCCGGATCCTGTGATAGAAGGAGCCTCCACAGGACGTGCCGTGGATTACAGGACAGCGTATCCCTTCGGCCAACTGATAACTCCGTTGTTGAGGGGCGGCAAGCCACAGCAGTACAACTCCCTTCCCTCAAAGACCCGTATTTATCCCCAAGGTAGACCCACTTACTACTCCTCATCATCACGAAAACCATCTCGCTATCAATCATCGAGGCCCAGTTATAAAAAAGGTATCATTATCATGAAAATAAATAATGTAATTTAAATTAGAAATTTCCAAAGATTAGGTTATTATTTAAAAGTAGTCTCAAGGTTTTGGATAAAACGATCTATAGAGAAATCAACTTATTAAAAATATATTTCTTGCACCAAACTTATCATTAATCATACATTTCTTATAAAAACGTCTAACCAATCGTTTTATATCAAGTTTTTAAATAATATTATTTTCCTTTATCCTTAGGATTCAGTGATCGCTTCACTCCTGGCGAAGGAACCGCCGCTAATCTGTTCAAGGGGCACAATCACAATCACAATCACGATCACAGTCACGATCACAGTCATGACCATTCCCACGGACAGGATGGCAAAGTGGCCGCCGGATCGAGTTCGGTGAACTCCTATGTGGCTCCCAGCGATGCCTACTCCTTTCCGCCGCTGAACACCAAGTATCCATCGCCGTCGCAGGATCCCAAAGCAGCCCTGCCTTCGGATACCGTGACCAGTTACTTGCCACCCGCATCGGGAGGACTGAGCAACGCGGGATACAACTATCCAGGACCCTCCTTCTCGGGTTACAAGTACCCGGGACCACTGGCAAATGGAAATGGTGACAAGGATACGGCGGCCAGCATGGCGAGTGCATCTCCTCCGGCCGATGATGATCCCGGCAATGATGATACGATTGGAGTTCTGCCCGCCAGTGCCATGGATAATCTACCGTCGAAGGATCAGGAAGGCAAGGATGCCGGCGGTGCTGCTCCTGCGGATGGCATGGATATGGGTCCCGCTGCAGATGGAGGTGACAGTGGTGGAGGCGACGATGGCTCCCTACCAGCGCTCCACAACGATGGCTCGCGTCCCGACGACGATCACAAGTACGATCCCCAAATGGAGTATGCCACACCACCGCCTGGCTGGCTGGAATCTCACCCGGAGTCGGCGGCTCCCAAGCCGGAGGATCACGATCACGATCACGACCATGCGCCGGATCACGATCATGTGCATGATCACCACCACGATCACTACCCCAGTCACTTTGATTACCAGCCCTCCTACCCGGATGACTCCTATCCGGATGTGATTTACGACGATCACCCGCATCATCACCACCACGTTCACCACCCACCGCCGCCTCCTCCTCCTCCACCGCCACCACCACCACCGCCGCCACCGACGGAGCCACCTCCACCTCCTCCGCCGCCACCAGAGCCACGTGTGAAGAAGTACAGCTACTTCTACATCGGCCGCAAGCTCTGGTACATTCCGCTGTACTTCACCGTGTGGTTCAGCTTCTACATCCTGTGGCTGATCATCAAGTCCATCGGTCGCCACAAGGTCAACCTGCCCAATCACTACGTTTCGCGACGCAGTGCTCCCGATCCGTTCACCGAACAGGGTCGGGACGAGTATATCAACGAGATGACGGTCAGGGTGCTGGAACACATCGATAGCTTTAGGCAGAAATACTTGAACTGATAAGGACGCTACTAAATACTTAATGGCTAATAAAAGCTTAATTTACCACAAAATAAATAACGATTTTTAATTAAATTTGATTATTGATTCTATCGAAGGAGATAAGATGATAAGGATATAGGAATATTTATAATTTAGTAAACATTTATCTTATCGTCTAAAAGTACTTCTTTATTTTTTCGCAAAAAAATCTATAAAAGGGATGTATTGAACCACAATTATTAAAATCTATCCATAATGTTTTTTAAGTTTCTTGGACTCTGTGCCTTTTTGGGAGCCATTTCCCTGTCTACGGGCTTCAATGTAACATCTAATCTTATTGAAGGTGGGTCTTAAAAATCCTTTACCAAAGCATTCCTAATTTTTTAATATAAATACAGCTCCATTTGTAAAGATCGGATCCGGCTATTACTACATTGAAAACAATCTTAAAAAGAATTGGTATGCTGCGTATGAATCGTGCCGAAGATTGAAGGCAGATTTAGTCACCTTCGAAAGCGTAGAGGAACTTGATATGGTATCTCAGTACATTTTGAATTCCAAAACGGATGTAATGTATTGGGCATCTGGAACTGACTTGGCGGAGGAGGGTAGTCACGTGTGGTTCTCGAATGGACAGCCCGTGTATTCTGATTTGTGGTGCCCAGGACAGCCGGACAATAAAGATGGTGGGGAACACTGTGATGGTTTGTGGTTCGAATCCGAGACGATTGGACTGAATGACGGGAACTGCGGAATGCTTCATTGCTATATTTGCGAGGCAACCCAGCCAATTAATTGCATGCAAAAACACCTGATGCAATAACACCACCATAATTAATATCCGAGTCACTTTATCTGGTTTTAATTAAAGTTCAATAACGAAGATTAGGTACATTTGAATGTGAGAAAATATTTATTGAATCAATAGTCTTTATCTTATTGTTCAAAATAATTTTTCTTTCGCGAAAAACTTATAAAAGGTTCGGTACCCACCAAAGTCGTACAATTTGCTCAAAATGTTGTATAAGTTAGTTGGACTCGGCGCTTTTTTGGGAGCAATTTCGCTTTCTGGGGGCCTCTCCATAGCACCTAATGGTTTTGATGGTAGGTCTTAAATTGTATTTACAAGCTTTTTTGTGTTTAAGGACTAATTTATGTACATTCCAATTAGGTGTATTTGGCTTCGTCAAGATCGGATCCAATTATTACTTTATTGAAGATAAAGTTCAAAAGAATTGGTATGATGCTTACGAGTCTTGTCGACGAATGAAAGCCGATTTAGTCGCGTTTAATAACTTGGAGGAGTTGAAGGAGATTAATCAATACCTTCTTAAAGCAAATGAGGGTAAAGAATTTTGGACTGCTGGCACTGACTTGGCGAAACAAGGTGAACATATTTGGTTTTCGAACGGACAACGCATCTCTTCGGATCTTTTTCGCATTGGAGAGCCAAACAATCAAAATAATAATGAACACTGCGATAATATGTGGATATCCAGCACAGCTATTGGGCTGAATGACGATGGATGCGGAAAATCTTATTACTATATTTGCCAGGCACCCGACCTAAAACAGCTTGTTTTATTGTATGGTAGACTGACCATTGGATAATATAGTTATGAATCTTATAAATGATCGACGAACATTTGAACAATAAAGCATACAATTGAAAATAAGACAATTTAACTTTAAGTAGATCTATTGATTTTTACTGTAAAGTAACGACTCTTGCGATAAAGATTCCAGTGAAAACGGCTATAGCCTACTTAAGAAGATAAGATGATAAGAATACGTTATGAGAATATTCATTGAACAACGACTAATACTCATTTATCTTATCTTTAAAAGTACTTCCTAATTTTTACTACGCGAAAACCCTATAAAAGGATCGGAACGCCAAAAGACATTTCAATCTGGCCAAAATGTTTTTAAAGTTTCTTGGACTCTGTGTTTTTTTGGGAGCATTTTTCCTGTCTTCGGCCTACAATATAACATCTAATGTTATTGAAGGTGGATACTACATTGTGCTTACCAGGTGTTTAATGTTGATAAATAATTTTTGTGCATTCCAATTAGGTATTCCTGGTAATATAAATATTAATATAGCACCATTTGTAAAGATCGGAAATGGCTATTACTTCTTTGAACGCAATCTAAGAGGGAATTGGTATGCTGCCTACGAATCTTGTCGACAAATGGAAGCAGAATTAGTCGCTTTTGAAAGCGTAGAAGAATTGAATCTGGTATCTCAATACCTAAATAATTCGGAAGACGGTGATTTTTATTGGGCCGCTGGAACTGATTTGGCGGAGCAGCATAAACATGTTTGGTTCTCGAATGCACAGCCTGTTTCTTCGGATTTGTGGATTCCGGGAGAGCCAAGTAATGATGATAATAATGAGCGGTGCGATGGTTTGTGGTTCAGGTACGGATTGCGTGGACTAAATGACGCAAAATGCATTTCAACTCATAACTACATTTGTGAGGCCCCCCAGCCAAAAACGGGTTACTTTGTTGTGTGGTAGATAGATCCAAATCGTTTTTACATTAAATATTCATTTCGACCATATCAAATTTACCTTGCCCCATATCAAGTTAAAATTGATATTACATTATGTAAAATCGATATACGTTTCATATTAGAATTAATCAACAAATGCTGGACTGAACGACGATGTATGCACGAAAACTCATTTCTTTATTTGCCAGGCACCACAACCAAAAACAGCTTCTTTTATCGTGTGGTAGATTAAGTTATGGAAACCCTATAGAATCAAAATAATCATAATAAAATGCATGCCATCAAAATGATGTCAAAATTGTCTAATTTGTTTTATTTTTACTATATTTGTCTACTTCCTTTATTGTTTGGTAGATTAATACGCTTTAGCCCACTTCCGTTGTTAATCTACATAATCACAATAAAAAAGTTGCCATTATTGCTAAAAATGGCCATGTACTAATTAAGATGTAATTTTTTAAAGTACAGCTGTTTAATAATTACAATTTTTTTGCTGTGTTTGTTAAACGACCTTTTTGAAAAGTCGTTACAAACAGGTCTTCGTTCACACTGGCAACACGCCGCGATAAAATATCGATATTTAAGAGAGTCAAATTTATCGGCACTTGTCCATCTCAAATTTTTAAGACTTTGTTTACGTTTTTAATTTTTCTCCGCGAACTTAAAGTAAAATAACTCGCCAGGATGTCGTATATGCTCCCACATTTGCACAATGGCTGGCAGGTGGACCAGGCCATTCTCTCCGAGGAGGACCGCGTGGTTGTGAGTAGTCGGAGAAGGAAAAATTCCATACCCCAGTGGAGCACCACTTGGTCGTCCATCCACATGAGTAACCAGCATTGATTCTCCTCCAGGTTATACGCTTCGGCCACGATTGGGACCCCGCCTGCATGAAGATGGACGAGGTGATGTACAGCATCGCCGAGAAGGTGAAGAACTTCGCGGTCATCTACTTGGTGGACATCACCGAGGTGCCGGACTTCAACAAGATGTACGAGTTGTACGATCCCTGCACGGTGATGTTCTTCTTCCGCAACAAGCACATCATGATCGATCTGGGCACCGGTAACAACAACAAGATCAACTGGCCACTGGAGGACAAGCAGGAGATGATCGACATCGTGGAAACGGTGTACAGGGGTGCCCGCAAGGGCCGGGGTCTCGTCGTCTCCCCGAAGGATTACTCCACCAAGTACAGATACTAAAGTGGGCATCCAGCATCCCCGTCATCTTAGTTTAATGTATCCCCTTTAGGCGTAACAAATTGAGAATCCCAAATAGAAGCGAATGTCTCTTGGCAACTTGTGTATATGTATTTTCTTCTGGTTTATTTTTCACTTGTCACATTTCTCATTAATATCGCTAACATGTACATCAATTTTATTGGTTTTTCATATATATAACATTTAACTAAGTTTGTTCTTTAATAGCTCATACTTTTTAAAAATTTTAATCCATTCTTTAAAGTAATCTTGCATTAATAATTCTGTTTTGCGCGTTAGTAGTACACATATTTTGTTTAATTTCGAATTGCTTTCGTTTACCAATTTGATCAATTATGCTTTGAGTTTAGCTAGAGGTACATATAGACATCGAGTTCATGAACATTATCAGGAAATCAGGTCGGATTAGGAAAGGAAAAGGTGCTAGTACAAAAGTATAAAAGAAAACATCGCAACCAAAAGGGGAAGAAGAGAAGAATGAAGAGTTTTCCAGCAAAAACACTAAGTACTCGTATTCGAAGTTTGTCGATATCCAAACTTTGTCGTCAACATTGTTATTGTTCATTTAATACAACAGCTCAGTTTTATTACAGATTTATTATGCTTAGGTTTAACAATTGGTTCCGCTACTCTTTGACTTACACAAGTTAGGTTTGCTCATTGGTTTCATTAAATATAGGTATGTATATTTATCTACGTAATTAGTTATATGTATATTTTTGCTCATTTGAAACAAATCAACGCTACAATTACAATATTTTCGAATTTTCATTTACTCTTACGTTCTTCAGCATATAACCAACAATTAAGTGTTTTGTTTTGTTTTGTTTTTGGGGGGTTTCCTTTTGATATACCATTTTGCATTTCTTAGGCGCCTTTCGAGTTGATCTCGTCGTACAAAATACTTACTAGTATTAAAAAATATTCAAATAGGGCTCGATTTATACATGTGTGGTGTATATAAATATATACTTATGCATAGGAAAGGTACAAATCAGGCTCAGGCTGAGGCTCAGGCATATGAGAAAGTCTCTGGGGGCTAAGGGCACCTCAAAATGCAGCTCTATTATCAAATTATCTGGCGTTTCGACCACTAATTATGTATTTTGATTTGAATAATACAAGTTATTTGATTTATTTCCCCTTTCGTATGCATTCCTTCCCTTGGCTTTAGCTTTTCATAGAAAAATAGAGATGCGTAGGTGGGATGAGTTAGGAAATTGTTTACATATATGTTCTGTTTGTTTATTTTTTTTTTGGTTTTCAATTTTTATATTCGCTTTGTAACTCTATATGCTGACAACAACTCTATTTTATTTTCCAACAATTCGTTTTCGAAGAGGCAGGAGCGGGGAAATGCGGAAATTTTCCTAGAAAGTCTGCAACTTTTGTCTAGCTACGCGTAAAAGACATTTAGGCATCTTCGGGTGGACCTTCTGAGGTCCTTAAGGTCTTCTGTCAGAGTACTTCTGTTGCGATCCCGATCTCGATCGATTCGACTTGATTCGAAGTTGTTGTGCAATCTATAAAATTTCTAAATTACAATACTTTAAGTATTTGGCTGCTGTTTAAGACACTAGAAGAGTTTTCATTCCGTAATGGGGAGAGTGAGAGACAGAGATAGAAAGACCGATATATATATGTTTTCTGGCGGCTGGCGGTATACCTATAGAAATATATAAACCTTCTTCTCAGCATGGGGCCGCATACAAATATATACATGTATATTCGTACGCCTGCACTTTGGTTTTATAGATAAAGTGTGAAAAATAAATCCGAGTATCACTACTTAACTTTTAGAGTTCTATTAACAATAATAGACAACAGTCTCTAAGTACGAATACGTTGTTGTTCATGCTGCTGTTCATTACTCTCGTCATGATTAGTAGGCATGTACTACTGTAACTCCGCATGCCAGACCCGACTAACTTATGTTTTGACTAAATGCGCTTAATCTAATCCTCCTTATCTATGCCTAAATACTCGTCAATACTCGTGTTTCTTAGTTCCGGGTCTCGAGCAACCCAGGAAGTTGGTTGCCAGACCATGCGACTACCGAAATTACAGTGAAAGCTCCCCCAGAAATGGGAATATTTTGAAAACTCCTGGGTTTTTTAAGTAATTTTCGAGAAATGTTTCGATGTTAAGATTAAAGTACTTAGGATTCTAATATCCGGAAATAAAAGGTCAACGGAAGATACACTCTAAAAATGTTTCGCCCTGAATTCTAGAAATTTGCTCACTGCCGATTTTTCTCTATATTTCAGGGAAATATCTTGTATTTTTTAAATTTTACATTAACTTGAATAAAGTTTTCTTTACCAGTTGAAATTTGTTTTATTTTATGCCTAGTACTCACTTCAATCAAAAAGCCTATGAAATGAAAATCTCCATACAAATTTTTGATCACGAAATTTTCCGCCTGTCATTTTTGTATAGAGATTTTCGTTTCGTTGCCTTTTTGATTGAAGTGAGTGCTAGGCCTTTGAAAGAAAATCGCCAGTGAATCAAATTTTCTAAAATTCAGGGCGAACAATTTTTTGAGTGTAGTTTTCGAAGTTTTTGGGAGTTTTAAAGGAATCTTCAGTTCCAATTTTGTCCTCTAGGGGGCGCTTTCACTGCAGATCCCATCAGCATGCGTTCAAAGTCAGTTGCTAAGCTCTTAAATAGTGGCCCGGCCCGGGGAACTGCCTTCGTGGGAGCAGTGGAAACCAGCTGGGCTAGAAGAGTGTCTCCTTGGACCATTTCCTGGAAGTTCCGGGCAGGCTGGGATCGCGCTTCTCGCCGTCCTGCTGCTCCTGCCCCTCGTGCTGCTCCTTCTCCTCCTCCTCCTCCTCGTTGGGCAGCCGGATCAGGGGAAGCTCCAGCATGACGGCGGGCGGCGCAGTTCCACTCTCACAGCTCAAATTGGTGGCACTCCGACTGGCTGTACCCGCTCCCTTGCGCAGGATGAGATCCTTGAGGGAGGCGGGCATGCAGATGCTCTGCTGCTGCCGGGTGGCTATCACCGAGTCGGAGACGGACGAGGGGCAGGGATCGTGCTGCAGCCGGATGGCATTCGTTGGCAGTTGAGCTGGCTGCTTGGCTGGTTGGGGAACGGAGATGGGAATGGGAATGGTAATGGGACTGGGCGTGGACCTTCCCATGCTGATCACCGTGTTGAGGCTGCTGTACTGCGTTTGGTTGGCTGACTCTCCACCGCCGGCAAGTGCTGCTCCCGAGGAAGCCTCCACCAGACCCAGTTCCGTGTTCAGCGTGGAGCAGGTGTCCTCCTCCGTCGTCGTGGTCGTTGTGGTCGTCGTCGTCGTCTGCGGATCACTGTACTGCTGCAGCAGCGGTGCACGCCGCGGAGGACTCTGGCTAACCACGGCACCAAAGTGGGTTTCCAGCGGTGGCGCCTCCGCCTGGATGGGCAGGCCCATGTGGAACTGCTGCAGCTGCAGGGGCTGATTGATCAGCGCCACCCGATCGCTGGAGGTGACGCTGATGGTGCGATGCCTCTGGAGCAGCGGTCTCCGTGGTCGCGCTCCTCCACCACCCGCTACTCCACTGGGCAATCCCCCCGAGCTGGTCAGGCTCATCCGCTTGACGGGCAGCAGAGGATTGGGCTTCGTTTCATTACCACCTCCTCCTCCACTTGACCGGATTAGGGAGGCGGCCTGAGCCTGCGCCTGGGCAGCCGCCTCCTGCTCCTCGCTGTCGCTGCTCAGCTGCTGCATATCATCGTCCGTGTCCGCCGGACTCTCCAGCCCAAAAACCGAATCCTCGTCCAGGGAGCGCAGCTCCGAGTCGGGGCACTCCAGCGAGGAGATCTTGAAGGAACTTAACGAGGCCAACGGAGCTCGCTTCTCCGGATTGTTGTTGCCCATCAGCGCCGGCGGCAGTTTGTTGGACACCGAAATGGTGGCCAAGCTGGCGCTTCCGGCGCTACCCGCTCCATTCAGCCGCTCCAGACTGGCGGGAGTGCTGTCCACACTGCTGTCCACGCTGGAACTGGTCACCCCAGTTGAGGGAGCAGCAGGAGGAACCGCTGCATTGGCCGTGTAGGGAAAGCTATTGTTGTTGCTCTCGTTGCGCTGCAGCTCCACCAAAGTGAGCTTCCGCCGGACACCCAGACGCAGCTCCTCGGAGGGCGAGTCGCAGAAGTGGAACGCAGTGGGCGGGGCCGACTGCACCGGCTTGGGAAGATCCTCTTGGTTATAAGGATACACGTCCACGGTGTCCGCACTGATCGAATGGATCTGCTGCTCCCGGCCGGAATGCGCACTATCCGGATCGTAGGACACGATGCTGTGCTTTCGCCTGATGTTGCTGGCACTCAGATTGGAGGAGCTCCTCGATCCCGGTATCGATCCCTCGTGGACACTGCGCTCCGAGGGACAGGGCGAGGCCTTGGGCGTCGGCTGTATAACCTGGATATCCGGGTAGTAGTAGTCCCAGTTGTCGATGCTCGATGTCCGCGAGGCAGTCGATAGCTTCCTTTGCAGCGTCGTCGGCAGGTTGCCCATGCAGCCACCCATGTAGGCGGAGGTGCGCCGCTCCAGGTAGGAGCTATCGGTGCTGCAGCAGGTCATGGCACTGCTGCGCCGCGAGTCGTGACCCTGTGGGTTCATAGGAGGTGGATTCATTGCATAAGATCAGTGAGCTCTAAACTCTCCCCTTTCACTCACCGCCATCGGTACGGACAGAAATCCCGGCTTGCTGCGCGTGGAGTCCGTCCTCTGGTGAAGCTGCCGTTCGTCCGGCTCATCTGCCGCGGCACCTGGCTGCAGGTACTCCTCCGCCTCCAGCTCGTCCTCCGTCTCCACGAAGTAGTCATCCGTTCCAAAGCTGCCGCCCATGGGATAGTTGCTGAAGATGCGCGAGGATTCCGAGCCACTCTTGCGACGACCCACGTGACCGGAACCGGGCGGGCCTCCTCCGCCGCCGGACATGGAGGAGTAGGAGAAGCGACGCGGCGGCTCCAGCAGGTAGCTGTAGCCCACGGGAACACCCACGCCGACGCCACCTGGAACGGGAATAACGTGAACTTTTTATTATATTTTATCTAAACACGTAAAAAAAATGTTTTCCTAAATTTAAAAATTTCTAAACTTCACAAATTGGGAAAAAAAAGTTTTTTTTAAAAAACCATAGAAACGGATTGAAAAACTATCTTAAATTTCGAAAAATTGGTTTTTGTTTTTTAAATATATGGTGAATTTTTATGGATTGCCCAATATTGATTAACTTAATGTTGATGTTGCCTTCATATTTCTGGATTTCAGAAAACCATAGAAACGGATGAATTAACTATCTTAAATTTCGAAAAATATTTTTCTTTTTTTAAATATATGGTGATTTTTTATGGTTTGCCCAAAATTGTTTAACTTAATGGTGATGTTGCCTTCATATTTCTAGTTTTCAAAAAAACTTTTTCTAAAAAAGGCTATGTTTGAAAAAAGCACCTACTCTCTGGATTTTAAAAAAAATTCTCAAAATGGCAGATTTTCTTGATTTTAGAAAAGTAAGTTTCAGTTCCTTAAAGGAACCTCCAAAAATGTTTTTAACTCATTGGTGATTTCGCTTTCATAATTCTAGTTTTAAGAAAAAAATCTACGTTTAAGAAAATTACTTTGTGGGTTTAAGAAACAATTTCTCAAATTTATGGTAAATTTTATTAATTTTAGACAACTATTTATCTTTACAGAAACACTTTTCTATATTTAGGAAAATTATTTCCTAAAATATATAGGCAAATCGACTCCTATTCATGATAAATTTCTAATAAATTAGTTAAATACCCTTCCCGGAAGACTTACCCATGGAACCACAGCGATATCCCCGGTTCAGCAGCGGCGGAGCACTCACGTTGCCCAGCGAGAGCATCCGCTGCCGGCGGTAGACCATCGCATCGTACTCATCCGGATAAATGGACATTCCCGTGGCCACGATGGCGTCGTGGATCTCGCGCTCCTCCTCCTCCTGCATGCAAACCGCGGCCACTGCCGCCATTTTGGGATCCTTGAGGACTTTCAGGGTCTCGTTGCTGCTGCTCCGGCTCTTCCAGACGATCAGGAAGACCATCAGGCCGAAGAAGCCGCCCAAAGTGGCGGCTATCCGGACGCCCGTCATCACGTCATAGGTGGCGAAGAACTCCTCCCGGATCCTGGCCCGTTCCGCCGCATTTTCCGCCTCCGTCAGATTCCGCTCGCCCGGCGGCAGCAGCGGCATGTAGGGCGTGGCCGTGACGTGGGCGTGGGCGGGTGCTGTGGGCGTGGCAGTGTTGCTGTGGTAGCTGTTGCTGCTACTGCTGTTGCTGTTGCTGCTGTGGTTGGAAAGCGCCGCCGGTGTCGGTGATGGCGGTGGATTCTCATGGAGGACATCTGGACTCGTGTCAATGAGCGCTGCTGCTTGGGGTCGGTTGTTGTTGCTGCTGCTGCTGTTGATGTTGATGTTGCTGGCGGCACGACGTGCAATGCGTTGCTGCTGCTGATGTTGCAACTGCTGCTGCTGCTTTGTATATTGCTGACCTTCTCCCAGTGGCTGTTGCTGCTCCTCTCGTTGCTGTGCGGCGCCTGTGGCATGACTTGGGTTGACCGATGTTGCTCCTGTAGTTGCTGTACTTGCTGTTGTTGCTGTGGCGGGCGTTGCTGCAGACGACGAGGCACGTCGTGAAAGTTTGGCCATCTCTATTCAAACATTTTCTGCAAGCGAAATCGAAAGAAGAAATCATTTTCAGAAAAAAAATCTACAAAATGAAAATTTTTTTATTTATAGAAAATATTTTGAAATATAGGAAATACTTTGAAATATAGGAAATATTTTGAAAATATAGGAAATAATTATTCTGCTGTAAATATATTTTCTTGTTATCATTAGCCGCTTTTGAGAAGCTTGGTCATTCCCTTGCCACTATTTATTTGCCGGAAATTTTGCCTTCTGTATGGGTTCGAAGACACAATAAATATGTGCGAGGTTCCCACGATAACTGGCAGATTTTTATTGGTACCACTGATACGGTTCATTGATATGACTACACGAATTCGTGGAATTAGAAGAACAAATTTAATATAATATAATTAATTAATTTAAATTTAGGTATAATTTAAAAAACAAAAATGGGGACATGCCTATTGCCATCGAACGCTAAGCTCCTTTAATCCTCTTTAGTTTTCCAAAGGACATAAAATCAAGATTCAATTGTTCAACTCACTGAATACATCACTGGCTTTTATTCCCTGTGGCTACTTGGCCACATCTCCGCTTATTTGGCGAGCAAACTGTGGCAGTTTAATGCTCCTCCACCGGACTTGGCTAACAGCCCATGAAAGTGTTAGTCACGAACAAATTGGCCATACAATATCGACGTGACTGCCATTCGGGCCAGCTGTGAGCTGCTGTTGCAAATGGTCCAATGAAATTAACGGATATCCACTTGTGGGGAAGGTGTGGCATCTAAATAGCTACATAAAATGTAGAGTGGGTACAACTTAAAAAATAAAGTTCACTCGTATTCTAGCTAATTCATGTTCCCTTGTTGATTGAAAAAATTTTGACTGATTGGTGGCAAGAAATTGAAGATTGAAAATGCATGCTCAAAGTTGTGTTAATTCCCAAGGACATCCCCCCTTTTTTTCCACGCTTCAAAACCTTTTTTTATTTCTAGGAAAGCTATCCTCAACCCCTTACAACCCAAACCCATTAAAAAGCCATTAACCCATCCACATTTCTTGGCGCATTCTTCGTCATTCCTCAGCGCCTGAAACTTTTTAATTGTTTTCAGCGCTTTGGCTCTTTTTGCAGACCCTCCCCTTTCTCTAGGCCACATTCCCGTGGGAAAATAACTTGGTAAATTTTTAACATTTTGTTGAAATGAGTAAATTAAGGTAGCACACACACACAAACACATAGAATTCGCGTTCGCCCGCAGCATCTCCCTTTTGATATCCTTGGTATCCTTGGATTTTCAACAAGTTGCACGCTCAATAATTCAGAAGGACAATGTTGCCTTTGGGTGTGTAGGTGTGTGTGTGAGTGTGGCCATTGTCCATTGTCATTGGCAGCTAGTTGGTCAGCTCCTGATGCTCCTCCTCCAGCTTTTTCCCTCCCCCTTTTCAGCCACCATATAATTGTTCGTTTCGTATTGACAGTCGCGCAATTGCGGAGCTCCGCTCTGCTGAATTTTTCTATCCGAGTTGTTCTTTCCTTCCCCAGGATTTTTTGTATTTTTGTTTTACACAGCTTTATGTGTGTCCTGCCAACGCTTTGTCCTGCCAAGGACAGCGACAGTCAGTCAGGCAGCGAAATGATTATTGCAAAAGTTTTCGTCTAACACTCGTATTCCACCTCAAGCTCCGGCCACCTTGGCTTATTTCGGTTTTCCATTTTCCATTTACCATTTCCCATTTTCCTGCTAGGTGCTTCTGCTTTCCCGCTTTTCCACCCACCGCCAACTTGCCGGGGCAAACAAGAAAGTTTTAATGGCTATTATACATTGGCCATAATTCGTGTCCAACTTCCGTGTGCAAATAATGAGGGAAAAAATGTAAAACACAATTTGCAGTCTAAGCAGTTTCGAGTGATTTTTAATGGCCCCACAGTTGGCCGATTCTTTTGCCGGGCAATTATATTTGAATTCCACTAATGGCTGCGAAATTTGTCTCTTCTACTTTTGTACACGGACGAGAAAGTTTCAAAAGAACTTAATACCAAGGAATGAGAAATGCTTCTTTAATAATAATATTTATTGTATCAGAGTTCTTTGCCTCTTGTAAATAATATTAAATTATTGAGGTAGATCTTTCCTGAGTCATGAGTTATATGAGTTAATAAGCTACTCGAACCATTTTGAAAATATGAGTCAAAGGGCCCTATGATTGAAGGGCTTAGATGGTAAGTGATACCAAGTGATAAGGGTATACCAAAAAGCCTACTTAAATCTTTTGTATAACATTTAACTATGTAATCTTCTTATCTTTAAGATAGCTCTGTCATATTTCTGCAGCCAATTTAGTATAAAAGAGACGTGTTGAACAAGCAAATTTATAGTAACTACAAAATGTTGTTAAAGTTTAATGCACTGAGTGCCTTTTTGGCAATCATTTCTTTGTCTACGGCCTACAAAATAACACCGATTGTTATTGATGGTTTGTATTAAAGTTGTTTTTTCCAAGTGTATGTCTTAAAGCTTAATTTGTCTATATTCCAATTAGGTATTCCTGGTTACCTGAACATAAGCACAGATCCATTCGTCAAGATCGGATCAAATTATTATTTTATTCAAAGTAAAATTCAGAAGAATTGGTACGCTGCCTTCGAATCTTGTCGACAAATGGAAGCAGAGCTGATCGCATATGACAGCCTGGAAGAATTGAAGCTGATATCTAAGTACCTTATCGATAACAACATAGTTGACTCCTATTGGGCCTCCGGTAACGACTTGGCGAAGCAGGGTAATCATGTGTGGCACTCGAGCGGTGAACCGGTGGCATCAAACTTGTGGCATAAGGGAGAGCCAAATAACCAAAAGGGAAAGGAGCACTGCGATCATTTGTGGATCAACAAAGGAGTGGGTGGGCTAAATGACTATCAATGCAGTGTACCTCGTCTCTATATTTGCAAGGCAACGCAGCCAAAAACAGCTTCTTTTATAATCTGGTAGATTGGCCTAATCTTCTGCAGCGCAATTACATTGAAATTCTATAATTATATTTAAATTGCCCGCAACCGTGAAAGATTGTAAAGAACTTTATACCAATAAAATTGAAAAGCTTCTTTAATGATATCATTTATTATATTTGATTTGTTTGCTAACAGTTTGCCTGTTGTTGAATAATGCTTACTTATCATTTATCTTATCTATTGACATTATTTGGCATTTATTTTGTACCTAAATCAGTATAAAAGAAGTGCATCAAACAAGCGTATTTATAGTTTACAAAAATGTTTTTAAAGTATACTGTGCTGGGTGTCTTCTTGGTAATTTTTTCTCTGTCTGCGGCATACAAAATTACACCGAATGTTGTTGATGGTTTGTATTAAAGTGTTTTTTCCAAGTCGGTGCTTTAAAAGATAATTTGTGTATATTCCAACAGACCCATTCATCAAGATCGGATCAAATTATTACTTCTTTAGTAAGATTCAGAAGAATTGGATTGCTGCCTACGAATCTTGTCGACAAATGGTAGCAGACCTAATAGCATATGAAAGCCTTGAGGAATTGCAACTGATATCTAAGTACCTTAATGATAAGGACACAATTGAACCTTCTTGGACCTCCGGTAGCGACTTGGTGCAAAAGGATAAACATGTGTGGCACTCGAGTGGACAACCAGTGGCATCGAACTTGTGGCATGAGGGAGAGCCGAATAATCAAGAGGGGAACGAGAACTGCGATGCTTGGTGGATGAAATATGAAGGGGCTGCGCTGCATGTTTATGATTGCAAGGCAACGTTTTTCTATATTTGTAAGGCTCCCGATCAAAAAAAGAATGTTTAGAACATTAAAAAAAATACAAAACGACATGAGATAATTTTACAAAATTCGTACAACAATTTCTGTAAGTAAACATATTTTGAAATAGATTTTCTAAATAAAACACAAAAAAAAGTATTTCTTGTTTAAGGATAATACATTTCCTGCTCGAGGAAACAAAGTTATTGAATACTTGTAATAAGTTGCAGCTTCCGTTTCGCACACAATGGAACTTGTACAAATGCTGCCGGTTCTTTTTGGGGATCCAAAAGAAGACAAAGTGTTGAAGCTCCCGTTGAGTCCTATTGATGGATTAGCACATTTGGGGATTGGGTTTGCTGCTAGGCAAGGATAATTGCCTTTGCCTCAGAATACTTTTGGGTGTGTGTGCGGGGGAAGGGCCGAAAAAAAGGCAAACAATATACGTAGAATACATTAACAATGTCCGTTCGATGAACGTGTGTATCAACGCCATATCGATGTCAAAATGGGTGGTTTTTAGGGTACGAATGGAGGAGTGTAGGTTTAGGGATAGGGTGAAAAACGAGCGGAAAATGGGGGGCTCAGGCTAACCAAACAACAACAATGTGCTGCTTGTTGCGCCTTGTTGTTGCACCATGATGAATGACTGTGGTCGGGCCAGCGGACAAACGGACAAATGGACAGCGAACAACGGACAAACATGCTGACAGGCGGCCTCGACTTGGATTTGAGTACACGGTGCGTATGCGTAATGCGTGAAGGGAGTGGGTTTGAGAGAGCAAAGGGGGGAAAATAATAATTCATCATGCCCAGGGCAAGTCTGCCCTATATACACACATGCTATATATATGTATAAAAATATATCTGCCTTATTTTGGAACTCCGGTATTTTTACTTTGCCAAATGAAATTGACGGCAAATCAATTGAAATTGTGTATAAATATATAAGCTCATACAAGAATGCCTTTGTCAGATTTTTGGGCCACCTCGAATTGACTTCGCCTCCAGGCAGCCAACAATGAAATCATTCATGTGAATTGAGGCGTTATGCCATAAATACAGAAGCCATAATTTAAATAGAAACGGTTTAAAAAAAAGAGCTATGGGAATTGTTTTTCACTTTTTCCGATTTATGTTTAAACTTAAATATTATTATTTAATAAATATATTACGGAAATAAAAAAGAAATAGGCATCTAAGCATCTAAGCCAGAACGACTGGTGATTTATTGACGAAACTTTGTTCAATCCATTGATTTTTCAACACCCCATAAATCCCTACTTAAATGTCCATCATTGTCATCACACTCACATACATACACTTTGCCAAGCAACTTAAGAGCACACCCACGCTTACATTTATGTGTACAAAGGAGACCACATATAACAACCTAAGCGGCTTAAAGGAGCATTAGGCAAATGAAAATACTCAACGGCAAAAATGTGTGGCCTTTTTTCGATTCGATTGCCGTTCTCATACTTGGCCTTCATTCGCTTTTTTTTTAATTAGCTAAAATGCCGACTAAGCTGTGGAATTGAATATTTTAAAAGCTTAACGGCGAGTGGAGGCTTTAAAGTAGCGAAAGTAAAAATAATAGAAAGTGGTTTTCTGCGAGTCTGCCTGCCTTATTAGTGTCTGCATTGTCTTTTCCAAAGTTAGCACACAATGGCACACAGTCGGCCCAAATTATGAGAATTACGGCATTCCACAGCCGCGCCTACAGAAAGTCCTGCCAGCCACCTCCCGTAGTCCTGTACTCCTGTATTCCCGCCCCCCGAAACACAACCGTGCGCCATTTAACAAACATTCCGTTAATCTGCTACACTTGGCAGCGCCATGGCCACGAGCCTGCCTCCCACATCCGCTCCTTTATCCTGATCCTGCGCCTGTGTTCGTGGCCCTGTCTCCTTCAGATCTGCCAGCCTGGCTATTTCTCCAGCAAAGCGGGTCAATGGAAATTATTTAAACGAATTATTAAATTTTTAAACACATCAATTAATGAAAAATAAATTTCTAAAATTAAAACAAAATTTTTAAAAGAATTTTTAAGTACGAAAAAATAAATTTTTTCTTTATTTTGGTCTCTTTCTTAAAACTAATATTTTGCAGATTAAATTTATTTATATGTTATTATTATTATTTAATTTTTAACTTCATATAGTGGTTTTAGCTATTAAACTTTTTGTTATTAGTTTTTCAAAAATTAAGTTCTTTTATTATAAACTAAGTACAAGAGAGGTCTAAAAATATCGTTTAAATAATGATATTCAAGGAAGAAAAAACTGTCAATATATACCTCCAATTTATGTACCTATTCAAAAAATAATAAATGCCTGGGGATCAAAAGCGTATGCTAAATAAGTTATCAATATTTTGCGTATTGAATTTCTAGTTTTCCCAAACATTTAGATTTCCACTGCCAAATACCTTCAGGTGTTTTAAATGTTTCATGTCGCTTTTTATTAACGTCAGCACTGATGTTGTGAGTGTGTGTGTGTGCTCTACCTCATGCCGTAGAACTCGGCGATGTTGTCCTCGTTGTTACTGCTTATTGTTGTGCTTTTATTGTTATGGCCATGTTTTTTTCCCAGTCCCGCGCCTGCTCTTTTTTGTTTGTTGTTTCATTTGGCGGCATTGTTGCTCCCGCCCCTGCCACGCCTCCTTCGTCCTTATAAATATATACGTATCTGTATGTATGCGGGTTGCCTTTTGTCTTTAGTGCTAAGCGTTTTACGTTTATGATCCGAACTCAGGCCCAGACAGAAAGACAGAACCCAGAGCCCTGAATTCCTGACCCCGCCCACGGGCTTATGTGCCGCTTACAAATGACTTTTGAATTGCATTCCGGTTATTGCCACTCATTCGAGCGCAAATTATGCACTTAAAGTCCATTTTTGACACCCACAAAACGAGAGGGAGAATTACTTTCGGGGTTTGGGAAAAGGGAAAATTCGATTGCTTTTCCCCCATTCACTAAATGTGTCACGTTTTGAATTTGTTCTACTTTTAATATTTGCTCAAATATTTACCAGGATTACGTGCCTGGCCTCGGCAAAAGATGTCCGTGAAAAGGATGCCGGCGATAACCGACGAACGAAGATGACTCCAGTTTCCTTAAGCTTCTTCCATTTGGGTGGGTTGCCCCTCCAACCACTTTTCCATTTGCCACGTTAATAATTTACTGTCAACTTGTATATTTATTGCTTAATCACTCGGAAGACCACAGATAATGCGGGCAAATGTGTGTGTTTGCGTGTGGCCTGTCCATAAATCAAATTCATTTCGGCAAATGAAGTCAATTTGCAATCAAGAGTCGATGGCAATGGGATCAGTGCTGCCATTTTGTCCTCTTGAGGACGAATTTTAAAGGTCTTTATTGAAATATAGGTTTAATATCCTTTTCTAAGAGCCTCAAAATAGGATTATGAGAAAAGGTTTTACATGAATCTGATTAATAAAGCTTTATTAACTGATATCTGATCCAACCATAAAAATCCGTCAAAAATCTAAAGATTTATAAAATATTCAATACACATTCACTTAAAATAAATCTTATATTAACAAAAAATGTTTTATTTTTTATATTATTTTAGACAGCTCATAAAATATATGTCAGCACTGAATATAATATTTCAAAAGCACTCACAAAACCCAAGTTGCTTGTCGATATCAATGGGGTTTAGCAAGAATTATAGTCTCAGAAATTGATGCAGAAATCTATGGTGGAGGAAAAGTCTACATTTAATTACATTTATGTACATGTCAAGTGATAATCACTTAGTTATTGAATAACATTTGACAGAAAGGTGTAAATTAAATTGATTTTCTGATTTTCTGTCAGTAATGTTAGAAATGTTTAAAGCGTTTATAAACAAAATTAAATTCTAAGGCCTTTAAGCATCAATTCAATTTAGTGTCCGCCAAGCCAATAATTATCCAAGTTGCTAGTCGACCTCCCTGGTGAACCCATAAAAAGAGCCATTAAGCGTCTTCTATGGCCAACCGCTTTGGCAGCTGGCTTTGGCCGAAAGCTGGCAAAGTAGTTAAATTAACAACTAATTTAAAACAATTTTTATGTGGCAGCCGGACAAATGGCTCGTCTCCCTTGCTTCTCAGCGGACAAAGAGCCATGTCACTCCAAGGACATTCCACTTTCGAGGGGGGGGGGGGCTGTGGCCTGTCATGTGAGTGGACAATGACGTCTAGACAAATTTATAACGACTGTTGTTATCCTGTTGGCGGCATTCAGCAAGGGCAACAGCAACATTCCGGCCATTCCATTCCACAGCGGACATTTAATTTTGACACCAGGATTGACAAATGCTGGCGGGGTTTTGGGTCAGCTGCCAGGGTTGCCATCACAACGCTTGATGTGGCATTTGTGTCAGGGGAGTCAAGTGTCAATTAAATGCTCTGCGTGCTCCGCACTTAATTTTCCGACCACTATGGCCAACACATGGCGTATACGTAATTTACTTCGCCACAACAAATGACATTAAGGGCGGGCCCTCGTACCCTCTATCTCGTTCGGTACTCTTTCTTTACTGCAGACTGACACTTGACTTGTGCTTCCTGTTTGTTTTGTTCGCATATGTACATATGTACCATCCGTATCCTTTACAGCGGCGTTAAAGTGCCAAGCAAAGAAGTATAATGAAAGCGCCACAAAGTATGCAGCTGAAACGCACACATGCACAGGAAATAAACGTCGCTTGAGTTAACAATTACTGACACCATTAAAGTTACTCACTGCCACGCCCACCGCCCACAGCCCAACGCCCACCACCTTCAACCTTTTGTCTGGCAAAAAGCTGCCTTGATGCACTGAAAGAAATGCCATATTTTCTTTAACTAAAACCTTACGGTGAAGGAAAAGCTATTTGTGAAATATAAATTTATTTTGGAAAAAACATTATTGATTATTTTAATGTTCGGAATGCGATGATAACTTTATTTCTCAAGGAATCACAAAATAAGAAAGAATTCATTGGATTGGACTTGGACTTGGATTTGATTTTTATAAAAATACTGAAGCTTAAGGTTCTTAAAAAGAATACAAATATTTGAAATCATTTATAAAGGTGTCTGAAAGTGTGCTATAATAATACTATTTATAATCAGGTATTATTTTCCTAAACTATATTTAATCATTCTTTTCCCTCTGTGTAGTTTTCTTGCAGCATCATCTCCATTATCCTTAGCTCGCCTCATTGTTGCGCCTTGTCTTTGTCTTTGTGTGCCCTGTGTGTTTGCGGGGGTGTCACTGTACAGTGAACACCCCACAGCGTACGTGCCTGTGTTGTGTCCCTGCCTCAGTGTTTGTGTGCTGGTGACATGTGCCTGGCACAGATTGCACATTGTCTGCAGCAGGCAGCTCACAGTTTCTGTGGTCCTGCAACTTTTTTGTCCTCCAGCCGACATTCTCCATTCTGAATTCTGAATTCTGCACTCGCCATTCGCCCCAAATGACAACTAGCAAGCAACGAGAATTTTATGCAAACGACGGCAAACTTTTGCCACAATTGAGCAAATTGCTGTCCGGAAATGTGCTTTGATTCAATAGCCTGGGGCCAGGACACTATTAGAACAGGACACCAGGCACAGGACGCGTCCAAAACTTTGGTCCACCAAGTAATTTAGAAGTCCATTCGCCCCCGAAGTTGCAGTGGCCGCCCAAAAGTGTATTTATAATGCCAATGGCTCTCGCCACTCCAAACTGCAATTTTGAGCAGTTAGCAGAAAGGGGCAGCAGCTGGCGCCATTAACCCATTAAAAGCCCACAACAAGGACCGCATCACGTAGCGGCCCGGGCATCGTACACCGAGAGAAATTTGTATAGTTTATGGTACAATTTTTAGATTTAACAATAAATTATTTTTAATTTGAAATATTTAAAATTAATTTTTAAGGGAAATAGTTTAAAAAAAACGTTATAAATATTTAAAATACGTAAAGATCACATTTTAAAATCGGGGAAAAAATCATAACAAAGTATCCTGGCATCCTATATAAACCCATAAATGTTAAAATATTATCTATCAATTTTTTTTAATATTATTAACCATTTAATGTTATTTTTCTAGGTGTATCATAGTGCATCAGGTATCCGGATGGATCTCGGGCGCCGCAAACACAGCACGTAGCCACTTCTGTTGAGCATGGGCAACCCGACAGATACGACGGGCTTGAGGGGGCTAAAGGGGGTTAAAGGCGCTACGGGGGGTCTAAAATGGGGGCTTAGGGGTAGAGGGCAGTTAAGTACGGTCGAGCACGCACACACACACACACCAGGTAGTTGCAGGTACTGCAACGTGGCCATTAAATCAGAGTTAACAACTGCCTGTTCCCCTGCGCACAATGGGTCAAATAAAAAAGAGATAAATTCTCGTGTTTATAGTGAAAATTTCATTTTAATCATATTATCAAATTTTCAATGGATTACCACTTGTGAATAATAATTATTTCTATAAGGAAGATATTAGTAAAGGAAAGCAAAAGAGGTAAATATTTCTGAAGTTATAAACACTTTTATAAAGTCTTGTATATTTTTATATTTTTTGTTAATTTATTATTATTTTGTTATATTTTCTTAGGAACTAAAAAGTTATTAGATATAAGTAATAAGTTTAAAATGAGATAAATAACGCCAACCATTTCCTATCTCAGCATAAAATCTCTGCATTATACAGTCAACCATTATGGTATTCCGAAGGACAACTCGACCAAACAGCCTCCGGGTGAAAAAGCTCTCAAGGATCCCACTGTGAGCCATTCACCTGACCTGTTTGCATTAGCCCCGCGCTCCTGGAGCAGCTGCATCCGCTGCCAGCCGGCAGCTGTTGAAATCACGACGACGAAAAAAGATTAAACTGCGGCAACAACTTTGGCTTTATTTGCAAAAAAGTGCAGCGAGCTGGGTGGCTGGCTGGCTGGCCAAAAAACAATTATTTGTATAAACGGTGGCGGGGGAGGGTATATTTATTCTAAGGCCAGAGGGGCTTCCCACCCCACGCCACGCCCACTCACAAGGACGAAGCATGAAGGCGAAGGATGTGCAGGGGGAGCTGGAGGAAAAACAGTGACAGGCGAAATAAATTGAGGGAGGTAAATGCCAGCAGACGCCACCTAGCGGACAGTGACGGCGAAATGGCAACATATGCGGGAGCCACCTGTTGTTGTAGTTATTGCTGCTATCGCTGCACTCCTCCCACCCTATTTCCGTCCCTGTCTGCCACTGGCTTTCATTTTTGTCCCGCAGTTTTATTTCATTTCACTTTTCCATTCGCTTTGTTGCTTTCCCCACCGCCCCCCGCCTTGATTTTCCCATTTTTCCCAGCATTTTCCTTTTTTCCCCCATTTTCCCAGCAGTTTCATCTCTTTCATTTCGTGCTGCGTTGTTTTACATTTTGTAATTGAATACTTTAAGTGATTTCTGCTTTGACTTTTCGCTGGTTAATTGACAAAAAACAAAACGAGTCTAAGCAAGGTCGCATCAACTTATTTGGCTTTGAAAAGCGTCACTTGGGCGA
Organism: Drosophila takahashii; assembly: GCF_030179915.1. NCBI lineage: Eukaryota > Metazoa > Arthropoda > Insecta > Diptera > Drosophilidae > Drosophila > Drosophila takahashii. The sequence goes on along the minus strand of NC_091678.1, from coordinate 5,026,151 downwards.
ATTGAAAAGATTTATTTGCAAATCAAATGAAAAGGTCTCTTAACAGATTCAGATTCAGGGACTCAAAGGACCAAGGGGATCATTACGGTCCAGTGAGTTGTAAATAGATGAGTAATTGGTGACATTCATTTGATTTATTTGCTCGCTCAAATAAGAAATAGGTGAAGTAAATTCCTAGAAATGTGACTAAATGAATTGAATTCTTGGAAATCAGAAAAGTCCTTGAATAGTGTAGCATAAGTTGATGGGTACATTAAATTACTTAAGTAACGTACTTGTCAAATTAAATATTTACTTAAAGCTCCTGTAAATATTTGTTAAATCACATCGGGATCAATTTTTATAGTTTCAGCTAATAAAAACAAATAGTTTTAAAAAATGTTTTAATCAATAGTTTCTTGCACTTTAAGTATGTAATTTAGAGTGCTGGCAAGCTTTAGACTTAAATAGCAAAAAATCAAATATTAAAAAAAAATTCTCTATTGACCCCGACGTGATTTGAACACGCAACCTTCCGATCTGGAGTCGGACGCGCTACCGTTGCGCCACGGAGTCTACAAGGAAAAGGCCACCCGAAACACAAATATAAAGCTGTATTGCTGGTACTCGCGTGCCTAAAAATAATATCCCACTAAATAATGCGCCCCGACTTTACCGCTGCCAATGTTGTTATTCTTATTGTTGTTGTCGACGACGTCATTGCGTCCGTTCACTTTTGCCGCCCCCTCAATCGCCTCCCGCCCGCAAATTAGTTTATCTCGTTAAATTAGTTGCTTTCAGCTTGGCGTTCGCCTTCAGCTATCATAAAACCATTGAAGACCGAAAAGCACATTTAGCTATGCGATAATATTCACTAAAATTAAGTTAAAGAAATTTTAAACGAACTTAATTATTATATTATTTTACTTCAGTAGTACAAGTTTGACCCATATATTAGTTAACATAAAATCATAAATATATACAATCGCGTTTAGCTTAGATTAGATAAGCCATGACGTCGACTGCGCAGCCAGCGTTGCTGCAGCAGAATTATCAGCTTAGTTAGGTTTAACCCACTTAGGTTGGGTGTTATAAAAAACTGGTTTTTGCAGAAATGATAACTGCACTTGCAACTTGTTTTGAGCACCAATAAAGCGATGGCAAACAGAAATCCATTAGGCGAATTTCTAATGGCTTGACCAAAGTACAGTAAGCTCACAAAAAGTGTAAATTAGAAAATATTGTGGAAATACTCTTAGCTCCCAAACTGATGGAAATTGATATAGGGGTTTCATAAGCTGTCAGCTCTATTACCATTAGTCACAAAATACAAAAAACAACATAATAAATATTAAGTAAAATATATCTGTCCGAAAGACTCTTTTATGTGCAAGAAATAATAGTAATTTATTATAGTTATTAATTGAATTTTTGGCTAAACACACCAAAATACTCCATTGAGTGAAATTGCAATTTAAATATTCATATTCTTATTAACGAGCAATGTGGAATAGAATATTTATGCTTAGCCTATAGCTTTATTGCTTATTATGTTTACCTAGTCTATAGGTGAGCTTATTAAAGTCTGTTGTATTAGCCCAATCACCATGAGTAAGCATACTAAGAAAACATATACTTTACCAAGTATTCAGGCTTTCAAGCAAACACAAAACTATTTAATGCCATCTCTTTAAAGATTCCACAATTTCGTGCTGTACATTTTCTGGCTCTTGAATATTTAATTTACTCGCCAACTGCCCGAAAAAGCATAAACACGAAAGCTGATTGAGATCTCCGGCTAGCAGGTTCAACATCTGTATCCATGAAATACCAGAAAACACCTGAATTCATGGGAATATGGGCGCCTATTTATAGGTTCTTGATTAGTTTGCCCCGAACTTTCCACTGCGCACTTGAATACATTCGCTATAATTGTATTCAAGCGCAAATCCCCTAGGGAGCCACACGAGCCAACCGTAACCGTAACCGTAACCACCGACCCCTCCAGATCCCTAAAAACACCTCAAGACCCCCTCCTGACCCTCGATCCCTACACTACGATACCCACACACACAGAACCATTCATGCTTATGGGGCACACTAATAAATACTCAACAGTTGCACATTTGAAAATTTCTGTGGAAAATGAGCGGCAAAAGGGGCCTGGCGAAAACTGAAACTAAATAAAAAGCGAGATATTCGTTCGGCCTTCCAGTTTTTGTTTTAGTCTGTTTGTGAATACCCTGCCAAACAATAAGTAGTCTTAATTTGACGTTATTTATAAGAATTCAATTTTATTTATTCCTATTTAAGATATAGAATGTGCCTTCAAGAAATGAGAAGAAACGCTTATGATATTTTTAAAAGTTTTCATTTTTTATTGTCTTGTCTTAAAAATTATGAAAGTAAATAGGACCAAAAATGTTTTCTTTTGTAAAATAAATATGGTACTTTTTATTTTTTCCTTTTTTATTTTTAAATTAAAAGTCCAATATTTTTCATTCTATTACTATTTATTATACTATTACTTTTATACTTAAATAAGTTAATCTTAAAATATAATAATTAGAAAGGATATTATGACTTCGACTCCTTGATCTAAGCAAGTTTTTTCATTTTTTCCTTATTTCAGCCGCAAACTTTTTCAGCTCGTCCTTTCACAGTGCTGTCTGTAATTGTGTGCTGCAGTGTGTGTGTGAGTGTGTGTGTTTGCGCCATTTGTGTGCCTCTTCGCATCCTGATTGTTTGTATGTGAGGAGTGCACGGAATTGCCAGCCAGGCGCTCAGATAACTACGCAGGCATCCTGGCAGCTCCACGTGGAGCAGGAGCAGGAACAGCACCCATACCATCCAGTCGCAATGTGCAAATGTGGCGAGTACATCGAGTAAAACGAGCAAAACGAGGAGTTGGAGTGGGTGGGCAAGGATGTCTGAGAGAGAGCACTCATTAATAAGTGAGCAGCAGCACAAAGAGAGACACGAAACAGGACGAACAGGAGCAGGAATCAAAATCAGGCAAAAAGACAAGCTCAAACACGCACACCAACTGAAAAGCTCGCATAAAATCCGAGAGTTAATGGCCGCCCGAGTTTTTTGCTCAGTTAAGTAGTTACTGCTGGGACTCCCAGCATAAGCTCTACTTAATTCGTTTAAGGACAACGCAAGTAGCTTTGTCCTGCCCACCACCCACCGTCGACCACCCAAAAACCTGAAATGTGAAACCTGAAACCCAAGTCACAGGGATCCCGGCTAGAATTTTCCAGGCTGCCAGAGCGTGAAACGAAAAAAACAACTGGTGGAAATGTGGATGGGCAACGAACCAGGGAACATTTGTGCAAAGTCCTTCTTAGCAAGGAGACTTAAATGAAGTTACGATTTAGTTAGCTTCCGGTTAGTCATCGCATATGCAAATGCCGCATTTTATGGCACTGCAATGCCAGTTTCTTGGCAAGAAAGTTTCAAGGTTTTTACTTATTTAAGTAGAACATCAAAGATATAAATATTTAAAGTACAAAATATACATATCATTGCAAATAGCCTTTGGGGTGTATAAATAAAGGAAATAAAAGTTTAGGATATTTTTTAAAATTGTGCATTTTTATTACTTTTACTTATTTATAATAATTTTAAGTAAAAGTATAAATACTCAAGTTTTATATACTGTCAACAATCGCTTTTTGCATTGATTGAGTGCGTCAATAAAACATGATTAAAGGCTCTGATAGCAATTTATAAGCGAAGAAGGTTGTCATAGTCCCCCGATAAGATATGGCTATGAATATCTATAAATATCCAGCTGGATATATATGGCATTTGAGCAAAAGAAGGAAAGCAAAAGCAAGTGGTTTATGGATGGAAAATATGTACCCACTCATGGATAAATAAATCATCGCTTTCTAGCCAATTTGTCTTTGATAATCCAAATCAATTTACAGCCCCAGTCAGGCACTCGTAACTTTGCCCATCGCAAAGTTAAGAACTTTGCCTTAACTTGGTTAAGTACCAGGAATATTTCCCAAGGTGCCTCCACATCCGCATCCTTCCATCCTTTCATCCTTCCACTCGCCAACTCGTTTACAGCGAACATCCTGCATGTGTGGATGTGTCAACAGTTCTTTTTTAATTAACTTTACAGCATCGACGGCAGTTGCACAAACTTATTTAATTAAATTTCGCCATTGAAGCAGCTAATTAGATTTTTAAAACGCCACCATTGTGTTTGTTGTTCCTGTTTTCTGCCTCTGCCGCCGATGTTAATGATGATGATGTTGTTATTTTGTTTGCTGTTTGGCTGTTGGCCTGCTGCCTGTTTTTACTGCCCCGTGATGCAAACATAATTTTTGGCGAGCTGGCCATAAAATAGTTACAATTATGTTTGCTTAGTCGGCTGCGGGCCGTGTGCGGTTCGGGTTCTCTTTTTTTTTTGGGGTATTACCGAGGCCCAAGGACTCGTCGGATCCTAGCCAGCATAAATTTGCATAAATTTGGGGGCTCATTTCGGAAAAGCGGCTGCTGAAAATCGATAGTGAAATTTACAAGCGAATGGCAACAAATTAATATGATTAATTGGCACGTTGCTGGTGCGTGGAAACAACCAAAAGGGGGAAATTAGGAATTAAGTCTACAGCTCGATGGGGAAATACTCAGTAAAATCCAACTTTTCAATTCCTTGGAATTAAGTTAAATTTTTTAAAAACTTTGTAGTGTTTATAATTCTAACAAGAGAAAGCGCTAATTTAAAATTTATTTTACATTTAAGGTGAATTTACTTTACGAATAACGGATAAAAAACATCTGTCCATTAAAACTCCTATTTTATCTTTGTATTTAATTTTAAAATAATTGTTTAAACTTTAAAGACCTTGCTTATGTGTTTTCTTCTAAGGAAGGCTAAAAAAAGTTTAATGCGAATACAAATTCTGGTAGAATACTAATAAATAAATCCATTTATCAAGGAAAATTAAAATATATTTGTGTAAATAAACAAGAGGCTAATATACCCACTAAAAACCATTACCCTATGAGATTGTGGCCACTGCCAATGGGATCGGACCTCAGAACCACCGCTGGCAGCAAACAAAATCAGAGCGAAAAGCTCGCTGACAGCAGGGTTTTCCACCGGAGGCGGAGGTCAAAGGGCGCCAGTGGCAGCGTCGAAAGGGGGCGTTTGAGGTTACGCGCGCACACAAAACCGGGCTGAGGTGGGTCCACTGATTGACAGCACGTGTAAAAATTGATGTCGGAGGTCAGGTGGGTGGGCAAGAGTGTGGCAGGGGTCAGTCAGGGGTCGTGCCAATTTGATAAAAACTGTGTGCGCAGAGAAGGGATTTCATTGGCAGTTTAACTGGGTGTTAAATTGACCAACAAATGCGCCACTACAAAAATATCGAGTATCGCAAATATGTAGCAACACACCTTTCGGCAGGTGTGAAAACAGTCGACAGTACTTGTCTTAATGAAACTATTTTACTAATTGTTTAACATTGCTGTAAGTAATTAAGTAAACATAAAACAATTACCTTTGTGTTAATAAATACGTACGTATTTTTTATGATGGGAAATAAATGAAGTATTTTTAAAGCGATATAAACAATAAGCATTCCTGTTTTATTTTAATATTTTTATTTATTTAAATATGCATTTTATCATTTTAAGCACAGCAGGAGCTCCGCTTGCCTGATTTGATTTATTTTGATGAACCAAACGATTGTAAAAAGAATTTTTGTTTCCCATTTTCCAGGTGTCTGACTCTTTTCTGCGAAAAACTCATTAAAAACAGTTTGCAAAACCATTATTTAATTTGCTTCAGCAAATCCACAACCCAAAAATGTTGTCTTACTTTTTATTATCCTTGGAATGGCAGCAAAAGTTTGGAGAAGCGGATCCCAATCGGCCATTTAACTCGCAGAAGTTTGCAACGGAATATAAATGCGAGAATTTCTGCATAACATTTGGAATTAATTCAAACCGAGCTTTCGCCATAGTGAACTCAATAATTGCGCTTGTTAAATATTTAAAAGCCAAATGCACACAACGGGCCGAGAAGAAGAAGAAGCGGCAGAAGCAGCAGCAACAGGCAGGCGGATATAGACAGGATTTTATATAAGCAAGGACGAGCATGGATGTTGGCCAGGATGTTGGCTGGATGGCTGGCAGGCAGGCGCAACTATAAAATTCATTGAGAGCAAAGTTAAGCGCAAACTAAAGCAACAAGTTATGCAATGCCATCGGGGGGAAAATGAAGGTGGAAAGTGGAAAAGCGAAAGGCGAAGGGGGGCCATGATGTCGTGCCTTGTAAGCGTCACTTAAAATGAACCGAAGCCGTTGCTAAAACGTGCTCCGTGCGCACTTGAAACAAGAACAGATTTAAGTGCACGCCCTCCCATACCCACCCATCCCCACCCACACCGAAAAACACACACCCACCCACCCAAACACCCAAGGCTGCTCCGATATTTTTGTCACTAAGCATTGGGACCTCCTCCGTCTGACAAACACTCGGGCGTATACGTAATCTGGCTGCGAGGGCGGGCCAACGGGGCGTATGCGTGCGCGTGCTTTAATGAATGTGCTACTCTACGTGTGTATGTGTGCGATAAGAATCCGTTGTGGGTCTCTGGGTCCCCGATAATGATGAGTATCATTAACTGCCTGCTGTTGACATTAAGTTGCCTGCCGCCGCCATTGTCCTTAAAGTCCCTTGTTCACTTTAAGCCGATTTTCCAACCTTGATGGGCGCTCTTTTCTCTTTTTTTTGCAATTTTCTCAATTTTCCCTTTACCAGCCAGCCATTTTGTGACATTTCCCGTTTTGGATAAACGCATTTCGCGCGGCCTTCGGCGGCCAAATAAAAAAAAGGGGAGAGCAAAAATGCCATACGCAACCTTTGACACTTTCGCAATCAAGGCAGCCAAACGGCCAGCAAATGCACCTGTGTGGGTGTCATTGTGGCAGGCGAAAAAAAAAGAAAATATAAAGGACCCTCAGAGAAGCTTTGGGGTTTCATAAATGCATTATGCTGAGCTCACACTATTTTCCCCTCCATCTGCAGCAGCAGCTCTTCTTTCGACTTGCAAAAGAAAACATATTTTATACAAGTTTATAAAATCATTTTGCATCCAGCTTGTTGACGACATAATTCTGGACTTTGGGTATAATACTTTCGGTCATATTTTAGTTATAAACGAAAAAGGGTTTGCAGCTGACACTTAAAATCTGTAGGATTATTAAATGTTAAATATAAAAAAACAGTAAAACACAAAATATTGTTGGAGAAAAAAAAAATGTTGTATTTATAATGAAACAAATAACTGAAAAATAAGAGAAACATTTCCAATAAATATTTAAATAGAATTTTCTATTTATTTTAATTATATTTTCTTTTTTTTTTGTCCGCTAAAACAATTAATTTTTTAATGAAAGCTCTTGATAAATATTTAATTTTTAGGCATTTCCATTTAGCTTGTTTTACGTTAAGCCAAAGGCAAATTGAATACAAAAGAAGGGGAAATTAACCAGAAATGGTGGCGAGCAGTGAAAATAGACCGACTATCCGACCGCATTTGTTTGGCGTTGGTTTAACGCAGTTCTATCGATTCGCCATGTCAGTTATGCTGCATCCACAGACAACCACACACACATGGAAACAGTAACCCATACATAGAGCCCCTCACACACATAGCCTTGCTGATTGCTTTGCCGATTTTGCTCTATTTTTTCAGGCTTTTTTCGCTTACTTTTTTCCAGCCATTTCTTTTCATGCTGCCATTCATTGATATATGTGAGCCATGTGTGTCCTGCGTTTTTGTGCCGAATATCAAGGTAAAATTCCAGCCTCTGCAAACTGAAAACTGCAATTGCTTGGCAGAGTTTACACGGTTATCTGATAGCTTAATTTGATTTGCTGCTCACAGACACTCACTCACACTCACTCACTCACTCACTGGCACACAAAAGGACTTTCACTTGCACTTGCACCCAAACAATGGCATTTCCCCTCTCTCTCTCCCTCTCTATTTATCTCTTTCCCTGTCTGTGGTTTCCACGCTCGATTGCCGCTGCCTTTGATTTTCATTTTCATTTCTCAGTGCAACAATTTTCGGTGCAATTTTTCATAGCATACTTTGGGGAGTATCTAGCATTTGGCATGCAAGTGTTTTACAATTGATAAATGGCCTGCTTTCTGGCAAATCATTGGCAAAATAATGCATTTGCTGGCATCCGAAGAGTATTTTCATATTTATATGTAAATTAGCTTGGACAGAGCTTATAGCCTTCAGCATTCTTTAGTCAATTAGAAAAGTTGACTTAAAATACGGTAATTTAATTAAAAAAAAAATTTTTTTTATTTTTACAAACTTTAATAGAGTTTATTTAATAACTATTAGTCTAATAGGTGATTTATTTGTGATTAATTTTGATAAAATAATTAAATATCTAAATAAATCTAGTAAAGTCTATAAAATCTTCTTAAAAAAAATAAAAAAAATTTTAATACCGTGAAATTTTTTTAATTAATAAACTATAATAAAGTGATTTAAACTACTATCAGTCCAATTTTATAAATGTTTTGATTATTTTTAGCTTCAAAATTTCAAAGATACCACTTTTCTATTGAACAACACAACTTTTTATCTTTATCAAGTCTATTGAGCTTCAAAAAATGTTCCAAAAAGAAGTCTTAATTGGAACGAAGTTTATTATAAATAAAAAATTTATTCCGTGCAAGGCTACTTAAGCTCCGCTCCTCACATGAGCCTGCCAAGTTCGCTGCTTTCACATTAACATTTTTTAATTAAAAACAGAGCAGGAGAGACTGACAGAAAGACAAGAGAGTGCTGCACGTGGCGTATGAGTGATGTGAGTTTGGGTCTCAGTTTGCATGTGGGCGTCCATCACCTGGAGCATTTGTTTCGCCAGAGCCTTATGGCGTTTCGCAAATTTTCCTTGGCTATTAATGGCACGCATAAGAAATGGCAGATGCCTTTTAAGATCCATTTAAATTTATTTCCCCTTATTGTTTGGCATAAATTATTGAAATGGTGTTTCCATCTGTTTTCTCCAGCTGCAACTGTCGCTGTCCTCTGGCACGTGTTCATAGCCCATTTACGAGTCCGTCCATGCAGGCACACATCCGGTCAACGAACGTGCTGCCCACGGTCTCCTCATCTTCGTCCTCGTCCCCGTTTCCATTATCCATTGCACGGCGATAATTTGGGTCCACAGCCTTGGGCATCTGACCCACAATGGGACACGCCGGGAAAAGATAATGGAGAGCCAGAGGAGGCCGATTAATTACATCTCCGAAATCTCCGAGAAAGTCCTTGTAAATGAAGGCAACATTGGTTAAGGTTGACACTCATTGAAGTTGAATAACGCGATGACTTCGCATGTACCATAAATGCGTTTTCAAATTAAGAAAACGAGTTTCAGTCATAAATAACACTTTATAAATATTTATAAAATAAATATTTGGGCGATTAAAGGCGATTTTAAAGTCTATTTTGATTTTGGAAACAATTCTTAATTTATAATATGGGTACTTTGAAAGACTGAGATTATTATATATGTTATATTTTGTTGAATAACTTAATATGTGGATCTTTCAGACTTCAGAAATTTTTATATGAACTATATTGCCATTTAACAAAGCTCATAAAAGTTCTCTCTACATGTTTGAAATGGCTGGCCAAATATTCCTTCTAAAATTCCAGCACTCTTAATCGACATTTCGGTTCTCTTCTCTTTGGCCTCCATTTTTTTGCACAATTTTCATGTTTGCTAAACTGCTGTTCCTCTGCTTCCTTTGGGCCGTGTTTTACATGCATGTGGCCCCCGAAAAAAAGGAAAAAAGAGCGGAAATATGTATAAAATATACATAAAAAATAAACATTACTTATGCTCGACACGTTGCCCTCGCCGACGACGACGACGGGCTTTTGTCGCTGCAATCGAAGAGCTCACCTGCTCACCTGTTCACCGGTTCACCTTTTCCACCTGGCCGTGGGCTTTTCCCTGTGTTAGTGTTATCGTTTACCTGTCTGTACAGGTGAGAGCCTGCAGGCGGAAAAGTCGGGGAAAGTCGATGGCGATAAAAGCACACACACACAGCTACACAAACCAGTCCCCAACCCATTCGCATTCAAATTGTTTGGGCTCTGGCATTGGCAATTTGCTATCACAGTGCTCTGTGGAAATCGCAAATTGAATACGAAATTGAACTTTCGCCTTTCGGCTGGAGAAAGAGTAGCGGGGTTTGTCGGAAATTTGCCATAATTGCGTTGAATGTCGATGACATTGAGCACAGGAAACAGTTGCAGTAGCCTCGAACCGAAAAAAATGTACAATAAAATGGGGCAAACTGTGATTTGTGACCTGCAACTTATGCGAGACAGAGTACCGTAAAAAAATACAGCCATTCTTATCGTCTCGCATCAGACACAATCAATAAACATGGCGTATACGCAACGTGGGCCCACGAACAAACACGACGCACACAATTCATAAATGCCACGCCTCGCTGGCCCACCTGAGTTATTTTTTAAAAAAACGGATCAATATTACCCAGCAGCAGTGAAGAAAGAGCAGAGAAAAAAAGAAAGCCCTTGGCTAAGACGTTGACGTGGCAGCTGTGTGTCCTTGCAAGGACAATTGTGTCGCCGCACCCCGCCCCCTCTTGTCCCACATTTCTGGCCTGCCCTGCGAATGTGTGAATTTGATTTTTCCTTACTTTCATTTCGTTTCTTTTTGGGTGCCAAGGCTCGACAATGGACTCGGCTTTGACCCGGTCCCAGTTCTGGGCGGGGATTCCACACTCAAGTGGCAATTAGTGAGCCATGCCACGTGCCGCAAAAATTAACTCAAAAATACCAATGAATACACTCGAGAAAATCTATACAAGTTTCGGAAACGTATTGTTGTGTTTATTAATACCTATCGAAATGTAAAAGTAATTTTTTAAATCGGAGCATTGAAAAGTTATGAGCAAATCATGAAATTCAAGCAGTGCAAGCATTCGCTTGGCTATATGCATGATAGTCGATTTTTGAACAGGAGGTATGAGTCCTTTCCGTATTTCTGTGCTATTTAATTACTAAAAAATTCAAAAATAAAATTTTTATTTACAGTGTAGAATTACTGATCGTCTACCTTGAACGTAACCAAACCAAAACCCAAACAAAACAAAATCATTCAACGAATACCAATGTAAATATCATCACCATCATCGGCGAGCAGCTAAAACAACAGAGAACCTTGTTAAAATAAGCTAAATTGTTTACGAATTGCGGAAAGTAAAGGCGTTTAAATTACAAAAGTTCGATTTATGTCCAAAGTCTGAAAATAGCAACAAAACACAAAGAAAAATTTCCAATACGATGCGGAAAGGAGATGTCAAACGGTGGATTTATAAATAAATCATTTAAAATGCAAAAGGAAAATTGTGGAGGCTAAACGGGAAAACACAAGCTAATTATAGGTATTTTTAAATCTACAAAAATATTCCTATATAGAAAAAATATATTTCATATTAAATATTTAATTTGGAATGACTTTTTCACCTTTTTTCACTGCAATGAACGAGAATCTAAAACGGCGACCGCATCATTTCGCAGACCGCAAATGTGGAAAACGTTTGGCAAAAAATTGGCTCAGCTTTGATTAATTAACTTAAAACAGCTATTGACATTCGTGTGAGCAAACACACACACACTCGCCAAACCAAAAACAAACACATTCAAAGGCCATCTGCACACGGACATTGGCATTGGCATACATAAATTGAATTGAAATGGATTGAATTGTGTGGCACGGTCGAAAGGGAGGTGTCGATGCAGTCCATCCATTAATGAACTGGGCCACGAACGAATATTTCCCATCGAGATATATCTTTTCTCTGGAAACCCCAACTATATTGACATGCCTTAATTCATATTGAAAACGTTTCTTCTTTGGTTTGTGCAACTTAAATAGCAAACAATTAATGAAAACAGGAAATATTTATACGATCAATATGTGGTCGAGGAATGCTCACGGTGAGCCATAAAAAAACCATTAAATAAATATTTTGTGGCCTGAAATTTATTGAGATATTATTCCATATCAATGAAATATTTTAAATAAATATATCAAAAAGTTTAATACCTCCATTAAGCTTTTGATCTTTATTTATTTATTTCTGATTTTGTTTTAGGTTATCTCCACAATCTTTATGGAAACACGTACATTCATAACTAAAACATTTCAGATCGATGGGGATTTGAGTCCATTAGGCAACTACTGACAGTTCCTGAGAGCCTATGGCGCGTAATTGTTTCGTTTCGCTTTGTTTGAATTTGGTTTTTCCTTTGTTTTTTTTTTTTTTTTGTGCAAGCGCCTAAAAATAACCAACAAATCGGCACGAGCACGTTGTCTATATAAATACATATGTATATGCCAGATTCGTATAATACATACTATATATTGGAAAGGCATTTAGCTGATGACTACACACATAAAAGTGAAATTGACTAAAGGCGGCAAAACCGAGCGAAACGAGCCATCAAAATGTGAATGTGAGTCAGAAACCCGTGAGCTTCAGCTTCATTGTTGCTCCTCGGGTTTCTCAGGTTTCTCAGGGGTCTCGTATTGGACCTGCTCCTGACCTCCTGACTGACTGGGCTCCTCCTGGTTTTCTCCAGGGCTCCTCTTGGGCGTTGATTGGCCAGCCCACATGCAAAAGTCAATGGCAGACAAAGTTCCAGCCACCTTGGGGCGCTCTGCCCTTTGCCAATCATTCGCAGGGCCAGAACAAACAAAATGCGAAGAGGAAAAGAAGAAAAAATAAAATGAAATCCCACTGAAACCGAACTCGAAGCCCATTAACTGCGCTCGAGTGGATAACCTTTTTTTTCGGGGCCCCGGCTTCGAGTGAAATTTTTAATTGCGTGAAGGAAAAACGTGCGAGGCGAAGGAGGCCCGAAATTCATTTCAAAGAAATCACTTCCTTCGAGAAATGTTGTTCGGGGCCCGAAAATTATTACACCGCGCCTCTTTCGCGTCCTTGGCCACCCACTTGTTAGCCTTGCGCCTTCATGGCCAACAAAACAAAGCCAGGTCGACCTGCACTTGTCGAAAATTTGATGCGAAAGAAGATCAGGTTAACTTGAGTGAAAGGAAAAAACTAAAAATATTATCATTTAAATTTTAAAAAAATATTAAAAATTAAAACCCTTAAATGTAAACCCTCTAATATGTTAATTTAATTTATCCAAACAACTGGAATATTTTTTCATGAAACCATATATTGAAAATATTTAAAATCACAATTATCTGTTGCTTAGACCAATTTTCCATTCGTTTTTATAGATTTCCGGGGCATTAAAATATAATTACATGTTAAGCTAATTATGTACAGTTAATGAGCCAATTAGGTACTGAATACCAATTATTTTCAGTGTACAAGGGCGCAAAAGGGAGCGGAGCTTCGCCACCGAGTGCTGCTTTGCATTTAATTACGCTTAAAAATTAATTAATTTCTTTTTTGTGCGAAGTGACTCGGGTCGCGGGTCGCGGGTCGCGAGTCTCGAGTCCCGAGACATAATCAAGCTGCCGCTGCCAAAAGGACTTTAGTGGCGGCATCGCCAACGCCACCGACGCCTTAATGTATGCTACATTGCGGCCACTTTTATCTGCTTGGCATTATCCTTGTACTTGATGCTGGGTGGTTGGGTGGTTGGTTGGTTGGGCGGTGCGCACTTGTGTCTCTTAAATAATTCAACAAGCACAGTTTCGCGGTCTCCAGCAACAACAACAGCAGTGAAAACCAGAGAGTGGCAGGGCAAGTCAAGCATTGTTAAATGCCAAGGATAAATTCCCGGGTCTGGGTTAATCCGAACTGTTTGGTCACACTCACACAGGCTCGCAGCCACAAGTCCATTATCCTTCGACTTACAACGTTTTCGTATCGCTTTGATCCCTGATAATAATTCCCTAAAACAATTACAAAAGGGTAAAGAAGGGGCAGGGAATACATTAAATTACTGCCATCAAAAGAGGGAAAGGGTTTTCAATTCGAGCTCGATTCGCTTTCATTAATTAAATGGAAAACTTAAAGTCAATCAAGGGTAATGAGTGGGATATTTTTCATTTATTCCTTTTAATTTGCTTTATAAGCCCATTACAATGGAAAATATAATTTATGAACCTACCAAATGCTTTTGTCAACTGTTTACTCGATTAATTTATTAAAATCCAAATCCTCACCTGTAAGTAAAGGAAAAGAATCATATAAATATAGTTTAAAAATTATTGAAATTATTTAATTTATTTCTAATTATTTCTAATTACAATTAAAGGTCAAAACTATTTCCATATAGATTACCACCTTGATTCCCCGCACTTTTGCCAACCCATCACAAAATATTTCTTTGTTCCAATAACACATAATTATTTATAGCTGAAAAGTGCATTTCGTTCCACCCTTTTCACAGCTCTCAATTTGTTTATAATTGGATTCCACTCAGCTGTTGCCACTGCATCTCACATTTTTGGACACAAAACAGAGATCTATTTTCGAGAGTATTTCGTTGCTCGAAGTGAAACAAAGGGTAAGCGGTTTATGGACTGCAATTGCAAAAGCAAATTTTAATAACTCAGTGTGGTGCTGTCAAAAACAATAGAAGCAACTACAACGAGGCGAGCAAACAAACAAACAAACTGGGAAACTGGAAAACCACAAGCACAAGCAACAACAATTGACTCAATTTTGGTATTTTCAAGGTCGCCTGCAGTGGAGGCTGCAGTTGTTGTTGTTGTCTGTGGTAAGGCTCTAAAAAATGCACACAAGAAAAAAAGATAATTTCCAAAAAGTTGTAACAAATTAAATATTGAATGATTTAATTTAAATTTTATTTATTTTTATTCTGAAATTCGAAGAATATAAATCTATATTTAAGTGTTGGAAACCTTTTTTAAAATTACAATTTCTATAATAAATCTTCAACGAAATATATCACATTTTTTAGAAATATTTATTAAGTGCTTAGTATGCAGTAAGAAATTTTTTTAGGTGCAGAAGGTATAGAAGAACAAATTAGGGAGAAGATATTGGACCGACTTAATAGGATTTTATTGTTTCCAGCATAAATATCTCGATTCTAAAATTTTGTTTACTGCACTTTGCTCACTCAGTGTGCATGCGTTGTGTTTAAAATTTTCGTTGTTTTTCGTTCGTTTATTTTTGGGCCATGAATTGTTCAGTGAAGCGAAACGATATTGAATATTTCATAATTGCAATGCAATAATATATATAATAAGGCTGACAGAGTGTAAGTGCAACAAATTATTGTTACAATGTTTTTCTTTGAATTGCAGTGGGGAAACAGTGCGTATACTTAATATGAATGAAATTTCGTACGAAATCAGAAATTGAACAAATACCAGATTTGCTTTCGATTCATATTTGATTGAGAAATATTATTATAGCGTGAAAATAAATTTAATTTCTATACAAATTAAGAAATGGGAATATTTCATCCTTAAATTTGATTGTATGGGGGAATATTTATATTCAGTTTTGTAGAACAAAATAGTTTTCTTGCAGGTGAAAGCTAAAAGAAAACTTTTATACATGAAATATGCGCCTGACCTTCAGGCTACATAGTCATATCTGTTTGCTCAACTATAAATACGTGGAAAGCTAGAATTACAAATACGCAAAGATATGTATGCAGCCGTAAAAATATACGTGTGTTTGGATGAATGACTTCGGTTAAAAGCATTCCCAGTATATCGCAAATATGTACATATATTTCTCGCCCTTTTTTTCGACTTTGGCTGCCTGCGAACGTAAATAAATGCCGAATAAAACACATGGCCGTTGGCCTTTTAACGCAGACATTTCACTGGGAGATTGGGAGACTGGGACAGGAAGCAATTTGTATGCGAGTGTGTTCGCCCAGGTGAACAGGTGAGCAGGTGGGCAGGTGGGCGGCACCTGGGGTCACCGGGCAGGCGTCACAAAAATTAAAAGCGCCGAAAAAGTAGAGCAATAAAAATAAAGCATTTCGCTTGTATCTCATTCACTTTGATATGGACTTTAATATCATTGAAATTATAATGATGTGTGTTTTTATGTGAGACCATAAAAAACGAAACGAAAGCCCAGACGAAACTCTTGAACCTCTGGGTTCCAAGCCTCGGGACAGAAAAAAATAATATATATATGTGGAACACTTGAAGGTTGGTCACCTTTGAATCCCCAAAAAAAAAATAGAAGACCAAAAGTTGACCCGGCATTTGACCCATCGAACCCAATCCCTACCCACCGAAAAATGCGTTCACCCGGCCAATTTGTTATTTATGCCACATATATGTGTTGATTCTTTATATATGCAAATACCTTGGCCCATGTGCGTGTGTAGATGGCTCTATTGCTCTATCGATCGAAACAATTTTGGTCTTTATTTATGCCAAAAGCGGAAACAGGAATTCGTTGGATCAGGTGCAAAGAAAGAAATGAAAAATAAAATAGGCAACAGCAAAGGTGGGAAATTAAATAATTGGACTAGCACTTTAGTTGGCACCATTTATATTTTTGATTTTGCGTTAACAATTTGGAATTCATTTTTAAAGACATTTTTAAAAATAATGATAATCAAAAAGGTATATCATTTAATTAATTTTAGTTGAAGTATATATACCCAATTTACCAAACTTCAAAGAAAGCTAACCGTTTTGTCACTGTTAATTAAGTCATAGTCTGATCCGATCTTTACGATTTGAGCAGTAGTTATAGTCAAAAATTAGCTTCCAATTATAATAATTAATTCTCACCATCCATAACATTCTATATTATTTTATAGGTCGAGCGATCAAGAAACGGGAAAGCGTTTTTGATCGATAAGATTAATTCGCTCCACTTCAGATATGTAGGTAAAAATTAATAACTAAATGCCATACATCGAGCAGAATGCGTAAAAATAATCACTTGTACGAATTATAGAGCAATAATCGCATAAATAATCCGAAACGGAGGTACCTACCAATTAAATACTCCAAATAATCGTGGGAACCACACCCAAATTTATTGGCCCTTAAAACCCAGACAAATATAATCTAGCTTAACAACTGCAGAAATTGATAATACCAAGAACCGGAAGGAAAGAAATTGTTATCTAGATGTACACATAAATTAATAAAAAATCGGAAATCGATTGCCTGGCACCTATTAAAATTAAACGTAAATCGAGAACATTGCATCATAAATTAACAGAATCAAAAATAGTACTCATGTCATGAAGTAGTTTATCGACCGCCGCTATAAAAAGAAACCGCTAACAAAATGAAGAATAGCATATATATATAATAGCATATAATTCTCAAAAACATTTGGTACTGACCAAACTAAAAAAAAGTTTTTAATAAATTTGTAAAGCCAAATGTATTTAAAATATTTTACGAACGGGCTTTACTTTTTTAATTATATTATTTTGTTTTACAGTCTCATCAATCTACCAGACTATAAAAGAAGCGGTTTTTGGCTGGGGCGCCTTGCAAATATATGAATTAAGTCGGATGCAGTTCCTGTCATTCAAACCTGGCACTTCCAGGCGAATACCAAATTCAACGCAACGCTCCACGTTTCCAGAATTATTTGGTTCTCCCGGAAGCCACAAATCCGAAGACAAGGCTCGCCCATTTGAAAACCATTTGTGTTTATCCTGCTCCGCCAAGTCTGCGCCAGACGTCCAATAAGATACATCGGCATCCGTATCTACAAGATACTGAGCTATCAGATTCAATTCCTCCAAGTCGTCAAACGAGATTAAGAATGCATCCTTTTGCCGACAAGATTCGTAGGCAGCATACCAATTAACATCCTCTCTTACAATCAAGTAATAATCTGATCCGATCTTCACGAACGGAGCAGTAGTTATATTCAGGAAACCGGGAACTCCTAGTTAGAACACTTGAAAATTAGTTCCCAAAAACAAATTAGTCTATATAACTTTCAACCTCACCATCGATAATATTCGGTGTTATTTTGTAGGCCGCACACAGGGAAAGTGCTCCCAAAAGAACGCACAGTCCAGTTAGCTTTTGGAACATTTTGGTAAGACTGTAAGAACTATTTGAGAATTCTGAACTTTTATAGGATTTAAGCGTTAAAAAAAAAATTCGACCGATAAGATAAATTTGGATTGCTTCTGATCGGTGCAAAAAGGTTACCAAGTGGCTGACATACTTATGTAGCTCGTGCAAAATTCTTGAAAAATTCCACGAGCATTAATCATGCAGTCAGATTAATTTTAGTCCGATAAAGCGCTGGCATCTCGCATAAACAGACCTAAGTTTTTATCGCGCTATTAAAAAATCAGGATCCTCATAGCATAAACGTAGAAACAATGACATAAAATGTGCCTTATTTAAATAATAGGTAAGCGCATAAAAACTTTAGCACGATCAAATGATCAAGCGAAAATGGTATCGAGTAGGGGGCAAAAGATTAGATTAAGATTAAGTACAAAGTGGATCCCAATAATAAAAACACATATGTGTAGAAGAAGTTACGTTTGACCTCCAGTTTGCTTTTTTTTAATTTTTTTTTTTGTCTGCTGAGTGCTGGCAGCACTGGCCCAAAAACCCAAAAATTTCAGTAATTATAATATTTATAAAACAGTATTTATTTGAAAGAGTTTTTAAAAAGGGGTACATTGCTTTCTTGAATTCAAGCATCTAAATTATCTACCAGATTATGAAAGAAGCTGTCTTTGGCTGTGCCGCCTTGCAAATATAGTGATTCAGAACAGAACAGTCCCTATCATTCAGTCCCTGTCTCTCTTCCGAACGGACTTGTATTTCATCGCAGTGTTCCACATTATTTCGATTATTTGGCTCCCCAGGTAACCACAGATCCGAAGATAAAGGTTGCCCGTTCGAAAACCAAACGTGTTTATCCTGCTCCGCCAAATCAGTGCCAGCAGTCCAATACAATTTATTAATCAAATTGTTCTCCCTAAGGTACTGAGCTATCAGATGAAATTCTTCTAAACTCTTGAACGCGACTAATTCTGCATCCAGATCTCGACAATTTTCGTAGGCAGCATACCAATTTACAGCATTACTTTTAATCAAGTAATATTCAGATCCGATCTTTACGAATGGAGCAGTGGTTATATTCAGGAACCCAGGAACTCCTAATTTGTATACACAAAAATAAGCTTTCAAAATAATTTTTATATTAACTATTAAATCTCACCATCAATAACATTCGGCGTTATTTTGTAGGCCCCAGACAGGGAAAGTATTCCCAAGAAAGCACAGAGTCCAGTAAGCTTTAGAAACATTTTGGTAAGACTGTTAGAACAAATAAAGAATTTTGGTCTTTATAGGATTTTAGCAGGCAAGCAAAAAAAACAACTTTCGACCGATTAGATACAAAGTTCTTAACCAAATGGCATACTTCGCGCAAAACTCACAAATACGACTACTTGTACAATTGGCTCGTGCAGCTTATAAATTTGAATCCGATACTGAGGGACCAATAAAATTCTTCAATTTATCGTGGGAACTACACGCAAATTTATTGGTTTTTATAACCTAGACATAGCTCAATTAAGTGGCCAGAGGCGATAATAATGGCCCAGTTCTAATACTGAGTATCAACTGCAGCTCTTTAGGATCTTTTCAAAAAGAGATTGTGCAAACAACACACAAATTTAATCGTTCAACGAACCCAAAAACCATTAACTTAAGTACCAAAATATGTTGCAGTTAATGATCTTAATAAAATCAATTACCCTTAACAATTCCAATTAAATACCCACATTTTTAATTGTTTTTTTTTTGTACAGTAAATTATTTTGTTCAAATATGTCATTTAACTTAAAAATGTTCTTTAAAATAAAATCGAAATTATAGAATTTTCTATATTATTTATTAACTAGAAATCCAAACTTAGGTAATCCAAAACCAAACTGTAAGTGCAGCTTAGGAAGACCCTTCAACATCTAAGATTTACTTGAAATAGAACGCTTTATTTTCCCTTCGTTTAAACCAACCACTCTCGCTGGCAAATTCTGCTGTGTTTATTTGAGCTTCGAGTGGGTCGGTTAATTAGCCAGCCAGTGGGGTCGAGATGAGTTCATTGAAGTGCATATTTCAGGCCCAGCTGAGGCCACTCGATTCAATTAATTTCAACTGGCGAACAATGGAGGTCGCTTGCTAATTGGCCAGCCAGGCCAGAGGTAAGGTAATCAAAGCAACACGCCAGCTAGAATCGCATTTACTTTACTTCACCCAATAGTGGGTAGTGAAGGTGAGCCCACCTTCAAAAAGGAAGGATATGTGAGTACACAGCTGCATCAATTAGATGGCTGCCACAAATTTGTCTGCCTTTCGGTTGTGTATGCGGATTCAAATGGATTGCGAATGAGCCGCTGAGTGACACACACCAGCAATCACAATTTACACAAGAGACACAGAGGACAGACGGGCAAATAAACCAACATTTACATTGACTGTATAGAGGGAAGACACAGGGGGCAAAGGGCAGAGGACACAGAGCTCCGGAGACAGCGTCACTTAATCGAATTATGCAACAACATCAACAGATGACACAAGCCGAATGCAGCTGCAAATAACTGCATTAACATATTCGATAACTTCATCAGCATATCCCCATCCCCATTCCCATTCCCATCTGTCTGTCCTCTGAATGGATTTTAATTAAAATGCGCATATGGAATTTGCAACGAGGCAGGCCTGGCACTCCACAAACACACATTCGCAGACAGACAGCTCGGAAAATCGAATCTTTTAGTCAAATTTCCTGAAAATACACCAGGCGACAGACAGAGCGACAGAGGAGCACAGACACAGGATGCCGCAATCCAGAGTTTTTACTATCCTGGCACTAATTATAATGATTCATGGCGTTTTGGCAGCCAACATCAATTATGAAATTCTAGCGGTTGACGGTAAGAAAGGTATCAATAGGGAATTACAGTAAATAGAATAACTAAGGGATATTTATAAATATAATGTAGATTGTGTAATATGATGGAAGTAATAAACTGCTTTAAATAATAACATTCAAATTTAAACAAATACCTGCAATTTATTTTGAAGATTTTGTTTTTAAATTTTGGTTCCTAAAAACCAATTAGCTAAATTGATTTATATTATTTATTTTTTAACCTCACACTATTCTTAAATTGATACAGGGCATCCTAATCGAGTGAAATATTTAAATGGCAATCTAATTGCTTTAATAATATAGGTTATTTAATATTCTTATATCATATCTTTCCACTAAAAGGATTTTTTAAAAATAATTAAATTTCATTATGGTTCAGTTTAAGTTTATCTTTTAACTGTTTTGTAAAATATATTAAAAGCAACAAGCTAAAATAATTAATATTACTAATTTTCTAGCCTGACATTTTTTTTTGCCACAGGGCATAATGAATTGAAACATATTTAAAACCCCACTCTTTATTTATTAATTAATATTATTTATTTAATATCCTGATATCATTTCTTGCCACAGGGCATCCCAACAAGTGTGTAATCGAGGGTCCCAATGGTGAGGTCATTATCGAGAGTGAAAAATCAGTCCACCATCCCACAAAATGCGCACGAGTCGAGTGCGGTAGGGATGGTTGGGCCCTGGTCTATAGGTAGGCTTATCCGCATCAGTGCTGCCATCACTCAGCTTGAAAAACAGGACAGATAAGCCAAAAAAAACAGGGAAAAAAAGGACAAAAAATTTTAAAAAAGGACAAAAAAAGGGACAAAAGTAAATGCGCCTCCATTTTTCTGTTTTACCAATGTGTTATATAATTACTTAATTTAAATGGATTTTATATTAAACTCAATTATGTAATGACCTACTGCGCCCGACTCACATCCTTCTTTGTTTGAACATTTTACCATGGTAATGGTTATTACCATACGTAATAATCTAAAATTATTAAAATAATAAGAGCATTTCAAGTAACTATATTGGTAATACAAAAAAATTCAATATCTGCCTCAAACCCGAATAAGAGACGTTAAAATCTGAAATTTTTTTCTGACAAAAAAACAGAGAGTAAAAGTTGAGAAATTTTTAAAGTGTTTTCCTCTTTTTTTTTGCTACAGAAAAAATCGTACTATAAAGAAAATCCATCGACTGCTTTACGTCTCTTTGATAATTTGTAAAAATAATTATTTTTTAAGTGCCGAACTGTAAGATTGATGGTTAAAAAGGCGTTTTAGCATATAAAAACAGGTTTACACACTTTCGACTGGCAAAAATAACACTCAAAACCTTATTTTTGAAAAAAGGACAGATTTCCGGATAGGGGATGTTTGAAATTTTTTCCGGATAAACCCGTTAAAAAAAGGACAGATCTGTCCGGAAAAAGGACAAAATGGCAGCACTGATCCGCATTATTTTATTGTACTAAAAATATTAAAATATTTGTAAACACCCAGTTGCGAGGAGAATTATCCCCCAAAGGGCTGTGTGAATGATGGCTATGTGAATATTGATGCTGACTTTCCCGATTGCTGCGAGATGAGTTTCAAATGCAATTATGTTTAAAATTTTTGGTTTACGTTTAGGAAAAGTATGACAAATTTTACTAGCATAGTGAGTGAATAAAAAATGGATTATATTTAAAAATAAATTTAAATCAAGCTGGCTTTCGGAACAACAGCATTTGAAAAAGTACTCTTAATACTTCCATTTTGCAAACCCAATCTGCGAAGTTAGGGTAACCCATGGCCTCGGTTCGCTTTATCCTTGGCGTCACGCTCCTGTGGATCCTTTTTTGCTGGGGCCATTCGGCCGAATGGGAAGGAATCCGCTCCGATCCGAGTGAGTGCAGACAATTCCAGTTGACAGGTCCACTTTCACTTTCGCCGTGACATCCGCAGACCATCCTGGTAAGTGCACCATCAACCAGGGACTCGTCCTGAATCCGGGTGTCAGCATCAAGGATCCCACGCACGAGTGCCGCAAAATCGTGTGTGGACTCAACGGACGGGTCGTTTTCCACAGGTGCGTTGGCTGAAAGTTCCTGCAGCTAAAAATGCAAATCTAATTGTGTCCTTTGGCAGTTGCGGAGTGACTGTCCTGTCACCACCTTGCCGCCACGGTGAATATATCAAGCCAGAGCTCCCCTATCCGGAGTGCTGTAGAAGAGCTCAGCTCTGCAACTAGGCAGGCTGATCTATCGTTTTCAATCGTATATTTATTTAATAAGATTTAAGACAAAAATGTCGTTCGGTCCAGAAACTTTTATTCTTTTCGGACTTCTCTGGAGCTTGGTTATATTCCAAGCCTTTGCTGATATTTCCCTTAACAACTACGCAGATTCGGGTGAGTTTGATGATGGGTTAGGAGAGTACTTATTAAATCTGGAAAATCTTTTAAAGCTTATCCCAATCGCTGCGTTATCGATATTGGCTCTTCGTTGGTGCTGCTCAAATTGGGCGAGGCATTTCGCCTAATGTCCCTGCCCTGTACCACTATTTTCTGCAGTGGAGATGGCTATGGTTTACTTTTCACGTGAGTTCTTCGGTTTTTGTTCAGATATTAGAAATATTTGTACATCACTTTCAATTAAAGAATGATATTAATCACTCAAGTAGGTCATTTCTTACTTTTTTTTAATAATTTATCTACATTATGGAAGAGCTATAGCAGCCGAAAGCCTTAAGATCGTTTAAAATAAGAGTATATTAAGATTGTTATTATTATTAATATTAGGAATTCATTATTTTCATCTCTTATACAACATTTAATTAATAATATAAATCTATAAATAATATTTACAAATATTAATCAAAAAACCACTAATATTTTTAACCAAATATAGCTGCGATAAGAAAGTACCACCGGATGATTGTCGCTATACGGAGTATCTGAACTGGGATGATGACTTTCCAGATTGCTGCAATCGCAAACTTGAGTGCAATTGAAAATTCTAGTTGGTAAATGTTTTTTGTTTTAAATTAGGTCAATGTCATGAACTGAAATTTTATTGAAATTAGCCAAGCAGCTAAACACGAGCTGAATAAATCGATTAGACCCGCTGAAATTATGCTAATTTTACAGATTCGCATAAATATGAGTGTTTATTATTTACTGCACTGGGGGTCATAATTTTCCGCCCAGCCAGCTAAACTGTTTATGGAGCTTTTCTTTTCTTGGCAGAAGACCATTCAGATGGGGGCCCAGATTTATTGACCGCTGGCCAAGGATCCGGATGTGGCCTTCAATCTCTCGATGGCTTCCCGGGGGATTGGGAAGTCGGATGGAAAAGGGGCAGAGAGAACCGGAAAGATAAAAGGGGCGAGGTGGAGAAATTGAAACCACAGCTACAACACTAATTGACATTTGAATGCGACTGTGGGGCAGATTAAGCCCCGGCTGCATTGCGGGTCAAATGTGACGACCTCGACAGTTGCTCCCAATTCACAGGCATCTCGGTTTAAGGCCAATTGCCCTCTGACCCGACCAGACCCCGATCCCCTCCCTCTTGTCCTCGCCCACACAATCAGAGGCTAGCATTTTTCCCCCCTTTCCCCGGCTCTCTAATTTTCCACAGCAAAATGCAATCAAAGTCGCATCTCAATTATGTGATCGATTGCCGATGAACAGTTGTCCCCAGCCAACTGTTTAATTATTCAATTCGATTTAGAACCATCAAATCAACATTTAGTGACAGAGATGAGCAGCTAGGAGAAGCATTTGTTTATAAAATATTATTTAAAATACCTACTTTTGATTTAAATGAGAAATTCTTTATTTTCTATAATGAAATTTAATAAAATTACAATATAAAATAAAATAAAAAAATATATATAAATCAAATAACTTGCTTAGTATACCCAGAATATTTAAATTTAAACATTTCTATGATACTTTTAAATTGCTTACATCGAAAAGAGTTTAATAGATTTTGATATGTTGCACTAAATAAATAATTACTATTATAAAAAAAGGTAAATAATTGTAGAACTTTAACCTTTAACTATTTTAGTAATTGATATACAAATTCTCATCTCTAATCCACTCGAGTATCAACCTGATAAGAGGTGCTTTAGCTAATCCGCAAAACAGAAATTAATTTGGTGGTCGTGTTAAACGCATTCAACTGAAACTGAAACTAATTAAAGTCGGTGTATGAAGCTGATGTACTGGCAGCGGATTTAATTTCAACTTACACGCATTCCATTTGCAAATTTTCCATTAAAATTAGCTTTGGCTTATCAAAGATGAGGAATGCCTTGGAATTCGGTGGAGAAATGTGAAAATGTGTGTGCTGTTGGCCATTAACCCAAATCCAAAAACGAGTAGAGGACCAAAAAACGAAACAAAAAAAGCAAAAAACACGCCACAAAAGTTCCGATTCGGCAGGGACTGGCAAAGAAATCGGGTTTTCTTTGTTTGCCCAACCGAAACTTGACCATGGGTCCGCAAAGTTTCGAGAAATGCAAGAGAAATGTAGGGGAACCGCAGCTGGTTTTTAGTCGCATGCGAGAAGTGCCAGGCTCAGCATAAAAAGTGAATATTACACTTTTTTTATTTTCTTCGTTTTTCTGCTGTGCTTTTTTTTTTGTTTTTTTGTGGGAAGAGAGGCCAAAGTTAAAGCCTTGTGAAAACACATGTACATACAGCATTTATAAATTGGCAGGGAATGGTGACCTCTCGGTGTGTGCGAAAGGTGAAGGTGATGTGGATGTTGGCCGGGCTACAAATGTGTACATAAACGGAAACTGAAATAAAAGTGGGCGCAGAAAAGGAAAAAGTCGAGGGCCAGTCGACGGGCCAAAAACTCAAATTCAACCGCCGCACGGCATATAAAATGTAAAAGGTGCAAAGCAGCAGCTTAAAATATGCAAACGCACAAGCCCTCGCACCTTTGTACAATATCCATATCCAAGTTGGCTGGCTGGCCGGGAAAATCTTTAACTGCTCGACTGGCGAACTACAGCCAAACTTTATTTATTCATTACTTTTCACGCGCTGTCTTTGGTCTCACCCTCTAAAAAAAAGGGGACTCAACTCACAGAAGCCAACTCTAGAAATTGAATTCTTGGCTTAAGGAAAAGATATAATGTTTATTAAATATTTAGGAATTATATTTCGCTAAAATAACTAAAGGAACTATAAAAACAAATATTTGTATAATAAGCTTTTTCCAGTAATATAGAAATATAGATAGAAAAAAGTTAAACAAAAATGATTATTTTTTTAAAACCATAATTTATTCATTTCCCAAAACTAAAAAAATCAATAAAGCTTATTTGCACACCGCGTTAATCTACCAACAGAATCGTTTGCCATTTAATGACCACAATTTATACATCGTCTAAAATGATTGCCAATCAATATGTGAATAACGTGTATATTTTAACGCAATAAATCAAATATTGGGCCAGCTTTTAATATAACGCTTTTTATGCTGTCAAAATAGTTGTCAAATTGTCACGAGTTTATGGAGCAAAATATCAATTCCCTAAATTTATATAAATGGCTTCCTCTTCCCAACTAATTTTCAATTGGTGAAAAGTGGCAAACTATTTCTCATTTATTTTTCTCACTGCTCTTTTTGCAGGAGTTGTGGTCCCCAAAATTTGAAATTGAATTTTTTTCCTTCAATGCTCGCTTATGTGTGTTTGCGAGGAGTGTATCCTTGTTTTGCTGGTTTTTTCCTTTTGTTTCTTATTTTGTTGCTCGAACCAGTCGGAGTGTGTATGCAAAATAAATTATGAGACTAAAGCACTGCGGACTGTTGCTCTTGTTTTACGAGCTGTTGGCAAAGATGGTTGCCATAAAAATGTTTTGGGGGGTCGAGCGAATTTTTATTCGCCATGATTTGTAGTAGTCGCAACGTAATGTTTGCCATGAATTATGAAGCAGATATCTTCTGACCCATCTGCTTGTTTGTTATTCATGGACTAGCATTCAATAGGAAAATGTATATTGTTATGAAAGGCCATAGTTGAATAAATTTCATGCATGAAATATTATATATATTTTGTAATATTTTTTATGGAATTAGTTATGCTAATTTCACAGCCCTAACTTAGTCAATTTGTATATATTTTACAGCACCTACAGAAGATGAAGCTCTTCTGCCTGCTTTTACTAGGTAAACTAACCCAAAGGCTTGTTGTATTTTTTTACTGAAAGATATTCCCAAAATAAAAGCCTGTGTTGCTGCGGAACATTGCGATAGACCCTGTCCCATAAAAAATAACCCCGGATGTGCCAGCAGGGATAACAAATGCTATTATACCGTTCGTCATCCATGTATTTTGCAGGCAATCAACTGTTATCGGAAAACGAAACGCTTATCTGGTAAATATCGATCGTGATTTGTTACCAAATGTGACTAAAACATTTGTTTTCAGCTTTGAAACCCATTTCTCGCAGCAAGTGTACTAAAAAACAAGTTCCGATTTGCGATAATATTGATACATCATAATACATTCATCTTTAGAAATGGGAAACATTATTCAAGTATAATAATATATTTGTTTTAAAGTTGTTAAAACAGTTATTTCATTTTTATTGTCTTGTTTATTTTTTAGCTTACAATTAAATCTACTCAACGTTATAATTAAATCGAACGTAAGTGGTAAAAGTAATTGTTCTAAGCAAAATAACGTATCCGCCCCGTTTTCCCTCTGCAGAGCGCACAAAAGTAGGCAACATCGAGGCCATTAGCGAGTAACTAGTTTACTCTAATTGCCGGTCACTGCTGTCTAATTATAACAAACTGTTTTCACTACACGCCCATTATGCCACGCCCCGTCTGTGGATTGCCTATATTTATGGGCGTGTCAATGGGGTGTTAGCTATGTCAATCTCAGCTTTAGACGGTCGTTTATCCACGTAAGTTCAGCGTAGAGAACTCGTCGTGACACAAATCGAAAAGTTTGTTGACATTTTCCACTGTTTGAATGTGGCTCGCCTTCTTCATCGCTTTGAGCGTTATTTCTTTTCAGCCAAATGGTAATATTTGCTATGGAAATAGTCAGCAAACTTGAAGAATAGAGATGAAAAAGGGGGAATACAAGGATTTTACATAAATTTAAATGAAAGTTTGCAAGACTATCTACTTTATTCCTTTAAAACTTAATTTAAATTGAATCAAAATATAACAATACCTAAAACTATATAATTTACTTTCATAAAAAATTAAAAATAAATTATTGAAGTAAAAATTCTTTATTACAAAAAGCACGATGAGTGAAATTCAATTAGCTCAGAAAAATGTGAATGAATGTAGCAACAAATGCTGATTTTTGTATTCAAAATAGTTTTGATTATTATCGTTTCTCGCCTCATTGTAAACATTATCATAAAAAATCGATGCCTGACTGCCAAATTGATTTAGATGCTTTTTTAATGCCCCACAAGCAAATAAAACTATTTATCTCCGGGGAATAAAGAATACATTGAATAATTTGCTGATGTGGGCGTTTTCATTTTAAACATTTATTATGATTTCTCTTTTGCAGGCCTCCCAAATGAGTATGAATTTTTCATTCGGGTTTTTATGCGATTTTATGGCTCATTTAAGTTGGAGCTCAGTTAGGGAATAATCGATTGAGCCAGGAAAAAGCGAAAAAAAGCGAGGAAAAAACCACGAATGTTTGCACTCACCTTCAGAGTAGGCCACCAACTAGAATCTGCTGCGCCAAGGATTCACAAAAGATGAGGATGAACGTGAGGCCGCGCCGAGGAGAAAGAGCCCAAGAACAACCACAATGGGCAAGTAGATGGATGCCTGGGTGCTGGGATGCCTTGGATGTTCGGCTGCTTTGGTTGCTGCAGGATGTTTGGATGGTTTATTCTTGTCCAAGGTAACGCAGACACACGCGTGCTCCGGCAAGGCAGGCAAACACAAACAAAAACGGAATCAACTCGCTGAAAACAACCACGAAATGTTGCCAATGTTTTTTTCCCCTTTTTTTTATTTTTTGTAATTTTTTTTCTCTTTGCTGTTGTTACGAAAATTCACGCATCACCACAAGGCAATCTTCTTGGCCTTTGTTCCACTTGCCCTCTCTCTTTTAATTAGGCTGAACTACCTGGCATTATGGGCTTCCAGTTATCTGCATTCGTAATGATTATGGCCAGCATTGTTCCGCCAATATTAATGCAAATCTCTGCCCACCTGGCAAATGCCCCATTTCCCGCTTCCACCATCCGAATAAATATTATCTCAATGCCAGATTGCGTATACGCCGCGTCGGCGCATTGGCAATCGCACGAATTTCGCTAATGGCATTTCAATAAGAACGGCAGGAAAAACTGCTGGCTGACCACAGTGAAGCCTTTGCATGAATAATGAATCAATTTTTATTACACAGCCCAAACACAGACATCATGTGTGTGCTGAATAATAGAAGAGCTGTCGCTTAATAATGCACGAATGCATTGGGAGAGTCAGAGGACAGGGGGAGGGGGAGGTCCTGGACTGTGACAGGACCTATTTTGCATAAAGGTCATCCAGCATGCGACAAACTTCAACTTGATGTGCAACTGTAATGAAAAAGTTGGCGACTTTTCCCCAACCCAGTTGCCCTCTCCTTCGTCATTTAACTTTGGACACTCAAAAAGGGATTTAAACAAACAGGACAAACTCTAGACTAACATGTGCTGGCCAAAGCTGACCGTTTCTAAATTAAGAATGTTCTCAGTGACCCCATACATACAGAAAGTTTTATTAATTTAAAATTGATATTTTAGCAAGTATCTCGGAAAGTGTACAATATAAATTAAATGTTGAATTTTTAAACAATTTTAATGAGCTAAAAAGATGTTAAGTACGGACTGTAAATCAATTATTTTTCGATCAAAAACTATTCCATTTTACTATATTACATAGAAAAACTGAAGTATAATTCATTATACTTTTTATTTCTTTTATTTTTGGAGGTATATATTTTCTTTAGAATTTTGTAGTAGCAATTTATTTTTTTAAGTCGTAATAAAGGGTTACTTTTTTTTTTTTATCGAGGACCATTGATCTAAAAATAAATATTTTATATAATTTATTGATCTATTTTTCCCTAGTGAATTGGTGGAAACTCACTCGATCAGAAATCTCCTTGGCATTTAATTCGCCTGATGAGAACTTAACATGGTTTCATGACATTGAAATGGCTCTTTGTGGCAACTGTTGTTATTGACGGAACGAGTATTACAGGACCTTACACAAAGGAAGCTCGGAGAGCGAGAGAGCGACGGAAATGCAGAGCGAGACAGGTGTCAATTGTGTTGTGTTACCTGTTACATGCCCTTGGCTATCAGTGTGTGTGTTCGTGTGTTTTTGAAAAGGGGGTTTTGGGAGTAGGAACCGCAGCTTCCTAGCAGACTTAACCCGTAGGATTGCCCGTTTTGGAGGCTACGGGAATCGTAAATCGTATGCAAATGCCCTCGTATTGCCGCATTCGACGGCGACTGTCGCATAAAACTAAGTGACAAAGAAGGACATTAAAGTTTGTGAGCCAAGAGAACCTGCGAGACACACGCATACACTCGTAATATTTTCCCTCGCCATAAGAATGAGAATGGTGATGGTGATGATGATGATATTTTCTGATATTGTTCATTACATTGTTGTGCTTTTACGACTGTTATCCTTGAGTGAAGAACTTGCTACAGGATGCTAGCACACCGACACACACTCTCACACGCACACGCATGTGCGAAAGGAGCGAGCTTTTACGGCACTTTTTTGCCTAAACCGTTAGTTTCCGCAGGAAAAAGAGCGAAGAGAGAGGCAGTGTGAGAACCAAAGAGAGTGAGCAGAATTTTCACCTTCGCACTTTCAATTTTTTTTATATTTTTTTTACTTTTCAACTTCTATATTTCAAATGCATTTGTTATGATTTATTATCATATTTTTTCTCTGTGTATGGCCACAAAACACGACTTTGGCTCGCACTGGTCACTTTGAAACCACTCATTCGAAATCACACTTCGCTGCTGGATTTTCTCGCAGTGTTTCTGGCCTGGGCCATTTATGAATATGTTTTTTAATTTTTAAATATTTACAGACGCGCCTCCAGCGAACACAGCACACACGGTATGTTGTTCCGTCGCCCGTTGGATTGGAACTGAACAACTGAACCCGAGTGCGGAATGCTGGCGGAATGCTAACAAGTTCGCGAGCACAACCGCAATTTCCACCGAGCTTTCCGCACGGACCTCGGCGTGGGTGGCGCAAGAGAGCCGGAAAAGAGGCGAAAGAGCGCATCGCGCGGCCTAAGAGAAACCACACAATGCGCTGCACTTAAATAGGAGCACCTATTTAAAATAATGTTTAGATTAAAGCAAGCACTTATGCACAAGCATCATTTATTTTTTTCTACCCTTTTAAATTATAAAAGGGTATTTCTGACTTGTATACAATTAATTATTAATTTTTTACACAGGTCACGACAGTCTGTGGCTTTAATGACTCGCAAATATAACTACTTTCCAAGAGGCATCTTCTATCATTTATTCCAGGTAATTTTTCTGGGTTCGATTCGTTTCCCATCACATCGCAATGCTCCGTCCTATTCTTATTGTTTGGTTCTCCCACGTACCAAAGATTCGGGCGTAATGGCTCTCCGTTTGAAAACCACACATGTTCTCCTTCTTTGGCCAGGTCATTTCCAGAGGTCCAATATCTTTTGTAAATGTTCCGCTTGACAAGGTATTTATTCACCTCGATCAATTCATCCAAGGTTTCGAGCGTTATTAAATCTGCTTGCATTCGTCGACAAGATTCGTAGGCATCAAACCAATTCTTTTTAAGATTTGTTTCAATGTAGTAATAACTTGATCCGATATTTACAAATTGGGTCCCAGGAGCGCCTAGGTTAAATAACAAACAATTACCTTCCTTTAAATATCTTTGTAAGAAACAAAAGAAATCCCACCGTCAGCAATATTCGGGGATCGATTAAAGGCCGCAGAAAGAAAAAGTATTCCCAAGAAGGCATTACGTCCAGTTAGTTTAAGAATCATTTTGGAAATAATACTTTTCCATGAGACACAGTATAAACTTGGCGAAAAATTCCTAACTTAACAGCATTAACGACGGCTATAAGTTTCAGATGTCGTTAATTTAAGATTTAATTCGCTAAACCTTTATTTGTGAAAGTAGTTTTATTTAAATTTCACATGGATACAATTTCTTCTGGGGATTGTGTGCAAGTGTTTAATATTTAATTTACGAACAGCGGTAAGAACACTTATACAATCATTGATCCAGGCTTCAAGACACCGGGACATCTAATGCAATGAATAATTTATAATGTATTTATATTTTTATATAAAATTGTGTATATAGCTCTTTATATAATTGGTTAATTAATTTAACATATATGGTTTAACTAATTCATTACAGCACTCGGGATACTTAGCTTTGGGTGGCTTGTCGGATCCAAGCTTGGTGCCGGGACAGCTAAATGCATATTTATTATACTTATATATTTATTATTTATTTATTTATGTAATATCAGACTTACGATCGTCTCTGGACTGTATATTTGTACATGCACATAAGATCTTCACACCTTTTTGGATGCGTTACACTTTTACCATGTTCGATCGGGCCAACTCCTCTAATATAACACTTTCCGGGGTGTTCTCGATTGTAAGTGAATGTACTGTATGAAACGTAAGCCTGTGATCCTGAATATAGAAGAACGATGATCAACAAAACACTTGATGGACCCATCTTAATACCTTCAAGATGAAGCTTCATCTGAAGAGCTAGTTAGCCAGTTCGAAAAGATTGTAATCTTATGAATGAATGGCAAGCCATTAAGCAAGCTTTATATTGCAAAACTTACTTGTCAGGCTGATAATTGCTTGCACGAAAACCACAAAAAATCTCTCTGTAGTTAAAAAATATTTTTATTACATTTAATATTTATTAACATTTCGAGTGCAACTGAAAAAACAAAATTAATGATTTATCTGCCTACCACACTACAAACGAAGCGGTTTTTGGCTGGGGTGCCTCGCAAATAAAGTAATTAAAACTGCTACAGCTCTTGTCATTCAGTCCACCAATTTCCGGGTGGATCTCTAATTCATCGCAGTACTCATTATTTGTCAAGTTATTCGGTTCTCCCGGAAGCCACAGATCCGAAGTCACGGGTTGTCCAGTCGAAAGCCAAATATGTTTTCCCTGTTTCTCTAAATTAATACCAGAGGACCAAAATAGTTTAAAATGTTTCATTTCTATGAGATATTTGGTAAAATGAACCTAATCATTTTAGCCTTGCTTTCAACGCTAATCAAGTTTGCGTCCATATTTCGACAAGTTTTGTAGGCTTCGTTCCAAGTCTTTAGAAGCGTACTTTCGATAAAGTAATAGCCTGATCCAATCTTTACGAACGGAGCAGTAGTTATATTCAGAGACCCAGGAATTTCTAAAGAGAACAGCGTAATAATCATCTTGGTAAATAAATTGTCTTCTAGTTATTAAACTCAACGACGTTCGGTGTTATTTTGTAGGCCGTAGCCAGGAAAGTATTCCCAAAAAGCCACAGAGACCAAAAACCTTTACGAACATTTTTAGAAGACTGCAGCAAAATATAATAATCAAGACATATTTATAAGGAATTTGATACAAATACAAATTCTTTGATAGATAAGATAACTAAATAAATGTGAATTAATGAGTCACTTGACCTAATTGTTGGCCATATATTTTTGTAATCTACATACTCTTTTTATTTAAATTACAGTAAACAAGAAAGGAAGCTAGCTTCGGCAAGTCGAAGCTTATATACCCTTGCAGATCATTCTATTAATTTACAAATCGCAAAAATGTTAAATTTCTTATTATTTCACATTAATTTTTCGATCGTTTCTATCACAGCTATATGATATAGTAGTTCGATCTTTTAAAAATTAAAATCGAAATTCGGAAATATTTCAAAATAGTCATATCCCAGAGTAGAAGAAACTGTAATAAAAACCAACAAAGATATAATTTTTTTCCCATTAATTTCCATTTAATTTTTCGACCGTTCCTATGGCAGCTATATGATATAGTGATCCGATTTAAAAAACAAAAAAACCGAAATTCAGAAATATATAAAAAAAAATGTTCCCAAGAGTAGAAGGTAAAATTTAAAAAAACACCGGAGCTAGAATTTTTTTACGTTTTTTTTTTTTGATCCTTCCTATGCGAGCTATAAGATATAGTTGTCCGATCCGTTTGGTTCCGACATATATACTACCTGCAATAGAAATACGACTTTTACGAAAGTTTCATCCCGATAGCTTTAAAACTGAGAGACTAGTTTGCGTAGAAACGGACGGACAGACGGACAGACGGACAGACGGACAGACGGACGGACAGACGGACAGACGGACATGGCTAGATCGACTCGTCTAGTGATGCTGATCAAGAATATATATACTTTATGGGGTCGGAAACGTCTCCTTCACTGCGTTGCAAACTTCTGACTGAAATCATAATACCCTCTGCAAGGGTATAAAAAGGAAATAACCATATAATTTAAATCAGGTTCTTATCTTACCATCCAAAGAAATCACACCTTTATAAAAATTTTACAAGATAGTAAAAATACCCCAATGCTCTATACTTGATTTGCTTTTAAGGCTAGGCTTAATTGTTGGCAAAAAATGTGTTTTAATCTTAATTTCTTTTATGGCTTTTCAATTGCAAACACGCGCAAATTGTACATTGCGCCGAATTCTGTGGGCGTGAATGATAATGAAAATCAAATATTTTTTTAATTTTTATTTATTTTATGACAGTCTACCATATTATAAAGGAAGCTGTCTTAGGCTGCGGCGCCTCGCAAATTAAATATCCGCCAGAAGTGCACGGAGCGTCATTCAGTTCAAACCATCCTCCTTCGTGGAATTTTAATTCATCGCAGTGCTCGTTATTATTATGATTATCTGGCTGTCCAGGACCCCACAGGTTCGAAGGCACGGGTTTTTTATTCGAAAACCACACATGTTTGCCCTGTTCTGCCAAGTCAGTTCCAGCGGTCCAATAACCTCCGGTGTTTTTTTCATTAAGGTGCTGAGCTACCAGTTTAAATTGTTCTAAACTTTCTGGTGCAAATAAATTAGCTTCCATTTGTCCACAAGTTTCAAAAGCATCGTACCAGTTTCTTCTCACATCTTTCACAATCAAGTAATAACCTGAACCGATCTTTACGAATGGTGCAGTAGATATATTCAAAGACCCAGGAATTCCTATGGGAATGCACACAAATCAGTTCCATAATCATCTTGGTAGATAAAATGTCTTGTAGTTCTTAAGCTTACCATCAACGACGTTCGGTGTTATTTTGTAGGCCGCAGACAGGGAAAGTATTCCCAAAAAAGCACAAAGTCCATAAACATTTAAGAACATTTTTAGAAGACTGCACCAAAATGTAATAAAACCGACTTATTTATATGGTCTTTGATTCAAATGTAAATACTTTGATTAAATACGTTTCAAACGATAAAGATCTTTGATAAGATACAAAAATATCAATGTGGACTAATTGGCCACTTGGCTTAATTAATTATTGGCAATGTTTTTTTCTAATCTTTATTTCCCTCCTAATTGCAAACACTTGAAAATTAAATTACAGTGAAAGAAAGGAAATGTACATAGAATTTTTGAGTTGATACTTCTTAACACGAAACAATAATTATTTATTTATTATTTACTTTTACGGATAGGCTTAATTGTTGGCAATGATTTTTTTCCATCTTCATTTCATGTATGGCTTTTTAATTGCAAGCACGCGCAAATTGTACATTGCGGCGAACTCAAAGTCAATAATATATTTAATTATTTTGAAGATGGAAATAGCTATCAATTATAAGATTGTCGTATAAAGAGTATATTTAAAATGTCATTAAATTTTACATTCTACCAGATAATAAAAGAAGCGGTTTTTGGTTGGGGTGCCTTGCAAATATAAGGAATGAGATCAGCGCACTTCCTGTCATTTAGTTTCATTCCCACTCCCTCAGCGATTTTTGTTTCATCGCAATGCTCAGCTTTTCCAGAATTACTTGGCTCTCCCGGGAGCCAGAGATCCGAAGACAGGGGTTGTCCATTCGAGAACCAAACATGCTTATCCTGCTCGGCCAAGTCAGTGCCTGCGGTCCAATATTGTGCAACAATATTATTATCAATAAGGTATTGATAAATCAATTGTATTTCCTCCAAGTTTTCAAACGCAATTAACTCAGCTTCCATTTGTCGGCAGGATTCAAATGCAGCATACCAATTAACCTCTTTACTTTCGATTCTATAATAACCTCCACCGATTTTAAGGAATGGAGCAGTAGATATATTTAGTGACCCGGGAATTCCTTTTTGATTAAATTTCCAATGATTAAAGTCTATTTTTTCTCGTTCTGTCTTGTTTATCTTACCATTAACGACATTCGGTGTTATTTTGTATGCCGCTGACAAGGAAAGTACTCCCAATAAGACAAATAATGAAGTAAGCTTTAGAAACATTTTGGCCAAACTGTTGAGTTTGTGTTAAATTTGTCTCTTTTATATGATTTTCGAGACAGATTGATAACTATAATGATAAGACAAGTGCATAGATCAATAAAATGTATACAACAAAGCTTTTTAAAAATATTGTCAAAAGATAAGATATATGTCAGATAAGATAAACACTTCTTTTTTTGGTTTTTAATGCTGATTTATTATTTGTAAACAAATATTTAAACTAATCAACTTTTTTTCTCGTCGAGATGGTCATGGTTTTTTTTTATTTGTCTTAAAATTTTACATTACTCCTTTTCAAGATCAGTTTTACAGCAGGCGGGATATTCAGCGTTTGGTGGAGGTTCTTTGAATTTGTAACCGGGTGGAGGACTTCCGACAGTTCCACATCTATTTATTAATATAATTAATTTAAAATCAGTCGTTAGAACTGGTTTAAATTCGACTTACGTTGTGACGTCCGCTTGGCTATTCTTCCCGCACCCAACTCGTCCACACACTTTTGGGTGACGACCAGTTTGACCCTGGTCAAGGACCAAGCCATCAACGACACACTTTCCAGGATGGGCAGGATCCTCAAATTTACCCTTGTAATGGGCTGCCTCGGATCCTGCAATCAAGAAAATGGCAACCGCCAAAAAAAGACAAGTAGCTAGATGCATCTTAATGCCTTCCAATCACAACTCGGACTGAACTGATGAGTCTCTTCTGGCATTTATAAAGCATTGTCAATCGACAGCTGATCAGAGCAAACATTCAATAGAACTCAATCAAAATACACATTTGCATTATGAACTTGTTTTAATGGCTATAATTAAAGAGGAACTCTAACATTTAGCGAAAGCAAAGGTAATTATATATGTCAAAAAGATAGTATGACGCACTTAGACCTGATTTAGGTCAGGTTAGATTAAAATACAAAATGTATTTGCTTTATTTCTATAAAGCTAAGTTAGGATTCAAATCAATAAGCAAACTTGTTTACTGTGAACAATGTTAAATTTGCTTTTTAAAATTCAGAAAAATTCGAAAAATACTAAAATACTCACTGTTAATTTAACAGACAACATAATCAAATAAAAAAACAGAATAAGATGTACAATAAAACATTTTTGATTAGAATAATTTAAAAAAAAATCGCGATAAATGTTATCGAGAAAATGTCTATCCTTTTGATAAGTCAATAATATCGATAGTAACAATCGATGTCTAGATCACGTTTGCTGGAGGGTGTCATCACTAGATCTCAAAAGTATAAACAAAAACAAGAAAATCTTTCATTTTTGGCCATTAAAAATAAAGGATAACTAGCCATGTCCGACGAGTACGCCTGCGTGGCCAAGGGAAAGCTCAAGCTAAAGAACGATTCGGACCTGAAGAAGAAAAAGAAGAAGCACAAGAACAAGGAGAAGGAGCTGCAGAAGGCGTACGTGGAGCAGCACCTGGCGGAGGCGACTGCCACCAGCTCCTCCTCCTCCTCTGCCGCCGGCAGTGGCTACGAACGCAAGCTCACCAAGGCGGAGCTGGCCAGCAAGAAGCAGCAGGAGAAGATGCGCAACAAGCGGATCATGGACAAGGCGCAAACCACCCACAAGGAGCGCGTGGAGAAGTTCAACGAGCATTTGGACACGCTCACCGAGCACTTTGACATCCCCAAGGTTTCCTGGACGAAGTGAGGCGACGTCAGTCGTAACTTAAAGCATACATTTATTATTAGGTTAAGTAATTTCGACTATGTTGTGACCTGGGGGACGTGAAGGGGAAAAGTGAGAGGGAGGCCAAAATAAACAATCCGGATGGCACAACTAAGCTAAATACACAGACATATGTAGTTACAACGTAGCAGAGGGTTAGTTTCCAACTTTCAGTCCAGTCTCCTTGCGATCTCGATCTCCTAGCGCGGTGCAATCAGCTCGAACATGGCGTACTTCCAGGTCCACGAACGCACCAGCTGCTCGAACCGTTCGCGCTCGTGCTCGTAGATGTAACCCACCTCCGGCTCCATGCAGACCTCGGTGTAAGGGTCGGTCAGCAGGCTCTGCACCGACAGCAGCACCTTGGCCACGTTCAGCGCCAGCGACCAGTTTTGCTTCTGGAAGATGTCGATGCCCACGTCGCCGTGTCGCGACACATTCGGGTGCAGGATCTTGGTGAGAAATCGCACGGTGGGCGGCGTCATCGGATAGCGCTCCGGAAAGTAGATGAACAGGAAGAACTTGCCGCCCTCGTAGGGGCTGCCCGGTGGCCCCAGTATCGTGGCCTGCCAGTAGTTGTTCTGTCGATCCAGCGGTATGGCCGATATGCCCTCCGAATCGTAGCTATTCAGCAGATTGGCCTCGCCGCGCAGGAAATTGTTGCGCATCGCGTTGCCCGGCTCCTGGCGTTCGACCAGCTCCTGGCCCGCCTGCTGCTGCTGCTGCCGTTCCTGACCCCTGCCGCCCATCTCGATCAGGCAGGTGCGGCAGAAGCAGGAGGAGCACAGGAGCCCGTACAGCCGGTACCAGTTGGGATTGTCCGCCAAGCTCTCGAACAGCGGCCAGCGCTGCTTGATATACGCCTTCCACATGCTTTGGGCCGTGTTCTTGCCGACAATGTCGTGCCATTGCTTGCACACCTCGCTGGCCATCCACAGCGACATGTCGTCCAGATAGGCGAATATCTTCAGCATCACCTCGACGGGTATTAGGTTCACGATGTTTCTGCTGCTGCTGCTTCCGCTGGCAGCGTTATATTCATGCACTCTCGCCCTTCCGTCGGCCAGTTCATGCATGTAATGGGGCAGCGCCAGGGGAGCCATGGCCCGCGGGCGCTTGATGGGCAGCAGGAAGGGATTGATGGCCCGCTCCTGCTCGAAGTCACGCTCCGGCGACTCGCGTGCCGCTTCGTTCGCCAGCTGGGGCAGATCCAGAGCAGGCTGAACTGGCTGTTGATCCTGCGCTTCTATTGCTGGCTGGGGATTTGCATGCTGTGGGCCGGCCGGCGGTTC
Organism: Drosophila takahashii; assembly: GCF_030179915.1. Taxonomy (NCBI): domain Eukaryota; kingdom Metazoa; phylum Arthropoda; class Insecta; order Diptera; family Drosophilidae; genus Drosophila; species Drosophila takahashii. The sequence goes on along the minus strand of NC_091678.1, from coordinate 4,986,686 downwards.
GGGATCCTCCAGATCTTCAAAGCCCATAATGTCCACATCGTTTTCGGTCTCCTCGTCCTCCTGCTTGTCCTTGAACGGCGGCTCGTCGTTCCCGGAATCCTCGTCATCGGAGAGCTCCGTCAGCAGCTCCTCCGCCCGCTGGGCGTTGTACAGGAAGGCGTGGCAGGCGCCGCACAAGGGCTCGCCGAAATTGGGCCCATAGTAGCCGTTGCACACCCAGCAGGTGTTGCTATTCTGCGAATATTGGAAAGGCAGGAAAGGCGTTATTCAACGAACCGAGCAGGAACGTCGCTTGTTCTGCCTTGTATACACACCGAAAAAGAGAACGTCGGCTCGACCATCGCATGCTGGTTGCGGTCCGGATCGTCGGGGTCGTCCATCTCGTCGCCGCTGCTGGCCAGTTCCTTCAGCAACTGCTCCTGGTCCTTTTGCTGCTGCGCTGGCACGCAGCTAGTCATTTTATTCTGTGAACTCCCGAAAAACGGATGCGAAAACAATAGAGGTGGAGAGACATAGATGTCCAGACCTATCGACTCAACTCTTCTTCTTCGATTGGTCCAAGCCTATCGATGGATCATCTCTAGGCCTATCGCTCGATAACCAAAACAAAACAGCTGCTGCGACGTCACACGTGCAATTTAGGCGAAATTCATTCGGAAAATGAAGCCAAAAAAGAAGTTGGGCAAGTTTAACGATGGGAATTATATATATTTAACACCTGCTAATCTATAGTTGCGTTACAGGTGTCGGCCTGAGCCGCGAGGAGCGACAGGTGCTGGTTATCGGCGAGATCATCCAGGAGCTGCTGCAGGCGCACGAAGCCAAGAAGGATGTGAACCTCAACAGGATGAAATCCTTGGTTTCCTCCAAGTACGGACTGGACAGCTCGCCGCGCCTGGTTGACATCATTGCAGCCGTTCCGCAGGACGCCAAAAAGATCCTGCTACCCAAGCTAAGGGCCAAGCCCATTCGCACAGCCAGTGGAGTAAGTGGAACTGCCTTTTTTAAGCAATCTTTTCATTTGAATTTGTATCCAGATTGCCGTGGTGGCCGTCATGTGCAAGCCGCATCGCTGCCCCCACATCAACATGACCGGCAACATCTGCGTCTATTGTCCCGGCGGCCCGGACAGCGACTTCGAGTACTCCACGCAATCGTACACGGGCTATGAGCCCACCTCGATGCGTGCCATCCGGGCTCGCTACGATCCCTTCCTGCAGACGCGCCACCGCGTCGAGCAGCTTAAGCAGCTGGGCCACAGCGTGGACAAGGTGGAGTTCATCGTGATGGGCGGCACGTTCATGTGCCTGCCGGAGGAATATCGCGACTACTTCATTCGCAACCTGCACGACGCGCTCTCCGGTCACAGCAGCGCCAATGTGGCCGAGGCCGTTCGCTACTCGGAGAAGTCGCGCACCAAGTGCATTGGCATCACCATAGAGACACGGCCGGATTACTGCCTCAAGCGGCACATCTCGGACATGCTTAACTACGGCTGCACTCGGTTGGAAATCGGCGTGCAATCGGTCTACGAGGACGTGGCCAGGGACACGAATCGAGGACACACCGTACGGGCGGTCTGCGAAAGCTTCCAGCTGGGCAAGGATGCCGGCTACAAGATCGTCACGCACATGATGCCCGATCTGCCGAACGTGGACTTTGAGCGCGACATCGAGCAGTTTATCGAGTACTTCGAGAATCCCGCCTTCCGCTCCGACGGCCTGAAAATCTATCCCACACTCGTCATTCGCGGCACAGGCCTCTATGAGTTGTGGAAGACGGGCAGGTACAAGTCCTATCCGCCATCAATGCTGGTGGATTTGGTGGCCAAGATTTTGGCCCTTGTGCCACCTTGGACACGAGTCTACCGCGTGCAGCGCGACATTCCCATGCCGCTGGTTAGGTGGGTAGATCATAATGGCATATTTTGAATTATTCTGACATACTTTTCCCTTTTAGTTCCGGCGTGGAGCACGGAAATCTCCGCGAATTGGCTCTGGCCCGAATGAAAGACCTTGGAACAACCTGTCGCGATGTGAGGACGCGTGAGGTGGGCATTCAGGAGATCCACAACAAGGTGCGCCCCTACGAAATCGAGTTAATTCGCCGGGATTATGTGGCCAACGGCGGCTGGGAAACGTTCCTCTCCTACGAAGATCCCGAGCAGGACATACTCGTCGGTCTGCTGAGGCTGCGCAAGTGCTCGCCGGACACCTTTCGGCCGGAGCTGAAGGGCGCCTGCTCCATTGTGCGCGAACTGCATGTTTATGGCTCGGTTGTGCCGGTTAATGCCCGCGATCCCACCAAGTTCCAGCACCAGGGCTTCGGCATGTTGCTCATGGAGGAGGCGGAGCGAATTTCTCGCGAGGAGCACGGCAGCACCAAATTGGCGGTCATATCGGGAGTGGGCACCAGGAACTACTATCGCAAGCTGGGGTACGAACTGGACGGACCGTACATGAGCAAGAGCATAGCCTAATTGGAATATATAATACAGGTTCCAAACGGCCTTTAATAAATTTAACATTTAATGTAGCTTGATGGATTAAACATTTGTATTTTATCACGCTAGGAGCAGTAAGATTTCGCTACTTAAAACTACGGTCTTAAATATATACATTAATATATATAGAGTGAATCGATTTAAAGTATCCATGATACTACATATTTTTGGCTTTAACATCTCACAAGAAAAGTTCTTGTTCGTCAATTGAATATTAGTTTTAAATCATAAATATTAATATAAATCGACCCACTCTAATATACACACACATAAATAAATAAGTTAGTTTCTGCTGAGGAAAGTGTGCCAGAGAATGTTAGACAATGGCCTCCGCGGAGCCAAAGACCATGAATATGATCCAACCAACCAGATTAATGCCAGCCGCTGCGCTGAAAACCATGGGCCAACTCTGCGTGAGCTCCAGAATGTGACCGGCCAGGTAGACACCGAGGAAGCCGGGAATTGCGCCCACCGTGTTCATCAGTCCAAAGACGCTGCCCGAGTGCAGCGGAGCCAGATCCTGGGGATTCACCGTAACCGCATTATTGTGGAAGCCCGTGCCGCCAATGATGATGGTCATGCAAATGAGGGCCGTGTGGAAGTCCGAGGTGCGGCTCATCACGAAAAGAGCCAAGTTCTGGGCGGCAAAGCAGCAGCTCTGAATGAATTTCCTCACCGTAGTAGTGTGCCACTCGCGGGCGAGCAATCTCGTAGTCAAGTACTTGGCGAACAGAGTGCATGGCGGCAGGGCCAGCCAGGGAATCATGTTGACCACCCAGCCCTTGGCGTGCGGAAAACCGTCGTGGAAGTAGGTGGGCAGCCAGGAGAGTAGCACAAAGAAGCAGTTCATCTCGCAGGCGTGGGTGAGCACACAGGCCCAGAAGGACAGCCGACTGAAGTAGCGCAACCAGGGCACGGCGCTAGTCTCGGCAGGACTCTTATTAGCGCACAGTCGCGAGGGCGTGGCTATGTTTATGATCCGATTGCGTTCCCCGGCCATTGCATAGTAACGGAGGACGAGGGCCCAGGCAATGCCCATCAGACCGATCACCCGGAAGACGTACGACCAGCCAAAGTAGTCTAGGAGAAAGGAGCCCATGATTCCAGTTAAAAGAGTGCCCAAAGCGGAGCCAGCTGTGAGCAGGCCAAAGAAGCTGCTCCGCTCATTGGGGCACAGGTTCTGCGGGAGTTTACATTAAAGTTTATAGAGGATCAAGTATCATAAGCGCTCACCTGACTGGTCAAACTGATCATGCTGGGGAAGTGGACGCCCTGAAGGGCGCCGTTTAGGATGCGAATGGCCACGATGAAGGGAATGGCATAGCTCTTGATGGAGCCCGCCGACCAGATAATGGTGGGCATCAGGAATGTGATGAGCGACCAGCCGATGGCGGCGCACAGGATGACCCGCTGGCCGCCGAAGCGATCGCTGAAGTAGCCGCCCACCACCTGGGTGAGTGTGTAGCCCCAGAAGAAGGAGCTGAGCACGGTGCCGGAGTCGGTTTTGCTCCACTTCTGGGCGGAGGCCACGGCGGGCACGAGGAGCGGCATGGTGGTGCGGGTGGAGTAGAGCATGCAGGTGCCCGTTATCAGGGTGATGAACCACACGCGTTTCTCGTGCCTGCAAGGGTTGAGAGGGGAGGATTACTTAGTGGTGGAAATAGTTAGATGCTTAGAGAGAATCCCACCTGGTCCATATGCTCTGCGTGTCCACCAGTTCCCCGCGCAGCAGCGAGTACTTAAGCTTTTCGTCCATGGTCATTTTTGGGGTCCGGATCTATTCCAACTCCTTCACGTCACATATCAACTCCAACTGCTGCGTCGCTTGCCGCTGTGGCACCGTCTAATGGCCCTTGTTTACTCTCATTCAGTTTGCTTTGTGCAAGAACAGACAGTATTTTATTTGCGCGTTTATGTTTTTACGTGGCTGTTTTTCCAGCAGCCGCTGGATTTTAGAGCATAGTGCAGGCAGGTCGACTTGGCCATGCGCTACTATATCAATTTAATTATACTCAACCTTTCGCTCTGGAAATAATGTCAACATTGTATTATTCAGCTTAAAATACAAAGTTTATTGGTTATAACAATAAATTTTTTAGTTTATTAACTGGAATAAAATAAATAATAAACCTGCATTGCTCATAGTTCCCGGTGTAGGGTGCTCAAATAAGTATGACCAAATATTGCTCGCCGTGTTTATGTTATGTCGGTATGCCTTGGATCGGTAATTAATCGATAGCGCAACATGTGTTGCTGCGCCTAACAGCACAATTTGCACTGTCAATGGAGAACCAAGGACGTAAACAAAACATCTGAAAAATATTATTTATTTCAATTATAAAAATTAACAACAAACTACCGTAAGTACGCCGCCCCGATTAATTAATGCAACTGCCTCTGACATTAATCACTCGATTTCCAGAAAATGAAGGGGAAATGCAGGATTTGCTTGCTGAAATACCAAAACATGGTCCAGATATTTGAGACTGACAATGCACAGGATCTTGAAATTTCCATAGCGGATATGATTTCGGAATCCACCGGCTTTCCAGTTGGCAAAGGGGACTTTCTCCCAGAATACATTTGTCGCCTTTGCCTGCGGGATATGCAAAGTTCATTTAGAGCTAGGAACACCTACGTTCCCAACCAGCAGTTTATCTGCCAAGTCAAGGAGGAAATCATAGAGGAGGAGGAGGATTACAATGAACAGGAGGGCGAGGAAAACTATGACCAGGAACCCGAACCCTTTGTTTGCCACGTGAAGAACGAGCCTTTGGAAGAAGACTTTGTACAGGATGATGTCTACAAGGCACCAGACATCCAAATGGAGCAATACAATGGCCCAGTCAATGAAACAACCATAGGAGAAGTTAATGATGAAGGCCCAATCAAACAAGAACTCCCGTTTAAATGCACCCTTTGTCCCGAAAGATTTCGGACCAAATACTTTCTGGATATTCACAAAAACGAACACATGACGGAACAAGTGTTCCCTTGTGACCACTGCACCAAGACCTTCCGTTCTGCAAGACAAATCAGGAACCACATGCTGGTTCACACTGGAAAACGGGCCTATAAGTGCCCCCAATGTCCCAAATCCTTTCTCAATAGCTCCAATCTGCAATCCCACCTCCGTATTCACACCGGGGAGAGACCGTACAATTGCTCCAAGTGTTTCAAAACTTTCATACAAAAATCTCATCTCGTCAATCACGAGCGCACTCACACCGGCGAGCGTCCATTCAAGTGCTCCAAATGTGACAGAAGCTTCATACAACCGGCTAATCTTCAGTCGCACATCAAGAGTCATTGTAAGACGTCCACGAGACCACAGAGAATTACCAGAACCCGCAGTCAAGCTCAACCAGAAAAGGCAGTTTTCAATTGCACCCATTGCTCGGAGTTCTTTGACAACCAGGATGCTCTGATAGATCATATGCACACCCACAATGCTTTGTTCGAGGAAGAAGTCAAATGCCAAATGTCAGACAACGAAATTGATCCATTCAATGACATCGAAGTGGATATATTCGAAGGCAATGAGAAAGATATTGAACTAGATGACACCGAAGAGGATGTTTCTGAAGAGAATGATAAAGATTTTAATCCACACGATACTGATGACGACTTGGGAGACAGCAAACGTGTTCAAATGTTTAAATGTCCTCTTTGCCCGAAGGTTTGCCGGCGCAGAAATGATTTCAAGGTCCACCAACGAAATCATTTTGAGCAACAGTGTCCCTACTGCTCGAAGGTTTTCAATCTCGTCTCGAATTTTAAAAGGCATATGCGGATTCATACGAAGGAGAAAACGCTTACGTGCGCCTATTGCCCGAAAACCTTTAGAATTCCGGCGCAGCTCAGGGAACACACTCGAACGCACACCGGAGAACGTCCTTTTCAGTGCCCCGAATGCCTGCAGTCCTTTACCTATAATTCCGTTCTTAAAAAACATATGCGAACTCATACTGGTGAAAGACCCTACAGGTGCAACGAATGCAAAAAGTCCTATTTACAATTGGATCATCTTAAACTTCACATCCAAAGACACAACAAGGAGGAAATTCCAATTAAAAAGAAAACTAAAGAGTACAAGTGTAGCGATTGCGAGAAAATTTATAGAACTTCAAGATCACTTAGAAGACACATGCTGATTCACGATCGAAAGAAGGAATTCAATTGCACCGATTGCTCAGAGTGCTTCACGGGTAAAGAGACATTTACAAATCACGTATTACGTGTACATACAAAGAAGGAATTCGTCACTAAAACACCTGAAGAACCACACAACTGTCTAATCTGTCAAAAAACGTTTTCAAATGATATTAATCTTAAACGTCATACTCGTACCCACTCTTTAAATCGCCTGCAATGCTCTCATTGCCCCGAAACATTTGCGAACAAACAAACTCTTAAGATGCACACACGCATTCACACGGGGGAAAAACCGTATAATTGTAAACAGTGCAAAAAATCCTTTTCCAGAAGCGACTATCTCGCTAAGCACATCGCTAGACGGCATGAGAAAAAGAAGAAAGATTCGGAACTTATATACGAGGAGATTACAATAAAGGAGGAGAATCTCAGTCCGTTTGAAGAACTTTAAGTATCAGCTGGTTTTGGAAATATAGTTAAGGATCATTCTCTTAATACTAGTAAATAAATGTGTTACACAGTTTTAATTCTTTGGAGATCTGTTTTAAACTTGAATTTTAATGACTTTATACTCAATTTGAACAAATTTAAAGGGAGACAAATTAATACTCCGAGTCTATATGGAGTCATAAAATACTTTGTGCATTGGGGTCATTTTTCAGATACTCGGATGCGGGGACGCAAATTAATTCAATTTAAAGATTCTTGATTTTTTTATCGAAATATGTATCAAGAACTCGTTTAAAGCAAATTAAATATTACATATATTTGTTGGAATATTTTTTAAGTTTTCATTTACCGAATTTAATACCAAACCAGAATATTCATAAACAAAGATAGTTATAGAGTTCAACAAAGTGATATTTTTATTTCATTCATAATTCATTGTAAAATGTATAATAATAAAAAAAATTTGTTCTAGTAAAAACCGTACTATTTTTATAAACATTTAAATTATTTCAGTTTATCATTTATATACAAATTCAACAAATTTCATTTTTAAAAATTTTCAAGCTCTACTAATTTAGATAAAATTTGGATTATTATGAGTTAACATGTGCCTTTTTAGGTGACCCTTTCTATTATATCTTTTGGAGCACTGGGAGCATTTATGGATCGAGTGGGTAAGCATATGGTCTTCGAGATCATAGCGATTTGTAAATTGCTCCGAGCATTGAGAACATGGAAAAAGGGGATCCTTAGAGTGAGTGGTACTATGCCTGCTAAGCTTCCCTTTTGTTGAAAACGATTTTGAATGGATAGCCATGTGGCCCCGAAGGTATTGGCTTAAGGAAAACGATTTCGGACACTGGGAGCACTGGAAGGGCCGCTCGCCCGTATGGATTCGAATATGATCCCTCAGATGGGATTTTCTGGCAAAGAACTTCTTGCAATGCGGACACTGGTGCGGGCGAACTCCATCGTGGGTTCGTTTGTGCCGCAGGAGATCTGAACCCTTTACGAAGGACTTGGAGCACTCGGTGCACTGGAAGGGTCGCTCGCCCGTGTGGATGCGAATGTGCGAGACAAGAGTGGGTTTTTGTGCAAAGGAATTTGGGCAATGTGGGCACTTGAAGGGTTTTTCACCTGTGTGACACCGAAGGTGAACTTTCAGAACTTGCTCATTGACACATGACCGCGAACAATGGGGGCATTGATAGCCCTGGACCCAGGTCCCCTGGAGAACATTCTTCCGCCTCCTCCGTTTCCTTTTCTTAGAGCTCGTTGGAAGGGAAACAGTTTCTTCTTTGGTTTTACCCTCTTCCGATTTTAAAGTATTAGGGGAACATTCGCTTTCCTTATCCGAAAACTCCCAGTCCTCTTCCTCCAGCAACGCGCATATGGCTTCTTCTATGCCCTCATCTCGAACCTGACAAAAGAACTGGTAGCTCCTCTCGCAGGTCTTCCGGATCTGAAAGGCATTCTTCGTATCCTGCAGACAAGAACGGCAAATGGTCTTGGGGAGCGAATCATCTGGATTTACTTCGAATCCGGTGCATTCTGTGATCATATCGGCTATGGAGACATCCAGTTTGGGCTCTCGACCGAAAATGTTTACCAGGTTTCCGTCTCCTGGACTTTTCAGGCAAGCCCTGCAAACTTTTTCCATGGCCTCGGCCCTATATAATAAATATTTTAGCATGTATAATAACAATATATGCAATAGAACTTACCTAGTCTAATAATTCCTTTATTCCAATTTTCTTCAGTCAGTGAGAAGAACATGTGCGATATGCAATATGATATGATATAGCATATGATGTGTCATATGTTCTTTAGCATAAAAAAAAGAGCTGTTATACGTAGTCAAAAATGTTAGAAAAATAAAAAATCTGTTATCTTTATAACTTTTTTCAAAAAGTCGTACATATTAACAACAAAATTTAATATTGTAAATATAAAATATATCTCAATTTACAATTTTCTTTTATATTTTTATATCATTTAACAACCATGGTTACTAAAACCTAGCTTACAATTTGTAGGATTTTATTTACATAATATATGTAAAACTAGTTTTAACAATGGAACACATTATAAGAAGGCACAGCCAGCAAGTTAATCCTTGTGAGTTTTCATGTGCACCCGCAGACTCTGCTTGATGCTGAAGGACCTTTGGCACTTCGGACACTCAAATGGCTTCTCTCCCGTGTGGGTTCGCATGTGAGTTTCCAGAGTGGAACGGGCAGTGAAGGATTTGGAGCATTCGGAGCACTTGAAAGGACGCTCGCCGGTGTGAGTGCGCAAGTGGCTGGTGAGGAGCTTCTGCCACCTGAAGGTCGTCGAGCAGTGCGGACACTTGTGAGGACGTTCGCCGGTGTGTCCCAACATGTGATCCCTGAGGGAGCCGGAATAGGCGAAGGATTTCGGGCACTTGGTGCATTTAAAGGGGCGCTCGCCAGTATGGATGCGGATGTGTTTCTTCATTGCGCTGCTATCCTTGAAGGACGTCTGGCAATGGTCACACTTATAGGGTCTTTCATCGGAATGGAGTCTTATGTGCTTCAATAGGTTGCCCCTCAGTTTGCATCTCTTCGGACAATGAGGACACTTGTACGGTAATTGGAAATCCACCTCCAGATCATCACCATCATCGCTGTCATCTGTTAAAGATCCTGCATTGCTGTCCTGTTCCTGATCCATTATATTGTAAAATGCATTTGCTATTTGTTCCTGCTTCAACTGACAGGAAAGTGAATGACTTCTCTTGTCAAATGCGTTTTGGGCTTTCTCATGGCAAGGCTGGCAAATCATCTCGGAAATAGGGTTCCCTTTTTCAATTGAAAAGCCCGTAGATTCCGAAATCATATTTGCTATGCCAAACTCTTTTGCCGTGATTTCCAACCTCTCTAAGCAAACTAGGCAATTTTCCGCCATTTCCCTGAAATAGGAATAATAAAAATGTATAAAATTGCTAAAAAATAGAATACTTTAGCTTACCTTTTTGGTGGAAAGAACTTTTGAGGATAGTTTGTTTTGATTACTGCAGCTGTTGCCATAGTCACCCTGTAGGTCTGCAAACTGATGTTAAGCGCACATAAAAATGTTATCGAAAATATAAATATGTTCTTCAGGGCCGTTTTCTCGTCCGTTTGTTAAATTTAAATTAAGGTTAAACCTTAAATCAGAGTTTTAACCCTACTTTAAAGTTAACAGGCGGACGAGAAAACGGCCCTTAAACTATTAAATATTTTTCAAACTATCCGGTTACACTACAAAAGTTATTTACTTCATTAAAGAATTGAATAATTCACATTCAGTATAACGAAAATTTATATTACATATCTTAAAAAGATTTACAAGCCCGCTTACTTAAAAACCAAAATATCAGAAAAATATATAAATATTTTCAATTGTTTATTCCTATATTTCTAAGCACAATTTTATGATATATTCAATTTCATATTTTGTAAATATCGCAATGTCTATCAAGATATTTCGTCTCAAAATGGTAAAAAACCTAGGCTTATTAAGTATTTATAGTTTCTATTTCTTGGGCAGTGCATCCTCGTCAGTGGGATCGCAGTCGGCGCAGTGCCAGGAGTAGCCGCGTATCTTGGGCGACTTCTTCAGCGGCGGATCGAGGCAGGCGAAGTGGTAGTGCCGGTGGCACTCGTCGCAGGTCACCACCTGGTTGGTCTTTCCCGTCTGGCTGCACACGCAACAGCTGATCTCCACATTCGGCTTGGTGTTGGACACCCGCGGGCGACCCACGCGAGGCTTCCGGGGAGTTGTTGCCTTCCGGGGACTAACCTTTCGCTTTGGCGAGGGAGTGGTGACCGGAACGGTAACAGGAGCCGCCTCCTTGGGCTCCCGAATCTTCTGTGGCGACGCTGCTGGCAGCACGATTGGGGCCAGGGCCTGCTCCGCTCCCTGAACACTGTCCTCGACCGTTTCAACCGATGTGGGACGCGAGGCTTCATCCACTGAACGCACCGCGTTGGCTGGCACGTAAAAATACTGAGATTCGGGCGCATCCTCGCCGGGCAGTCGGAGTGCCTTGAATATGATCTTGATGGTGCTGCCGGAGGAGTTGGCCACGGTGTCCAGGTGAGACGATGACTCGTCGAGATGAGAGCGCTTTTTTCTCTTCCTTTTGTGCTCTTTGCCGATGGATTTCTCAGTGTCCGACGACAGGTTGTGCTTGTTCTTGTGCTTGTCCTTGCGCTTACCCTTGCGGGAAAGCTTTCCGGTAGAGTCGTCAATCGAATCCTCGCAGCCAGATAGATTCAAGGCGCTAGCATTGGGCGTAGACAGCGTTGGAGCAGTCACGGGTGTGGGCGTGGCATTGGCGGCAGGAACTAGCGGAAGAAAATCCGATAAATTAGTTTTAAAAAGTATAATTTACAAGCGTTTTTAAAAATACCTGGGAACTTCTCAAGTTTTTCATAATCTTCTTGAATACAAAAATGTTTATAACGTATACCACATCGAATTCCAATTAGCAGTAATTTTTTGTAAATCCCAAACAAATCCAATTGTAATGAATTTCTCATTTTCAAAATTTTTGAAACAATTATGCAAATAATCCACGAAACTTTCGAATACTTTCAAAATAATAAATTGAAAAATCCAATTCCAATAAGCAGTAATTTGTTGTTTATCCCAAATAAATCCAATTGTAATGAACTTCACATTTTCAAAATTTTTGAAACGATTATGCAAATAATCCACGAAACTTGCAAATACATTTAACCAAAATGTGTACTTTCAAAATAACAAATTGAAAAATCCAATTCCAATAAACAGTAATTTGTTGCAAATCCCAAATAAATCCAATTGTAATAAATTTCAAAATTTTAGAAACAATTATGCAAATAATCCTTGAAATTTGCGAATACATTTAACCAAAATGTGCACTTTCCAAATAACAAATTTAAATATTAACATTTCTAAACACTAAAATAAAAACTCCAAAATTAAGCAACATTTTCTTGTCAATCAAAGTGCAAATTCGATTCCTTCACAATTTCTTCACTCACCATTAGTTGGTGTCTTGTATGGCGATTGGAGTTTGGGTCGCTTCGGAGACTTGGTCAGATCCTCGATGTACGCGGGAGCAGGAGCTGGAAGGGATTTGTTGATCGCCCGCTTGGACGGTGCCTCCTTGGGAGGCAGAACAGCGGCCACAGGAATATCGTCCAGCGAATAGCGATCGTAGACCAGATGGCCATCCTTGTTGAAGCGATTGCGGGACTTTCTGGGACCCGAGGAGATCTCCGTGACGGCATCGGATCCCTCAGACTTGTCGCAGCACTCGGAGCACTGCCAGCCATACTGCTTGGATTTCTTGGGCGGTCGCGTGAGCGGTGGATTGAGGCAGCCCAGATGGTAGTGCAGATTGCAGGTGTCACACTTGACTAACAGGTGCTGATCCTTGCTTCGCTTGCAGATGCCGCAAGCCACCGAGGGGGCAGCATCCACGGAGGTTGCACTATGCTTGCCCTGCTTGGCCTGAGTACTGAGCATACGCGAGGAGTCCAGCTTGCTGCCTGGTGGACCCAGGTGACCCAAGGGAAAGCCCACACCCATTTTCAGGGCAGCAGCTGTGGGCACCGAAATGGGTCGCTGGGGAGGAGTGGGCGTGCTCGTCTTGGGCGGCACCTCTGGCAGCGGACGAGCTATGAGATCCACGCTGGGCAGCGTCATGTTGGGTGCAATTTGTGCTAGAGTGGCGTGCAGCGACTTGATGCTCGTTAGTAGCGACTCCTTGTTGGCCTTCACCGCCTTGCGCTCCTCCAAGGCGGTGTCATACTGAGCCCTCAGCACGTCCTGATCCTTGGACAGAATGGCGTTGTGCGAGATGAGCTCCCGCTGCTGCTGCCGAAAGTCCTCCATGCGGACAATGCGGTCCATGTAGTAGGCAGTGAATTCGACACTGAATGCGGGGGCAATGTGCCACTTCTTGCGAATGTCTGTCAAAGCATTGATGTGTGCCTCGCGCTGCTCCAGATGCTGCACATCCACGGACATAATCTCCGCCTTGGCCAACAGGCGACGACAGGCGGAGGCCGAGGTGGTCAGTAGACGGGACATTTTCTGCGTGGGCACCCACGGCGTGGGCTTGAGCTCCTTGTGCCGCGCATACTTGTGCTGGATCTTGAGGAGCTTGCGCTGAATGCGCGCTTGAGCGGGATTTGGATGGGGAGTAGGTGGATCGCCTACTGTCGCCTCCTTTTCCCTGGCCCTTTGCAACATATTCAGCCGCAGTGTGTGATAGTTGCGTCGCCGCTTCTTGATCATCTCCTTGTCCGAATGCACCTTGCAGTGGGCGTAGAACGGATCGGCGGCATCGTCCTCGTGGTGCGCTTCTATGAGGAATCCGGCCACCTGAGCGCAGGTCACGTGGAAGTAGGTCTTGCACATGCCCGCATCGCAGCCGATGCAAACTCCCGAGCGGGCAAACAAGGCGTTCTCGCAGAGGGAGCACACTTTGGCGCCCCACTTGCTGTACTGCATCTCAAACAGCGTAACAGAGGACAGCTGCTCCACCTCGCCGAAGGCCACGCCGGGCACATACAGGGCGCAGATGAGGTGCACCCACTTGCCCACGTCCGTCTCCTTGTAGATGCCGCCCTTGTTGGGGCACAGCTCGCAGTCGGGCTCCGAGACGCCAGCGCGACAGGCCTCGCAGAACCAGGGCTCCGTGGAGCAGGTGGAGTTTGTACTCGAAATGCTCACGTTGTCGCTGACGCCGTAGCATCCTTCGTGCACAGAGACGCCGCAGGAGTCGCACTCGACGATCTCGTTGACGTCGTCGCTGCGCTCGCCCAGGCAGACGCAGCACATCCGCTTGGCGGGAGCTTTGGACAGCTGCAAAGGAGGTCTAGGAGCGGCACCAGGAGTAGCTCCTCCGTTGATGCCGTTCTCCAGGGGCGCCGGTTCCATTTCGGCCAGCTCCTGGCGGAGCAACAGCGTCGAGTCCTCGCTCTCCGCATCCGAATCCGACCCGGAATCGGATTCACTGCTCGCGTCGCTGCTCTCGTCGCCATCGCTCTCATCCTTCGACCCGTCGGAGCAGTTGTCGTCGCCCGGCAGGAAGTCACTGTCCGAGGAACTCCCGAGGTCGAAATCGAGCAGGGCCTGGGTGGTGATCTTCGGTTGGCGCGCTCGCTTCATGATTCAGCAGGCCACTTTTATCAGCAATTTTATTACAGAATTACAAATCTTCAGGGATTTTTTTTAGAACACAACCGAGACTGAAAAATATCGATAGGTCTGCCGACATGATTTGTATTCCATCGATAGGTTGATAGGTTTTTGAAAAGCAAGCCCCGTTCACACTAGGTTTATAATTTAGGTACGAAAATAAAATGTACCGTGGTACAAAGTTTTAAAGTCAGATTAGAATTAAATAATATTTTTCCTTTTAAAAATCTTTCAAGATTAAAATAAAATTACAAAAATTAAAGAATTCAAAACGAAAAATATATTTCATCTTTTGCCGTATTTGTGCTAATGATCGTAAAAAGAGAAACAATATTTTTCCTTTAAAAATCTTTCAAGATTAAAATAAAATTATAAAAATTACAGAATGCAGAAATAAAAATATATTTTATCTGTTTTTTGCCATATTAGTGCTAATAAACGTAAAAACAGGAACATAATGGTGATTCTTTCCCAAAACGTGCAAGAGAAACCCAATTTAATGCTAAAATACGTGCTTATGTATTTTCCAATAATAACTAACCTACAACTATAAAAGGTTCAGTTCAGATTAGTTGGCCTAAAAGACCTCCAGCTGTTCAATGGGCAGCCACTTGGAGCTCTCCAGGGCATCGTACAGCCGGCGATCGGCGTCGATGGCCTCGCGATTCAGCTTGTCCACGTCGAGGACGAATTTGTGCTCCACCAGACCGTACTCATCCTCAGCCCCGTTGGCGGCGGAGGCCGACTGCTGTTGCTGCTCGTACTGAGCACTGCGCTGGGCGCTCCAGGCTTCGGCGTGTTGGGCGAGGGTCTGGGGATTGGAGTGCGACTGCGACATGGCCTGCTGGTAGTAGGCAGCTGCATCTGTGATAGAAGGTCCTGCCTGCTCGTAGTAACCCTGCCAGGCCTGATATCCCTGCCAATAGCTGCTCGAGGGGTCGTAGTACTGTGAGTAGTCTGTTCCCCCGCCGGTGGACGCACTGCTTCCGGAGCCACCATACCCATAGTTGGTGCTCCCCTCGCCCAAAGCGGCACTTAATTCCGATTTCGGTTTGGGCACCGCATTGCAGATCTTGATGGGCTTGCTGCCCAGTCCGATGTAGCCGTTCATGTCGTACAGCGCCGACTTTTGCTCATCCTCGATGCCGAAACGCACGAAGCCGTAGCCCTTCGAGAAGCCCAGGCTGTCCAGAATCACCTTGGCTGTTTTGATCGAGGTGAACTTGCTGGAGAAGACCTTGTACAGCTGGTAGTCGTCCACATCGGAGCTGAGGTCGCCCACCCAGACGCTGAACTCGCGCTCGTTCCCAGGCAGCTTGTACGAGTTGCTGGCCGAGTTGAGGCGGAAACGCACGATGGGATTGGTGCCGGGAATGGGCTTCCCGTTCAGCTTGTGCATCGCGTCCAGCGCGTGGTCATCTGAAATGAAGTTCACGAAGCAGTAGCCCGCCGGTTCGCCGGTATATTTGTTGCGCATGAGGCGTACGGTTGTGGGATCCTCGCCCATCTTCCGGAAGGCGGCGATTATGAAGTTCTCGGTCATGTAGGATTCCAGCTGAAAAGGCCATTCGGCAGTTGAGAATCACGTTGTTGGTGCCACGCACATTGCTACTCACGCTGCCCATCCACAGTTGACAATGTACGGACGCCATGACTGCTTAAATTCTTTGTTTTTTGTGGTTTGACAGTTGAAAATGGCTTAAATTAAGTGGAAAAATATTTTCTAAAAAGCAGGCTGTTGTTTATTAGTGATGTACAGTCTCTCAATGTTTTCTTTATATCGATGTTAGGCGATATATCGATAGTTATCGATATAGTAAGTAGCCCTGGTTGAAGCCGAGTTATTCACCTGGGTTGGTGTATTTGCTGGGTCGGGTATTTGATAAAAATATTCAAATTAATTTTAAAAACGTATTCTAAAACAACAGTAAATTTAACAATAGTAACTATTTAAATATTTATTACTTAACAAATTTATATCAAAATACAAAATGAAAAACTTTCCTCAAATTAAATTTCCACTGAAATACTTGCTTGACCTTGTCTTATATCTAAAAAATATCTAAAAAACCCTCTTTTCAACCATTTTTAAAAAACCTTCATCCCAATTTACAATCCAAGGTTATTTGACAACCCTGTACAGTAACGACATTTCCATCGACTTTAGTTTATATCATTTCAAATTCAAAGCAGCTTCGCTAAAATGCGTCTAACTCTTTCCCGGTTGGCCAGCTTTACTCCAAAATTGAAGGAGCTGCGGATTATATTGGATCCAAAAGGGGCGGCCTCCAAGGGAGCGAGGTAAAATGCCCCTTTAAATTATATAATTTACCCCAAAGCAACTTTACTTTACAGGGAATATGTGGAAAGATTCTATCCGAATCTAAAGAAAAACAATCCCGATCTTCCGATCCTGGTGCGCGAATGCTCTGGCGTTCAGCCGCGACTCTACGCCCGCTATGGTGAGAAGATTATGCAAATTATATATTTTTTAAGATTAAAACCCCCTACCTAATCCCCTCCAGGCAACGGCAAGGAGGTGTCCCTATCTCTGGCCAACCAGGCTGCTCCCGACATACACAAAAACCTGGAAGCAGTTGGGAAGTAGAACTTGATAAACAATTATAGGCAACAATAAATACGCATATGCACAAATACGTGTATATTAAGTAACACATTACACTTAAAATCATTTGCTTGGTAGGTACATAAATTTCCAGTTACAGCAATAGCATCGCCCGGCTACAAAAAGTACATCC
The DNA here is from genome assembly GCF_030179915.1 of Drosophila takahashii. Lineage (NCBI taxonomy): Eukaryota > Metazoa > Arthropoda > Insecta > Diptera > Drosophilidae > Drosophila > Drosophila takahashii. The sequence continues at coordinate 4,969,619 of NC_091678.1, read as the reverse complement.
GTTCTAAGCTCAATCCGTGAACGGCGGCAGACCGAACTGCTCCGGCTTGAAGTCCACCAGGGAGCCGATTACTTGAGTGGCATGGGAGGTCTTCTCCTTGGACAGCCGCGGATCGGGCACCATGACCACCTGCATTCCAGCGCTATTGGCCGCCGTCACGCCATTCGGCGAATCCTCGAAGACCAGGCAGTCGGAGGCATTGGCGGGCACACCAAACCTAGAGGCGGCCACCAGGAAAATGTCGGGCGCCGGCTTGCCGTTGACCACTTCCTTGTCCGTGGAGCCGCACACTTTGTGGTTGAACAGGCTAAATAGCTCCTTGTGTTCATTGGTCTTTAGCTCTACCATATCTGCACCGGAACTGGTGGCCAAACAGAAGGGCACCTTGTTGGCATGCAGATGACGTAGCAGTCGCTCGGCACCTAAACAAAGGGGAATTTAAAGAGATTAAGGATTAATATTTAGATTTAAACAAAGATAAACAATAGAATAGTGTGTGCAGAGAATATTTATAGAGGAAAAAGCCGATTGTAGTAGTGTTTTCTGGTCGTGGTGCTAACCTTCCAGCAGGGGCGCGTTGTGGAGTCGCTCGTGGCACAGTTGCGTGTATCGCTTGAGGTACTCCGTCGTGGTGATGGGCAGCTGGCACTCGGTGACGGCTATCTCCGCCGAGCGCTGCTCCGTGGTGCCCATGACCCGGAAACGCACCTCCACCGGATATGGGCGGCCAAAGGAGGCGGCTATTTGCCGCGTCACCTCCTCGTAAATCCGCTCAGTGTCTGCAACGTGAGGGCAAAGTGAGAACGGGGATTAGTACCTGGCATCAACTGGGCGTTCCGCATCAGGATCTCGGTGTTGGCGCGCTGCTGGCGGGCGTACTCCTCCCACGAGATGGGCAGATCGTAGTGCTCGACCATGAACCGGGCCAGCGGCTCCGTCTGCAGGCCCATGGCCTGCTCCTTGACCTCGAAGGGATATGGCTTGCCGTAGGGCTCGAGGATCATTTCGGTGGCCACCGTATAGAGGCGTTCGGTGTCTGTTCGGCAAACAGTTAACACAAAAAGCAGACTCAAGCAGGGGAAAACTCACCCAGCAGCAGGCCGTCCATGTCGAAGATGCAGTGCGTCACTTTCCTCAGTACTTTGTTGGCCATCTCGCTGTAGTTCTCGGTTATGTAAGAGGTGAGATAGGTAGACAAGGTTGCTTGGCTGTAACACAGAGGTCATAATTAAGTCACCATTTAGCTGGAGCATCGCATTCCCCGCCCACTTTGGCATGCCACCCACTGGACTCGTTGCCCCTTTTTCGGTCATGTCCTTGACCCAAGGACGTAGCATCCTTCACAGCGGGGTCAAAGATAAGGGTCGCCCATTATTACACGACCTTGACCTACACGTAATCTTCTTCCGCCTTTGGCAATGCGTATCGTACTTTTCCGCTTCCGAATTTTTCCGCGAATCGAGCTTTTTCCGACTGTCAAGTGTGACCGTTGGTGGAAAGGGGAGAAAAACGCAGTTAGGAATCGTACTAAAAATGAAGGGAGGAAGAACACACCGACTAATCTATACTCTTCCTTAAAACTACTTGGACTAAACAAAAAAATTGCATTCTTGTTCTAACAATTAATAAAGATAATTTCTTTTAAAATAATAAATATTGTATGCCAAAAATTCGGCAAAATATAATTATTTTGAAGAAGAAAAAAAAGTAGAAATATTCAAAGACCAAGTACTGAATTACAATACATTTTCTGAATAATTAATATTTAAGGATTTAAGCAACAAATCAGAATTTTTTAAATTCATATAATTGTGAGAAATACTTTTGCAAAATTAAACCTTATTTTTACCCAAAAGAATTTGACTAAATTTTTAACTCAGATGCATCTATACAAACGTATATAAAATAGACGAGTAAAACGGGCCCCCAAAAGCTTTCAGTAAACATTACACATTTTAGGAATAGCAGATACTTGTTTTTCTTTTAGATTTATTAAAAAACAAACACATTTTTGATGGTCGAATGTAGTCCACTTGCTTTTTTTCTGTAGAGGAGGAATCTGCAAGCGAAACAAAAGGCAATTAGGTACTGGAAACTATGAATTTTGATAGGAAAGAGTGGTAGAATTGTTCTTACCTTAACTTAGGCGCTCAGCAAGCACACACCGCCGGCCTTCTTGATCTTGTCCTCAGCCTTCTTGGAGAAGTACTTGGCCTTCACGATGACGGGGCGGGCGGGCAGGTGACCACGGCCCAGCAGCTTGTAGTAGCCCTGTGGAGATAAAAAGAAGACCCATTAGTTAGTAGCTCACAGGGGGTAAGAAAACAGGGCACATCATCTACAGAAGCTGCTGGCTTTGATCTGAAAGGCTGTCCTCTACACGGTGAGAGCAATTGTACGGTCGCATTCTGTCCGCCCATCGCCTTGGGTGTCTCTTCATGTTCAAAGCAGCAGCAGCAAGAGGCGAATAAATCACAAATAGCTGGGGAAACTTACGAATTTAACCAAGTCGATGACGGGAGCCTTGGTGCTCTTCTCCTTCTCCAACTCGGCGAACTTCTCGGCTCCGACCAGAGACCAGAGCTTGTCCAGGTTGATCTCGGGACGGAACTTGTGCTGGCGGCGCAGATGGAAGTTCCTCATGCCGACCTTGCCGAAGTAACCAGGATGGTATTTGTCGAAGTTGATGCGGTGGTGGTGCATGCCACCAGCGTTACCGCGACCTCCGGGATGCTTGCGGTGCTTGCCGATACGGCCGTGACCGTGGCTCACATGACCACGCAGCTTCCTGGTCTTCTTCCGCTTGATATTCGACTGCAAAGGGAGAAGAGCAGAACAGAAACGTGTTTTTAAGTCAGCATTTCTCACATTTTTCACCCACGTGCTGGAGGTTATGTTTACGTGCAGCATTCGCTTCACTCGGTTTGCTCACTTTGGCCCTGCGGTCGGCAGGCAGGCAAGCTTCTGCATTTTAGGACAACTTTTCTTTTCATCTCTCTGCGTTTGCCTGCCCACAAACCACATTTCAAGTGCACCACATTTACCGACGTCCACTCACCATCTTTAAATTTTTTGGAAAGAAAGAAGCGAAGTTGGCTGCGGTTGTAGAGGTGGTACAAAAAGCGATGTTTATCGATTACATTTGACAAACGATGTTTGCTGCGAGACATCGATTAATTTTAGTGTTGCCAATTATTTGGGGTATTCTTTAAACTGTTAAATTCATGAATCGTGGAATTTGCTGTTTATTTTTCAGCAAATCAATAACCCGTGGTTGCCGAATTTTCGCATTTTATATTAGCAAATTTAATTATAATATGATAGTTAAATATAATGAAATTTATGATTTGATTTTAGAAATAGGAGCACCTTTAAACCTAAATCGATTGCGCGGGCTGTTAACTTTCCAGCTACTGTTAAGCACCTTATGTCTGCTAATCGCTAAAATAAAAAAAAAAAAATCATATTTTAATTTGGTTTGTGTTTAATATTTAACAATTTAGATTTCGTCCACAAGCTTAAATCGCTGGTGCTGATTTTCAGGTATAACATTGAAGAACTTCTTATAGATGGTCTGGTCCTGGCGACCGGCGTAGTTCCGCTGAATCCAGCTGTGGTCCCAGTTGGGGTCGATCGGTTCACAGGTCACATATACCTTGCCGTGCTCCATGGCGAAAAGGGTTCCATTGCGGCCAAATCCCACCTGTTGAAGGGATTAAAGATTGGGATATAAATGTCAGGACAACTTCAGGATTTACTACTTACATTCAGACCGGGATGGAAGCGCGTGGTGAGTTGTGTGGCCAGAATTGTGCCCTCGGAGACGTGGTGTCCATCCTGGACGCGCCATCCTCGATGTTTGGGCCTCGCATGGCCCTTCTTGTTCCTCGTACTTCCACCGGTTTTCTTACTGGCATTGCGCACGGTGGCTAAAAGCGAATTCATTAGTTCCTTTCATCTTTATGGGGTTAATCCTTACTCATCAGTGGCTGGTCCACCTTCAGGCACTGCAGTGTCAGCTTCTGCATTATATTAAACGACATTTTTGGGCTTTTATTCCAGTAACGAGGTTTGTTTATGCAATTTTTTATAAAACCGAGTGTGGCCAACGAAAGTGGAGCTAAAATTACCAAGTGGAGCCACTTAACGACTGTTAACCACTGTTGCCAACTGTTGCATTGAAAATATTGGGGGTATTCGGGTAGAATTTATTAATGGTGCTACACAAAACGAAAGAAAATCATACATGTGAATTTATTAATTAGGATGCTATTTAGATTTATTTATTTATCTGGAGCACCGGCGAGTATGTATATCTTTATAGGGGTGATAAAAAGTTTACTTCAATGTACATAAGAATTTCGCACAAATTTTGAAAAAAAAATGCATACAAATTAGGCAATTGATAAGCAAAATAAAGAAAAACCCCAGTAAGTCTTATAAAATAGGTCCCAGCATAGATTTTTTTTCAGTGTTAAGCTTTTTTGGCTAAAAAATAGCTAGGTCCGGGGGCGGACTTTGGAATTTTAAATCTTCGTTGGCAGGGTCACACTCGCCGGCGTTGAAAAATTTTTGTTTTTTCCGGCATTAGCATTAAGTTTAAAGTTTAAAATAAGTATGACGACGTGGGGCAATATCTGCCGCATCTGCAGCAGCCCCGCAGACTATGAGATATTCGCCAAGATTCCCACTTACCTGCACGGCTCCACAAACGAGTTCCTCAACTGGCAGAAGCCCATAAACATTCTGCTCGAGGAGACGACGGGCCTGAAGGTGAGTGATTCGGATTCCTTTGTCTGGCCACTGGATATATATAGCTTTTCTTTTCCCAGAACTCCACGGATGACGGCCTGCCCCGCAACATATGCGCTCCGTGCATCTCGTATCTCAAGCACGCCGTCACTTTCCGGGAGCAGTGCATCAAGAATGCTTTGAGTCTGAAGCTAGCGGAGCTCTACCAGCAGAAGAGGGTCAACATCTCGGATGCGAACAAAATGGACAAGGAGAGCGCCCTCTTCACGGCCGAGGATCTGCGCTTCGTGGAGCAGCGACCCGTGCACAATCTCCTGCTGAACAACAGCAGCGCCAAGCTGGAGTCGTCCAAGGACAAGGTGCACAAGCGACTGCTCCACCAGGCGGCCCCCGAAGAGCAGAGGATCCAGTACTTGAACGTGCTGTTCAACAAGGAGCAGCAGCACAACGCCATGTCAAGGAATCCTCAGGATGGTGAGCTGCCCTCGGGAAGCGGCCAAAACGAGGACGAAGAGGATGACTACGGGGTAGCCAGCTCCAGCGACGACAACGAGGAGGCGGCCCTGCTGCGCAAGCACAAGAACTGCTACAACTACAGCGAGACGAACTTCGAGGAGGACGATCCCATGGAGCAGGACCAAGTGCAGCTGCGCGACATCAAGGTCAATATACCGGAGCCCATGTGGAAGGAGCGCAAGTGCCCGGCCTGCTCCAAGCGCTTCATGTTCGAGGAGTCGCAGCAGACGCATCTGGACAACTGCGTCGAGTATCAGTTTGTCACCTTTGTGACTGAAGTCACGAAGCTGCTCGAGATTAGGCGGCAAAAAATGGTCTCGCCGCATGAATTCATCCGGCGGATGATATTCGCCTTGCACAAAACCTGCACGTGGTTGCAGGAACATTCCATAGACTCGCTTCTGGCCGAGAAGCTCAATCAGGTAAAGGTGTCCAACGGAGAGAAGACAACGGAGGCGACCATTCCTGCCGAAATTCCCGATTCCCGCGCGGTGGAGGAGCAGCCATTCGCCCTTTTTGACTTTGTCAGCGGCACAACGACTCCCATTACGGAGGAGAATAATGTCCTGTACGCCATTGCGCGTACGGAAAGCAGAAACTCACAAAGTACGCCGACTGTTAAGAAGCCCATTCCCATTCGCGGAGTAGCCGCGGGCCTGGGAATTGGCCTGGACAAGCACAAGGAGCGCGCCACGTTCCTGGAGAAGCTGCAACGGGCTGTCGTCTCTCCCGGCACGGTTTCAGCCCCCATATTCTCAGCTAGATGCGGCCAGTGCAATTTAGTATTCGACTCGGTCTCCGAACTGGAGGTCCACAATCACAATGTCCATCGGGGCAATGAACTGAATGCCGACGACGAAGCCAAAAGGCGTCAAATAATCGCCCTCTTCGAGGATGACATTTAAGTTTTCCAAAGACTCGTTTTTTTTCGATGCATGGTGGCTGAATATATTTAAATTAATAATCTCGCCAGCCACCTTGCTTCACTGTTTTTTGTCAAATTGTATTTGTTTTTTTATTTATTTATTTTATTTTGTTTTCCTCTAGCTATAATCCATGTTCATTTCACATTCTCAAGTACTCAAAGCCCATGGCTTTAGTTTTATAGGCATAATCAGACCAATAAAGAGATTCGCAAGACTTAATTAAATCCTAAGCGTATATTTGCAAAGTATCTAGTAACTGGTTGGAATCTGACAGGTTTAATTGCAGGAAATTCCTGAGCAGTCGCATCAAATCCAAGCTAAGTTGAGGGTCTCGCAATGCAAAGAGCTGATTTAGGGTTTTTACTAGGATTTGTGGCTCCGCCATTAAACCCAAAAGATGTGGTTCCTTTTTGGCCATCAGATTGGCCATCACACGCACTGCGTAGATCAGGGAAAGGCTACCGACTGATGAGGCTAAGGTGGCTTCAAAGAAGTGGACCAGGCATTCGGCTTGTGGAGCACCTAATTCTTGATCCTGCCCAACAATTTCCATTTGGTGTACTATGTACATGAAGTATTCGCTGGCGGGATCCTCGGGCTTCTTCTCGTGCAGATTCTGAGCTATGTACCGTCGATCCTCGGCGCTCACATGTTGCAGGCAGTGCGTGGCCACCAGGAAAAGGCAGATGCCCGCATCTTCTTGGCAGCCATTGGGATCGCTGTAGAGCCGCCACAACTTGGGCACCAGTTGCATTTGCAGCAGAGTCCTGCCGGCCTTCTCGCAGGTGGCCAAAATGTTGGCCAAGGTCCACAGGCACGCCTTCTTAAGGCGTTCCTCCTTGCCATCGAGGTAGGTGACCATGTAGCTGCCCGCTAAGCTGGCAATCTTCTCAGAGATATGAGCCTCGCCCAGGGAAAGATTGCACAGGCACTCGACGGCATCAATGTGGCGCTGGATGTGGGGGCCTGCAAAGGATGTACTCTTATAGGATAACAATAATATTACTGGAGAATAGGAAGCATACCAGTGAGCTCCTTAACGAGCACTTGAATAGCTCCTGGGATGACAGCGAAGGCGTTGATGTTGTCGTTGCCCTGGAGGAAGGCCAGTGACAGGCGGCACAGATCCTCGGAGGTGGCGTGCTTGCGCCGCTTGATCCTGCCGGCCATTCCAACGACGTCCTTGGTGCCCAGGCTCTCCAGCGCCGCCACCTCCTCCTTCACCTGTCCCAGTCCAATGCGCAACGCGTCCTTCGCCTTCATGCGGCACTCAAGGCGTTGGTCCCGGGCGTATCCGCGGATCTTGCTCCGGAGGTGGATATTCTCTAAAGGAGTCGTCTCTGTGTCCATTTTAAATAATTTTTAAATAATCCAAATCCTTTGCAGGTAACCAATAGTTCGATAAATTTTAGTTATCGAGTTAACAGTTTTTTAACAGCACTTGGTTAAACATGGTAGCTAGTGTTTTTTATCAGCTGTTAAAATTGTAAACAAAAAGATAGGTGGGCATAACATTTTTAACTTTTTTGATATTTTTGGTAATTTTTTATTATTATATTTCAGGGCGATGATGGCCTTGTGTCGCGTCTGCAATCTGAGCCCAGGTCCCTTAATAAATATATTCGATGGGACGCCGGAATTGGTGCAAATTGTTTCTTGTTATACTGGATACGAAGTGAGACGAGGAGATTCCTTTCCCGAGACCATTTGCACTATGTGTCTGGAGGATGCACGGAATTCATATGGAATTGGACAAGCCTGCGAGGAAGAAGTCTTTGAAATCATAGAATTCCATGATGAGGAAGATTTCCCCGAGGAGAACCTATTGGATGAAGACTCCCATCAAGAAGGAGATGAAGAGTTTGAGGAGGATTTGCTGGAGGAGGAATCAAATATCCACAAGGCACAGCCTCTCCGTGTGGCAGTAAAAAATGAGCCAATTGAAGATGAGCTGTCCGAAGAGGAAGTCAGCCAGGTATCCGATTGCCTGGTGAAGAACGAGCCAATTGAAGATGACTTATTCGAGGATGAACTGTGCACAATAGCAGTGGAGCAACCAAAAGTAAGCGAATACAAGTGCCGCGTCTGCCGAAAGGCTTTTCGTTCGGCGGCCGGCCTCAAAAGACACGACCGGAAAATCCACATACAACCTTACCGATGTGATACTTGCGGTACGACATTTTCGACAAAGGATTCCCTGGACTCGCATGTCAGGACTCACGAGGAAAACCCATTCAGTTGCAGTTTTTGCCACAAGCATTTTCCGGATGAGTCCCTGCTGAAGGAGCATACTTCTACGCACTTGCGACCGCACAAGTGCTGTCACTGCCCAAAGTCCTTTCTTTCGGCCTACGATCTTAAGCGACATACGCGGATCCACACGGGCGAACGACCCTACTGTTGTGAGCACTGCCCGAAGTCCTTTGCTGATAGGACTTCCTTGACGTCGCACACAAGGATACACAAGGGGGAGCAACCCTACAAGTGCACCGAATGTTCGAGGTCCTTTTCGCAGCAGTGCAATCTGCAGAGGCACATGCGGTGCCACACCGGAGAAAGACCCTACAAATGCCAGTTCTGCCCCAAGACCTTCACACAACATTCCAATATGGGCCTGCACATGAGGGCTCATTCGGGAGAGCGGTTTTATTGCACTATTTGCCCCAAGTCCTTTGCCTATAATAACGATCTTAAAAGGCACATTCGAACCCACTCCGAGGATAGAATACAGTGCTCCTTGTGCCCCAAGTTATTCGCAACCAAAACCAATCTGGGTAGACACCTTCTTAGTAAGCACGAGCAAAGTCCAAACAAATAGTTGTAATAAAGTTTTACGAGGAGAATAAAATAAGATATAATTTATAAATAAATTTTAAATTTCTAAAAGCATTAGAAGTATTGTTTTTTGGTATTTAAGCTATACAAATTGCTTCCAAGAAGCAAGTACTTTTTATTTAGTTTCTCTTTAAATTAAAAGTTAAAAATATTTTTTATAAAACCTGGCGATAGCTTGATAAATTTAAAGTATCGATATTCCTCAACAGTTATTTGCTCGTTTTGCAACACTTTGGGCAACACAGGGTAGTTAGTGTTTTTCCTCAGCTGTAAAAATTGTAAACAAAAAAAAGGTGAGCATACCATTTTTAAAGTTTTTCGGGTAATTTCCACTATTTTATTTCAGGGCGATGGAGGCCCTGTGTCGCGTTTGCAATCTGAGTCCAGGTCCCATGATAAACATATTCGATGGGACGCCGGACTTGGTGCAAATTGTTTCTGCTTATATTGGATACGAAGTGAGACGAGGAGATTCCTTTCCTGAGACCGTTTGCACTGTGTGTCTGGAGTATGCACGGAATTTATATGGAATCGAACAAGAATGCCAGGGAGAAGTCTTCGAGATCATAGAATTCCAAGATGAGGAAGATTACCCCGTCCATCAAGAAGGAGATGAGGAGTTTCAGGAGGATAAGGCTTCGTATGGTAATGAGGAGTACCAAGCGAAAGAAGAAAAAGTCGAGGAAGCGGAATCAAACAAGGCAAAGAGCATAAAAAACGAGCCAATTGCAGACGATGGAGTCAGCCAGTCGGATTGCATGGTGAAGAACGAGCCAGTTGAAGATAATTTATTCGAGGATGAACTGTGGACAATGGAGCAACCAAAAGACGTCGAGTACAAGTGCCGCTACTGCGAATTACTTTTTCCTTCGGCTGCCAGCCTTAAAAGACACGATCGCACAATCCACATACGACCTTATCGATGTGTTACTTGCGGCACGACATTTGTGACTCAGGATCTTCTGGACTCGCACGTCCTGACTCACGAGGAAAACCCATTCAGCTGTACTTTCTGCCCTTTGTTCTTTCCGGAAGAATCTGTGCTCAATGAGCACATTGCTACGCACTTGCGACCTCACAAGTGCTGTCACTGCCCAAAGTCCTTTTTTACGTCCGACGATCTGCAGAGACACAAGTTGATCCACACGGGGGGACCCTACTATTGTGAATACTGCCCGGAGACCTTTACGAAAAGGCCTGCCTGGGCGACGCACACAAGGACTCACAAGGCGGAGCAGCCCTTCCAGTGCCACAAATGTTCGAGGTCCTTTGCGATGCACAGCGGTCTCAAGATTCACATGGCATACTGTGTTGGCTTAAGAAAACTCTACAAATGCAGCTCGTGCCCCAAGACCTTTAAACAACGCTCCAAACTGGGCCCGCACTCGGCGGCTCATTCGGAAGAGCGATTCCATTGCACTATATGCAAAAAGTCCTTTGCCTACAATTATAAACTAAAAAGACACCTGCTTTCCCACTCCAAGGACAAAATACAGTGTTCCTTGTGCCCCAAAATATTTGCAAGCAAAAAATATCTTGATAATCACCTCATTAGAGTGCATTACGAAGAAAAATAAGAGTAGAAATAAACTTCTGAAAACATTAGAAATTTGGTTTTTAGTATGGAAGCTATTAAAATTGCTTTCCAATCATGTTGATTTCCTTGGGACACATTAATTGTTTGTCTTTTAATTAAAATTATAAAATATTTTTAATAAAACCTGGCGATAGCTTGATAAATTTAAAATATCGATATTCCTTAACAGTTATTTGTGCGTTTAGCAGCACTTTGGGCAACACAGGGTAGTTATGGTCTTTTCTCAGCTGTAGAAATTGTAAACAATAAAAAGGTGAGAATAACATTTTTACAGTTTTTCGGACAATTTAAATTATTTAATTTCAGGGCGATGGTGGCTGTGTGTCGCGTTTGCAATCTGAATCCAGGTCCCATGATAAACATATTCGATGGGACGCCGGATTTGGTGCAAGTTGTTTCTTGTTATACCGGATACGAAGTGAGACGAGGAGATTCCTTTCCTGAGACCATTTGCACTATGTGTCTGGAGGATGCACGGAATTTATATGGAATCGAACAAGCCGGCGAGGCTGAAGTCTTTGAAATCATAGAGTTCCATGATGAGGAATATTTCCTCAAGAAGGAACCATCGGAAGAAGATATGATGGAGGAGGATGTTACCAAAATACCGGAATGCGAGGAATCAAATGGTAATGAGGAATTACAAGTTAAACAAGAAAAAGTTGAGAAAGAAGAGGAATTCAGCCAGGTATCCGAAGTTATTCCATTGTCGAATTGCCTGGTGAAGAACGAGCCAATTGAAGATGATTTACTCGACGACAAACTGTGCACAAAACCAGTTGAGCAACCAAAAGTTACCGAGTACAAGTGCCGCCACTGCCAACAAATTTTTCCTTCGGCTGACAGCCTTAAACGACACGACCAACGGGTCCACATCCAACCTTATAAATGTGATATTTGCGGCAAGACTTTTTTGACTCCGGATATTCTGGGGCCGCACCTTCTGGCTCACGCGAAATACAAATTCAGATGTAGTTTTTGCCCTATGCAATTTACTAGAGACGCTTTGCTTAAGGAGCACATTTCTGCGCATTGGCTGTGGGGTCTCCACTCCCCACTGCCCTTTCTTTCGTCTTACGCTGTGAAGAAACACGCGACGATCCACACGGGGAGTCCCTACTCTTGTGAGCACTGCCCGAAAAGCTTTAAGGAAAGGAATTCCTGGTTGGCGCACATACAGACTCACACGGGGGACTACAAGTGCACCGAATGTTCGAGGTCCTTTTCGATGCTCAGCAATCTCAAGAGGCACATTACGCTTTCCCATCATAACACTCTGGACCTGTCCAAGGATAAATTCCAATGTTCCTTGTGCCTTAAATCATTTGCAAGGAAAGGAAATCTTGAAAATCACATTAGAATGCATAAAGGAAAAAAAACTCGAATTAACATAACAAAATTGGAAATGAATTTTTTTAGACATTAGCTACTATGTTAGTTATCGGAACAAATTGATTTAGTTTCTCTTTCAATAAAGAATTTAAAATATTTAGGGGGATTCCCTAAACTGTTGAATTGCTGAATTGTTGAATTTTGGTCAGCTGTTAATCAGCTGTTCCATACAAAGTCAACTTTCAGAAATTTCAGCAATTCAACAGCCTCGGGGCTGTTGAAAATTTTGTTGAATTGCTGAAAAGCCAGAGTTGTGACCTTTTTTTGAAAGTCGTGGCAACTCTGTAACATTTTACTATCACCAGTACGCATTATTTATTTTGAAATCAACTTAGAAAGCATATTTGTGGTTCGTTTTACCTTGGTAACACTTTTAGACAGTAACTAGCAATAATAAATCAAATTTTACATGCTTTAAGTTCCGTGAAATTTTTCAACAAATAACAGCTGTTTGAAAATTCAACAGGAACCATTTTGGGTCGTTCCCTTAATTGCTGAAATTTTTTGTTGAATTTTCAACAATTCAGCAATTCAACAGTTTAGGGAATCCCCCTTATGTTTAAAAAATCTGGCGATAGCTGGATAAATTTAAAATATCGATATTCTTCAACAGTTATCTGTGCGTTTACCAGCACTTTGGGTCTCACAGGGTGGCTAGTGCATTTGTGTCTCGGTTGTAAAAATGGATTGGTGAGCATTTTCCTATAATTATTAATTATTGTCACTAAAAATATGTAATTTCAGGAAGGATGCGTGTCGCATTTGCTTGAAGAAATCATGCTACCCGATAAACATATTTGATTCGCCATCATATGGCGTCCTTACGACTGCGGACGTGATTTCCCGATACACTGGCTCCGAAGTTAGGCGAGGAGATTCCTTACCCGAAAACGTATGCTCGATGTGCCTGGCGGAAGCGATTGCCTCTCAAGCAAATCGATCTAAGGAAAGGCAAGTCGGCGAAATATCCGAATTTATTGTTAGAAATGCGGCTCTAGAGGACCCCCCATTAGACGAAGAAGTCTTTGTGATATCCGACTATCCAGTGGATGAGGAGGAAACGGAGGAAGGAGATGGCATATTGTTGGAATCCGAGGCGGAAGTATCGCCTGGTATTGAAGAATTTCAGATAATCGAATTAGAGGAAGAAGTAAAGCGGGAGCCAAACGGAAACGAAGCATACAGTAATATTTGTTCACCCAATTGCCAAGTAAACGAGGAGGATGAAGGGCAAATGGTTCCCTGCTCGTGTCAGACTTCCTTGACATCGGAATTAAGTAGTCTTCAGGAGGATACGGATATGGATGTACTCTATCAGTGTCCCTTTTGCCCAAAGACCTATAAAAAAAGAGGCTTTCTAAAGAAACACGTAGACAATCACCCGCCTATAGTATCAAAAAAGAAATCGGTCAGTCAAAATGTACTCCCATCGCCGATGGTTTCATGGACTTACAATGGAAATGATCCCTTCAAGTGTGCCGATTGCCCGAGGACCTTTAGGCTACAGTCCCATCTTATGAGCCACAGGTGTGTTCACGAAAAGCACAGGTGTTCCGTTTGCCTGAAGACCTTTAAGACACATTCCGAGCTGAGTTTACACATGCAAGATCACGATGGTCCCACGTTTCAATGCTCCATTTGCTCACAGTCCTTCAAATTTGAGAACGATCTGAAGCGACACAAACGCAAACATACGCATGTACACAAGTGCCCCAACTGCCCTAGATCGTTTCAATACGAGCCTGAACTTAAATATCACGTTCGCCGCTGCAAAGCGTGTAATACGGAAATAAACTAAAAAAATGTACAAATAAAATAAATGTAAAAAATATTTTTATTACAAAAAATATCAGCTGTTATCAAACATTTTCAATATTATCGATAAGGCAATGTAAACAAAATGTAAACTAAACAGGGTGTTTAGTGACTCATTGAAACTTGGCAAGTGCGCAGAACAGAAAATCCTTTTTGAATGTCGTCGTGATATTATAATTTCCCGAACTATGGAGAAAATCTGTCGTGTTTGCCTGGGAGGATCGGATAACTTGGTGAACATCTTCGATGGCAGGCGAAAGACCAGGGTTTCCATTGCCGAGATGATTGCCCAGTGTACCGGCTTTGAAGTGAGACGAGGAGATCTATTGCTGGAGACCATATGTGCACCGTGTTTGGAGGACGCCAAGAATGCATTTTCCATCAGACAGACCTGCGAGCGGAGCCACCAGTTCTTCTGCCAAGTCAGGGATGAAGGTATCGAGGAGGCGCTATGCTCGTTTATCGAAGAGGAGGATTGGGAGTTATCGGAGGATGACAATCCTTCGGATACCGAAGATGATGACAAGGAGAATGACAGCAAGAAAGTCTCCTACGAGTGTCGTCAGTGCTCGAAGAAGTACGGGAGCAAAGAAGCCTGGGTTCGCCACATGAGAACCCACTTGGATGGCGAACCCTCCATTGCCTGTGATCACTGCCCCAAGAAGTTTAGACGCAAGGAGCTGCTCAAGAGGCACATGAACACGCACACGGGAGAACGACCATATGGGTGTTCCCATTGCTCCAAGTCCTTTGCCCAGAGTGCCACTCTGCAGTCGCATATCCGAACGCACACTGGCGAACGCCCGTACAAGTGTCCCCAGTGCTCCAAGTGCTTTGTAAAGTCCTCTGATCTCCGGCGACACATTCGCACTCATGAGGACGTACGTCCCCATAAATGTACGGATTGCTCGAAAACTTTTTCTCGGAAGGCACATCTCCAGGATCACATGCGCTGCCACACGGGCGAAAAGCCGTTTCTCTGTTCCCACTGCTCCAAGTCCTTCGCTCACAATGTCGCACTTCAAGCCCACATCCGCACTCATACGGGCGAGCGACCCTACAAGTGTTCCCAGTGCTCGAAGTCCTTCAGGCACAGCACCACGCTCAAGGATCACATGCGAACCCACAGCAGGAAAAAGGAATTCAAGTGCTCGGAGTGCAAGACGTGCTTTACCCAAAAGAAGGGACTCCGCAGACATCTTCTTAGTCATAAGAATTCGGATCAATAACATTTTGATTTCAATTTAAAATCATTTTAAGAACGTATGTTTTAAGAAGTATTTTTTGAATTAGTTTTTTTTTAATTAAGCTGGAAGCTGTTTATTTTTCTATTACACTAAATGTTAGTCTAAAACAACGAATGACTCATATTTTTGTTATAACTATTATTTGAAGATCTTATAATTTGCTTAAATAGTTTAGCATTAAATTTAATTTCAAAATTCGATATTAAATCGATAGAGCATATCGCGATGAGCACAGGGTAGCTAGTGCACTCTGCACATTGTAAACAAACTTCCATGGAAATGTTTTTGTATTTTTATAATACACCAAAGAAATGAGCTTAGTTAAAGATTAGCATTAAAATAACTGGCTAAAACGGAAAAGTTCCTCTAGTTAGTTAAATATCGAGGAGTAAAACGTAGAACAGACCCAGTTCTTAAATTGGAAGATCAGGTACGCATAAAAATTTATGAAAAAGGTTTGGTTATTAATCTTTTTTCTCATAAGGGACATGGAGCAAATCTGTCGTGTCTGCCTGGGAGTTACGGATAACTTGGTGAACATATTTGATGCCCGGCGAAAGACCAGGGTTTCCATTGCCGAGATGATTGCACAATGTACTGGCTACGAAGTTAGACGTGGCGATTCGCTTCCGGAAACTATATGTCCACCGTGTTTGGAGGATGCCAAGAATGCCTTTTCCATAAGACAAACCTGTGAGAGGAGTCACCAGTTCTACTGCCAAGTAAGGGATGAAGGAATCGAGGAGGCACTGTGCACCTTGCTCGAAGAAGAGGAGTGGGAGCTATCAGAAGATGAAGGCAAGTGGAAGGAATATGGTTCCGAAGATGATGATCTAAATGATGAGGAGAAAATCGACAGGACGGAGCTCTCATTTAAATGCCGGGAATGCTCAAAGAGATTCAAACGCAAGGGCACCTGGATAAGGCACATGCGAACCCACGAGGATGGACTATCCTTTCCCTGTCCCTACTGCACGCAGAACTTTAGATATCGGGTCACTCGCAAGGCGCACATGAGAACACACAATTCGGCCAAGCCCTACGAGTGTTCCCACTGCTCCAAGTCCTTTGCCCAGCAGGCCACTCTGCAGTCGCACGAAAGGACTCATACTGGCGAACGTCCGTACAAGTGTTCCCAGTGCTCCAAGACCTTTATTAAATCCTCAGATCTTCAGCGGCACATCCGCACGCACGATGGACAAAGGCCGTACAAGTGCTCCAATTGCTCGAAAACCTTTACCAGGAAATTTCACCTGGAAAACCATCTGCGTTCTCACACTGGCGAACGACCCCACCAGTGTTCCCAGTGCGAAAAGTCCTTTGCCCTGAAGCAGCATCTCAATGAACACCTGCGCACCCACTCAGGAGATCGTCCGTTTCAGTGCTCCCAGTGCTCCAAGTCCTTTGGTCTCAGAAGCACCCTCAGGGAACACTTGTTCGTTCACAGTTCGGAGAAAACATTTAAGTGTTCCCACTGTTCCAGTGCCTTTAAGCAGAGAAGAACACTTGGAAGACATATCCTCCAAGCTCACGGATAAGCATTGCTTTAAGATAGACCAAAGTAATTTAGTATGATTAAGGCCACAGTTGTGTATTCATAAGTATTGAAGTATTATGAAGTTTTGAAAATTATTTTTGATACAAAATATATATTTTTTGTCCCCACTTCTTTCAATTTTATGTGGGATTAAATCTTTTTTTTAAATTCTTTATTAATTTATTCTTAAGAAATATTTGATTTATAAAAAAAAATTTTTTTTATTCAATTAATCGAATACACCTCTTCGCTCTGACGCTATTAATCTATTACTATTTCGCTTCTTCTTAAATTCGTCATTAATTGATTATTAAAAGCTATTTGCTTCTATATAAATAAATAAATATATTTTTTTAAATTAATCGAATCGCTCTCACGCTGTCATCACTAGCCGTAGTTCGCATCTCTATGCAAGCTGATCAGCTGATTTTTGTTTATGTGGAAGCGGCCTCAGGAATTCGAGCAAAACAGAGTCCCGAAAAAGCGAGGAAAAATGAACAATGACACCCCGAATATAGTCTTCAATCCCTTGATAAGCTGCATCCAGAAGGTGGTGCTCTACGAGACTCGAGCGGTGAGAGATCCAGACCAGCAGAGCCTTCCCCCGACTAATTCAGTACTTACTCATCATTTCAGCGCCTCTATTTGGTGGGCAGCAACAATAGGGAGACTCGTTTCCGCCTCCTGACCATTGACCGCTTGGCCCACAACCGGCTGAGCATCGAGGAGAATGCCAACGAGTTCAACAGCCTGGAGATCCGGCGCTTTGTGGCCTCCCTCACCGGTTCGCCCAAGGTAACATCCGCCTACGGAGTCCTGGGATTCGTGCGCTTCCTCGAGGGCTACTACCTGCTGCTGGTGACCAAGCGCAAGTGCTGCGCCCACATCGGTCGCCACCTGGTGTACACCATCAAGGACACGGTGATGGTGCGCGTGAACGAGGTCACCTCGCAGCGACCGCCGCATCCGCACGAGGATCGCTACAAGCGGATGTTCCAGAACATCGATTTGCGCAGCAACTTCTACTTCTCGTACTCCTACGACTTGACGCGTACGCTGCAGTACAATGAGTCTGCCCCCCGCTTCGTGGGCGCCAAGGTGGACCTGGACCGGGATGAACCGCTGCCCGACTGGAATACCCTAACCAACAACGTGGCAAAGGCACACGAGCGCGTGGACTACGCCTTTCGCAGCGATTCCCGCAAGCGCTTCGTTTGGAACGCCTATCTGCTGCAGCCCATGGAGGGCATCATGCTGAAGGACTGGCTCCTGGAGGTCACGCACGGCTTCGTCAGCCAATCCTGCATCAGCATCTTCGGGCGGCATGTCAACGTTTGCCTGGTGGCCCGCCGGAGCTCACGCTTCGCCGGCACACGATTCCTCAAGCGGGGAGCCAACTTTCAAGGCGATGTGGCCAACGAGGTGGAGACGGAGCAGATCGTCAGCGATGGCCAGCGAATGTGTGCCTTCACGCAGATGCGAGGCTCCATACCATCGCACTGGTCGCAGGATATCAGCAAGATGGTGCCCAAGCCGCAGATTCAGCTGGACATTTGCGATCCCTACGCGCAGACCCCGTCGCTTCACTTCGAACGCCTGCTCTTCCACTACGGTGCACCGCTTATTATGCTTAATCTGGTGAAGAAAAGGGAGCGACGCAAGCACGAGTCGATCATCTCCAAGGAGCTGGAGTACAGCATTCGCTATCTAAATCAGTTTTTGCCTCCGCCTTATCGCATGAAGCACATCCACTTCGATATGGCTCGACAGAGTCGCCTGAGCGGCGGCAACGTCATGGAGCAACTGGCCATTCACGCCGAGAGCATTGTCCAGATGACGGGCATGTTCTTCAAGGCGGCGGGCAGTGAGCCGGGCTTGCAGACCGGGATCGTGCGCACCAACTGCGTGGACTGCCTGGATCGCACCAACTCGGCTCAGTTTGCCATTGGCAAGTGTGCCTTGGGTCATCAGCTGGAGCGGCTGGGCTTCGTTAAGTCCGCCAAGCTGGAATTCGACTCGGATTGCGTGACCATGCTGGAGAACTTGTACGAGGAGCATGGCGATACACTTGCTTTGCAGTACGGCGGCTCGCAGCTGGTGCATAGGATCAAGACATACCGGAAGACGGCCCCCTGGGGATCCCAGGGTAGCGATGTGATGCAGACCCTCAGTCGCTATTACAGCAACACGTTTAGCGACACCGAAAAGCAGCACAGCATCAACTTGTTCTTGGGCATATATAAGCCTAGTTTGACGAAGCGTAAGTCTATAGTCACTTGGGAATAGAGCCCTGCATGAATGGATTCAATGAATTATTTTGAATTTTTTCTATTATATGAATGAATTAATTAGAATTTTGAGTTTAATACAATTTAATGAATTTGAATTTTGAGTTAAATAGAATTGAATGAATGAATGGCATGAATTCCGAAATATTTCAAACGAAAATTTCTTTTTTAAGAAGGAAGGGCCATCATTTTGTGATTAGATTTGCATGAATTTTATTTTCTAAGCAGTTAACATTACAATTAATCTATCTATTCAATTCGAAATGAATTAGAAAAACATTAAACAAATCAGAAATTTCATGGCATACTATGATAAAACAAAAATCTAATGATTCACGCAGGACACTACTTAAGAATCAATCAAACTATTAAATCTGTCTTCTCCCGCAGAGGGTCAACCCATCTGGGAACTGCAGACGGACTACGACATGCACAACGCCTTTGTGCCCAGTACGGACAGCAAGCCCCTCACCGACTGGGTGCGCCACAAGGTTCGCGAGTGTCTGCCCCACTCGTGTGCCGACTCCAATAAACTGGTCAAGGAGCTGTTTCGCGTGCACAGCAGCGGCCTGGAAATGATCGATGCCTACTCCAACTACCATCAGTCCTTCAAGTGGACTGATCTCAGCGAGCACATCGCCTTTGAGATCAGCCAGCTGGCACTGCGATATATGCCCACATTCCGCACGAACTACAGCCCATTCCAGCGGCAGATTCAGAACTCGCGAAAGGCCCGCCAGAATCCCTCGATGACGGGACAAAGCTCTACGGGATCGATGAACAGCAACTCATCCAGTTCCAGCGAGGGCGATGACAGCTCCAGCGACGAGGAGTTGAGTGCCAGTTTTGCCGAGAAGGAGGCCAATCAAACGGAGTTGACAGAACCTGCTGCCGCCACGCTGGCCTCCGGTCTGCCCTCGATGGAGGAAATATACGGGTGCACCATCAGTGCGCCTTCCAAGCAAAGCATGGCTGTCTACAAGAAGTACGTCCAGATGGGCAAGCTGTCCAGCGGAGGAGCAAGACCCGCGCAGACAGCCGTTGCGCAGCGCGATCAAGAGCTGGCCAAGATTATGCGGGGCATTACACTGCGTCCGCTCAGTGACTACGGCACTGACTCCTATCTCAGCGTGCGTCCGCCGGTCGTTCCTCGCCAGAGTTTGGTTATCTATGCCGAATACTGCCGCACGAGGAGCACCTTTAACGCCGTGCCCAAGTTGGAGGAATTCGATGTACTATATCAATATGTGCAAAAGCTATAGTGATGGATATTTAATGTCCTCAGATATTATTGTTCTCATAATGTATTATATTAAAGATTATTATGATCAAAGATACTTTTAAATATTCTGTAAAATAAAACGTAAAAAACCCATTTAAATCCAATCGTCTCGTACTACAATTTATTTAAATACTTTAGTTTCTGCTGTTAACTTACAAGAATGATTCGTTAAAAATACTCAGAAATAGCTAATTTTGGAAGAGGTTCCTAAAAGCTATGGGCCACTGGGTCCACCAGCCTCCGCATGAGAGGATGAGGCGTGCATGGCGTTGTATCCAGACTTCTGGCCGTGATGGAGCAGGTGGTGGTTGGTTGGCTTGTACATGGTGGCCATTTCCTGGGCCAGCATGAACTGCTCCTGCTCGGGAAAGTCGTGTTCGCAGTGGTGTTCGCCGCAGATCTTGCACTCGTAGATGTTTGGTCTCAGCGTGTTCCGGATGCGCTGGAAAAGAATCGTTTAATATATTATGTCATTACACAGAAAAAACCCGATATGAAATAGGGTTATTTCTACCTTTTTTCTTAGATATAAAATAGGGTTATTTCTACCTTATTTCATAGATATGTAATTGTGTTAGTTCTACCTTATTTCACAGAAATGAAATAGGGTTATTTCTACCTTATTTCATATCAATAAAAAGCCGATATGATTTGTGTCAAATTTAATATTCAAACATATTAACATGATATTTTATCATATCAGAAAAAGTACCCAATTTAGTATTTTCTTGAGCAAATAATATGAAAAAGATTACTATAATCTTTATTCATATCAAAATGATATGAATAACTTGATCTTTAAAAAATATCAAATTGACCATTACCATTTTTTTTCCTGTGTAGAGATATAACACCTCCAACTTACCTCCCAAAAGGTGTCCCCACTGGAGCGCAGGAAGTTGATCACCGCATAACCGGGTATGCAGATCAGCGAGAAGGAGGCGAACATCCAGCCTATTCCATAGGCCCAATCCGGATAGGTGTAGCGTCCATTGTGGTAGGTGGGCTCATGGTAGTTGATCAGACTCAGCACCCAGATGGCCTTAAAGTCAATTAAACTATTTTATAAGATTTATTCCATACAATAAAGTCTGATAATCACTTACGAAGAGCAGACAAGGTCCCAGGACCAGCCAGCAGGATCTGAGATAAAGCGAAGGCGCCTTCCCCGTCATCTGCTTGACATTCTTCGACAATCTTCCGGTGCCGTAGAACCAGGCAATGGCGATCATTTGACAGAAGGCCAGGAACATGATCGTCACGGAGGCGGCATAATGATCCATCAGCTGGAAGTAGTAGATGCCACCCTGGATGATGTTGGGCATTCCAAAGAGGCACGAGATGACGCAGACGAAGAGGACCACTATTTCATGATAGCCCAGATGCCGCTTGATCCAACGCGGGAATCCGTCCTGAATCGATGTGACCACCACCTCCACGATGGCGAACTGGGAGTTGAGACCCAGGCAGAGGAGCATGAAGAAGAACATGACCGCCCAGAGCTGGGCATACGGCATCTTGGCCATCGCCTGGGGATAAACCACGAAGATCATCCCGGGTCCATCGCCTATCACATCCCTCACATTGGTATTCTGCTCCAGCGCGAGATTGCCCAGCGTGGAGAAGGCAAAGATGCCCACCAGGAGACTGGTGATCATGTTAACCGCACTCACCGCCACCGTGTCCCGCAGGATATTATTATTGTACTTGTTGTAACTGGCAAAGGAGATCATGGATCCGAAGGTGATGCCCAGCGAGTTGAAGTTCTGCGAGGCGGCATTGATCCACACATTGGCGTTCTTCAGCTCCGACCATTTGGGCCGGAAGAAGAAGCGCAGGCCCTCGGCAGCCCCATCCAAGGTCACAGCCCTGACCATCAGGATGATGATCAGTACGAAGGGAAAGGTGGCCGTGAAGTAGCGCACCTTTGCCGACGACTTGATCGACTTCCAGGTGGCAAAGTAGACCATCAGCCAGGCGCAGATCAGGCAGGCGAACAGCTCCCAGCGCATCATGCCAGGATATTCCAGGCCACCACTAATCTGAAGGACCTTGTTTCTGGAAGAGGAGATCAAAGGATCAGAAATCGATGAATATTAAAGAATTTCGATGTTAAAGAATGTTCTTATTAAACTTTAGGGGCTTTGAAATAGGGATGATTTTGGGTATAACTCCCCGGAGTAAAAAGTGGGAGGAAATGTGTTATTTAAAAAGTATACAACAACAATTACAGCATACAGAGAACAGTGGGTTCTGATAAAAATTAATATTGTAAATAAGTATCTATATTAAATATGATATTTCAACTTAGAACAAATAGTTCTTATCTTGTCTTTTGTCGAATTCAAAAGAATTTAAAATATGAGAACTATTTAGCGAAAATAATTAGGTGGGTTCAAAGTGGTTATTTTCATAGGTATTGTAATATATATTTTCTTACTCGAAGAATTCCTCGGAGGGAGTGCGAGATGTGTCTGGAGCACTGGCATTCATCTCCTTGCGCTGCGGCACCCAGCAATCAGGTGTGTTCCATCTGGAAAAACCAATTGATATTAAAAGAATTAAAAGGAATTTCAAGAACCCACCTATTGCTGCAGTCAATCCAGGGCATCTCCGTTTTGAACGATGTGAAGAAATAGTAGATGGAGTAGCCTATGATGACACTATAGTAGGTGGACATGAGGAACGAGACGACCACGCTGGCGAGTCCGGCTCCTGAGGAGGCAGAAGGAAACCTCGGATAAGTAAGATTGGGGTATACATGACCCCAAAATACAAATAGGTTGCAGCCAAATATTATGGCGATACGTGTTGCACTGTTGCATTGAGTTGAGCATACAAAAAATTAGCCTTAATTAGGCCAGATGAAAGTCGGACCGGTTTCGTTTGGAATCGGAATCACATGTCTAGACTGGCACTCATCTGCATAATTGGCCGTGTGTCGGCCACATACGACAATTGGAACGCGAATCTTAGCTAAATAGTTTTACACGTTATTAATATTTATTAGCTTGCTGGCTCTGCCTTTTCAATGGTCGCGTGGG
Organism: Drosophila takahashii; assembly: GCF_030179915.1. Classification (NCBI taxonomy): domain Eukaryota; kingdom Metazoa; phylum Arthropoda; class Insecta; order Diptera; family Drosophilidae; genus Drosophila; species Drosophila takahashii. The sequence goes on along the minus strand of NC_091678.1, from coordinate 4,946,388 downwards.
CGTGGTTTGCTTGCAAAATATTGACAGTAATTAAGCGTTTGGCAAAATGCATTGTAAAGTATTATATACATATATTTTTTCCTAGACTCACGGCTGTAATGATTGACGTAGCCTTCAGCCCAGTGGGGGAGGGGGTGAATTTTTCCCGGTTTACCTTCGGGTTTTCACGCCACCTCCACAACAATGACCCAGCTAATTAGCTTCCGCCCGAATGCAAGTGGAGCATCGCACGGGAAGGTTGACCACTACGGATACGGATACCCATAAGCGGTGTAAATCAGAGCGCAAAACAGTGTTCGCCAAGCTAACTAAATATTTTTCTAGCCTTGACCATGGACTTGGCCAAAACAGCGGGCCCGAGCCCTCCATTCTGTTTGTCATGGTGGTTGGGCAAGCCTAGTTTCCCATTGTTTTGACGGGGGGTTTCTAAAGTTCTGAAAAGCGTGACGCCTTTTTACAGGTGACGCAATCGATTCGGAGCTCAAAAAGGGAGTTTTGAACTTGAAAACATTTTTTAAAAAAATGTTAATCAAAGTTAGATTAGTTTGTAGTGTAATAAAACACTTTGATATTATTACTATTATTTTATTATTAAAAGAAGATATGTATTAGAAAATATCTTTATCAATTACGTGTAATACAAAGATAATAAATTTTTAAATAATTGTATTATAATTCACGTTTGTTCACCTGGTCGTATACGTCATAGTTTTCGATAATTATAAAGCATACGCCATTTAATTGTGTAATGAAAATTTTTGATATTTCTATTATTTCAATATTTCTAAAAAAGTTGTATTAGAAAATATCTTTATCAACTACGTGTAATACCAAGAGAATACATTTTTGAATAGTTGTTTTTTTATTCTTATTCTATTGCTATTTAAGTATAATAGTACAACATATTTATATATTCCCTATCTACTAGGTAGTATATAGAAATGTATTTTAAATTTTTAATAATAAAATATCTTCTCAACTCACCTTTGAACAGTGGACACAGTTGACCCAGTGCCCCGATGGGTCCTCTTCCGGTGTACTGGCCCACAGACAGCTCCATGAAGAGCAGCGGAATGCTGCATATGAACAGTATTATGCAATAAGGTACTAGAAAAACACCTGTAAGCAATAGCAAAAAACAGCGAGAAATTTATGTACGTGTAGTCATGGGGGAGAGCAGCTAAGCAAATAATTTAAATTAATTATAAATATTTGACATAAACAAATGCAAATTGCATAAGGCTACTGTCTATCGCTCTACGCGTCATTACCAGGAGGTCGTGTGCCAGTTTCCTTTTGAGCCGGACCAGCTCATTACGATTCCCATACCCATTTCCAAGCCCCATTCCCCTCGAGAAATGAGGAATGTAAATAATGGGGGCCAAGCCAAGCCGAGTCTCCAAGTGCAAATGAAGATGGACGCAGGCCTCCGAGCTCGCGTGATCGAGAAACACCGTCGAAATGATGACAGTGACCGCTCTATTCCATGGAGAACCATGCTCGCTGCTCTCGAGCTTAAACAAATTTTAATTTATGGCTTTTAAACGCTTCAGCGGAAATGCCGCTTAAAGCGCAAAATTGTCAAATGTTTTTAGAGCAACTAAAACAAACAAACTAAAAAAGATGTCGCACGAAATCAAAGTAACTATCTCAATATCAGCCTTATCGCATGTGCTTTTGACGGCACTCTTCTTAGTCACTTGTTGGACTCTCACGAGGGACTTCCGCTAAGCCTTTCCCGGGAAAAGTCGAGTGTTCAGTGGGAATCGTGAAACTGCCTACGACCGACCCCTATATTTAATTCTCAATTGAATCGGAGACCTCTTTTGAGGCACAGATAAGAGTATAAATAGGTTTCGTTTAAGAATAAGTTGGGTAGTTTAACTAATGGAAGTTTCTAATATGATATATATTATTTAAGTATTATGGACGTCAGATTATAAGCAACACAGTATTCTTAACATTCGAATTCATGAGAACTTACTTAAAATACATTTTTTATTTATTTCTATAGATTTTAAATATTATTATGAATTTTTTTTTGGAGAACAATTTATCTTTAATCAAAAACCTCTAGGAATTGGGGGTTTAGAATACGTTTGTGCATATAATACGAAATCTAGCAATTATTTCTGACTTAGCTAAATTATTGGACTTTATCTTATAATAAAAGTATTGTAATTTAAACCATGCTATAACCCCTAGTATTTTCCTACTCACCACCGCCACTTTTGTAACACATGTAGGGAAACCGCCAAACATTTCCCAGTCCCACCGAGTATCCTATGCAGGCCAGGACGAACTGCATCTTGTTGGCCCAGTGCTGCTGGCGCGGCTTCAGGTGGGCAGTCTCGTCGGACATGTCCAAGTAGCTGTCGTCGTCATCGATGCCCAGGGGTCTGAAAAGAAAGGGGTGGGGGAGATTTAAAAATAATCATACATATGTAATGCATAGAGCACACACTAAATTAGTTGATGCGTCAAATGGCTTAATTGCAGTAATCACATGGATCACAAACCCACAAAGTGGGGGCTGGCCACTGGCACTGGCCATTCCATTGGAGGTGCCAACTGGCGGTGCATTGTGCCCGCACAATCTGGAATGGGGATGGGGTTGTCATGTCATGGGTGGCTGCTGAATGGGGTGCAATCGGTTGTGGGTGGAGGTGTCACGAATTAAACAGCGGTTCATGTCTGATTCCCCCATTTAAGTGTTTTGATTAAATCGGGGAAATATTGAAAATATGCAGCTGTGATTATTCGCATGCCGAATAAATCCTTTTCAACACGGTTTATAGTAATTTGCTTTATGGAATTATTCTTATTTCACTTCAAACAATAAAGTATATATCGTTATTACCAAAAAAAAGTTTAATTTAAATTATTATCATTCTTTAAAAATTCTTGGTATATCAAAACTTTTTGGGTGGCACTATATAAGTAAGGTAAGGTAAGGTAAGTATTAAAAAAAAAATAACGATATATTTACTCTCCTTTTGTGGAGTAGTGCTAAGTCTGGTTAACCATTAAATAATCATTCATGTTTAATCAGCGCTTCATCGCTAATGTTCAGGGCAAATAAATCCCACGATCACATCCATATGTACCCAGATATTTATTGATCACCATCAAATGGCCTGATGTTATGCAACTGGAGTTTTTCACAGACAGATTCTTACACTTTGGCCACCCGGTTGAAGCGGAAGAAGGACTGCTCCGAGTGCTTCGAGGACTGGACATCGTAGTCCTGGCGATTTGGCATTTCAAATATATCAGAATCCTTTGGCTTAAGCTCTTGCTACAATCTTAGATATCCTTAGTTTTGCAGGAGTTATTTCTGATGCTTCCTTGGAAATATCACGGTATCCATGTGGCCATCACTGGATGCCAGGGATATTCGGAGCGAGGATACTGGGACGAAACTGGAAACTGGGAACTGAACGGTTTGTGGATCAGCGCGCTACTGATTACAAATCCGGCACTTTTCCGCCGGGTTTCGACCTGAAATCTCGCCGTTTATGGAGCGCACAATGGGGAGTGGTAATTGCTCTGGTCAACACAAACACTACTGTTCGAAATTCGAATCGATCTATTGATCTCGTTAAGGAACGTTGCTTAAAAATAGCTGATGCGCGATCGGCACGTTTCGGGCCCGTTGGCAATCATGTGGACCCCGCGCCCAAAGATGCCACAAGGGTGTTAAAATCCCCTGTTTGCCAAATGCTCAACACTGGCTTTCTATGCTAAGGTGCCAAATGCTGGCCAAATTTGCCACAAATGTTAGATCGTTTTATTGGCGCCCCTTTGTCAGGCTAATGGGCCTAACTATACGCAGAGAAAAAATCGTTGTGATAATTCTGAACTTAATTATATTACTTTTTTATTTTTAAATTTTTTTTGTACAATATTTTAAGATCATATTTTTAGGAACCAAATATTTTTGTAAACTGATTTTCAATTTGGAAGCAAATTTGATGACTATCTAATCTTCAAACCACTTTTTGTAAAGAATTCGCGTTGTAATATTTATTTATTTAAAAAAATATTTTGCTCAGAAAGAGGCTTTTGGATTGCATTTTTTTAACTTTTTATGTAGATTATGTGTGATTAATTAAATTTTTTTGAATTTACTTACGGCGGCGTCTGCGGGTTGACCATGTCGAACAGCTCGTTGGCTGTGGTGGGCACTCGCCGGATGACCAGCTTGCGTCCGTCCGTGGACCCAATGCCAATGGAGGCCAGCGAGCGAACGGAGGTCACATCGGAGTAGATCTGGTTGCCGGTCAGGTCGTGAAACTGATAGGAACTGCCGCTCAGCGAGGCCTGCGGTTGCATATAGAGCGGATTGGGGGCCTGTAATCCGGAAGTGGGCATCGATATGCCTCCGACCAGATTGCCGCTGCTGTCGCTCAGACCCGGAAGGTAACCTGCAGGGGATTTGGGAAAACATTTGCGATTTAATTACAGGTGAAAGATAATCTCTAAGACCTATTTTAATGAGAATATTAGTGATATCACTTATGGAATTGAAGATAACTAAATAAATTGAATTTTTCAACTGTTTTATAATATAAAATCTTGTTATTATCTCTGGAATTTTTATAAGTTTTAATTGCTTCAATTTCTTGAAAATAGATTTACAATTTACAGAACTCTTTTAAAGAGTATAGAAATCATTCATGTAAGTACTTTACAACCGCAAACAGAATTGTTTGCTTTAGTTTTTACTCTAAATCTCTAGGCTTCAAAGTCAGTTATTTATGGGCATTAAAATTGGAACATTGTATAATGTAATAACAATACAATTTGTGGTTTGTTCAACTACCGTTTTTGGTTTGCGGTTTATGGTTCTTACTAAAGGTTTTAGCTTAGGTCTAGTTTTCAAACCCCACTAACTTTCACTACAAAATACTAGGGTACTTAAGAGCTAGACATTTAATTATATGTAGGACAACATTTTCAAATGCCTCTTCAAGTGCATGTAATTAAAAGATTTAGAGGGGTTTCCAAGCAAAGCAATTGAGTGCGACCAATTAGATAAAAGTACTTGGAAACTCAATATGAGGGTGGTGGGAAGTGGAGGTCACCAACCTGAGACCACGGAGCGCATGCTACTGTGGTGGCTGCCTATCCGGGATCGCAGATCCATGCTGAGCGGCGACATGGCCACCGCATCCCCGGCCATGGTGGTGGTGGTGGTGCAGGTCAGGGTGGCGGGAGTGGGTGAGATGGCGGGCACGGGAACGGTAGCAAGACCAGCAACTTGCCCATCGCAATCGTCGATGGTGAAGGTCACCGTGGAGGTGGATTCGGCGGCTATGGGTGGCTGAGTCTGCACCTGGCCCGGCTGCAGTACCTCCGAACTGGGCCGGGATTTGACTGGCGTTGCCTGGCGATGAGGCGGCTGTTTGTGCAGAGCAGCCGCCATGGCCACCAGCGAGGTGGTGGAGCTGGTCTGGCGAAAGGGCAGTGCTCCAGGTCCAGATCCTCCGGAAACCGTTCCCGGTGGAGTTCCCGGCGTGGCCGGAATGATGATGAACTTGTGGGCCCGCGACGAGGATGAGCGGATCAGTCGCGCCTGCTCGTCGCCATCGTAGCAGCTCTCCGCTCCGCTATCCGAAAGTTGGCTGTGCCTCAAGGGCGTTAAGCCGGTGGGCGGGGCACGACTGATCACCACCTGGTCGGGTGTGGTGGCTTCTTTTTTGTCCGCCATCTGGGAGGCGGGAAATTCGTGTTGCTGTTGTCGCTGTGTTGCTATGTTGCTGTGTTGCTAGTTGCTGGTTGCTAGTTGCTGTGTTGCTAGTTGCTGGCTGCTATTTGCTTGTCGCTTTATCATAACATCATTTTGAACGTCGACTGCTGTTGGTTTTCGCACTGGTTCGCTGATGCTGGGGCCGCTTTCATATCTATATCTATCATTTTTAATGTTCGCAATCGCAGATTGCGAGTACTGGTTGACACAATTTTAAATCACATTTAAACCTTGAATTGCACAACGTTGTTATTGTTTGCCGCGTGAGTTTGAGCTTTTAAATCAAAATAAACTAAATCATGTGAAAGCCAGCACGAGTTATCTTTATTTGCTTAAATAGAGGTGATTACTTTCTTGAAAGTGGCGTTTTAAATTAAAAACTAAATAACTTGTTATCCCCTCACCGATTTAGTAATATTTTATTTTATTTTTGTTGTTGTTTGATAAGCAGCTCAGCCAAATGTTATCACTTTCGGCAGAATTCACTTTCCCAACTCATTGCTAAACCATAAAACTTTTTTTTAAGTGCGGAATTTATACGAGCTCTTAATATATGATTTTTTTTCATATTTATTTATATAAATAAACAAGCTGAAGTTTTGTCCCATTTTTATTTTATTTTATCACCGCCACAGATAAACCAGCACGAGCTCTTTGGACACACACAGGTAAATAGCAGCTCGCACTTGACTCCACAGATACAAATTTGTATCTTATCGGCGGCCTGGCCCTAAAAGGTTGCCTCTCCCTCCCTCTAACCGCCTTCTTGAAAAGCATTTCTCGGACTGCTTTCGTTTTGATGGCTACGTATGACAACAAAATGAATTTGAAAGTTTCCGCTTGTGTAAAAAAGAAGAAAAAGACCGCGGCACTACGTCATAGGCATGCGATTTGCTCCAGTGACTTTTCGGTCGCGACCGAGGCTCAAGGGTCACTGAGTTCGCAGAGAATAATTAATAATTACGCATCTTGCCAACCGTATATCATATATCACAGATCAAGTGCCGAAGCACGCTAGGGGGTTTCGTTGTAATATGAAAATCAGCCAGACTCAAGTAGTAAATATGTAAATTTTCTACTAGAGCGCGAGGCACGAATAAAGACCGATTAAACTTAGCTTGAAAACATTCCAACAACGCTGGGTACTATTTACATAACTGTGTAAGCTTCTTAAAATATCATCTCTTGGCTTTTTTTGGGGCTTTCATTCAATTCGTCAACAAAAAAAACCTGATTGATTACCTCTGTCGGCCAATAAATCACTCATGGTGCGATGTTATAACTTAATTGGTTTTACTGCTGGAAGTATTGCTGAGAAAGCGAAATCCTGAGAAATGTTTTGGTAATTGAGGTCTAACAATGGGACACACAGGGAGTGACATCGTATAAGATACTTATACTTTATTGTAAGTCGTAAACCGTGTATACTTTTGAAGCAGCGGCCACATTAAACAGATGTTCTATTCCGGGCACAATTCCCGCCTTGTAGCGGACTGGACTATAAAGTACGAAATTAGCACTCCGACTTGTTAATGAAAGCTGTGCCCATCTAGTGCTAAATTCTCCATTATACAACATTTTTGTTTGCCCAGTTGCTGCCCCAAACAAACAGCCATAAAATGCTGTTTTTATTGATTTACTTTGCTGCACTCAAAGACCAGAAAAAAAAAAACAAAAACTGACACCTTAGCCGAAAGATAATCACACACTTTAATTATGATAATCAGAGCGACAGCGATTGACACTAATAATGGTAATTTCATTCATTTTCATTCACTTTTTCCTGCAGTTTAATTTATTTCTGTGTGGCTCCACTCATTCATTCGCCGAACAATGCCTAATTTCAATCATAATACTCGTAATAACATAATCAACGCACATTAAATTAACCGACAACGGCAATCGGGCGGATCAAGATAACGCCGCGTATACTTGATACTCGGGGTGTTCAACTTTCTGTATTTCCCTGGCAAGAAACACCGCACTTTCGACGACTTAATGGCCCCGGCGTAGTCGCTCTGAATTTTGGATTAGCCGTCGATCCATGGAGGAGGCCCCGAATACCGAATGCCGAGCACTGAATCCAAAAACGTGCCAACACGCGCGCTGTCAAATGTCAACTGATCCAATCCACGTTTGCGAATATCGTTTACACTTGCCTTGCGACTGCTGCGGCACACCACAAACTCGATCCGCTCTCTGCTTCTCTCTCTATATATATGCCCCGCTATATCTCTCCACTCTTCCCATATCTGGCCCGACCACTCTGCCGGAGAGCCGACCCAGTAACATTAGTGGGGCCTACGGGTTAGGCTTGTTCTCGGTCCCGAAATGCTGGAATATTAATTCAGATTATATATGACCACCAAGAAGAAGCTACAATTTTCGCCAAGTATATCAAGTATGCCTGCTTAATCAGTTAAATGGCCAGATTCAAGTCAAGCCCAATTGAAATGCTGCTGGAATATTTAATCATATAAAAAACCAGTGACGATCGCATAAAAGTTTTGATATCAACATTTTATTCGTCAAAAATTTTTATATTAGAACTTTAAAATACAACACATCATATCAAATTGATATGTATTCATATTTCGACAAAAATGTTGACATCAGATGTTGTTAAAAGTGCGTTCGTCACCAGTTTTTTACCTCATTAAGAGGTCTTTTTATTTGATATATATTTCTCCTTGTGTGCTTCGTCACTACGTGTACTGCCGTCGACAGTGATTTAATTATAAAGTGAACCCCCGTCATAAACACAACCAACCTGCATTTGTTTATTTATATTTATTTATTTATTTATTAGTTTACAATAAGCGATTACAATTATTTTCGTTTCTCGTTTTTTCCTTTTAAATACATTTGTTTATAAGTACAATTTAACTATTGTTTTCTTTTTACAATAAGAGTGGCTCTTATTATTTTATCTTTTATATTTGCTGCCAGTGCAAAAAGTTTTGTCTATGTTCAATATAACTCTAGTTAGGATCAGATTTATAAGCGGTTCTTGTGAAGAAAAATAAAAGTTTTTTGTCATTGTGAACGAGGCGGTTGTAAAATTTGTGCACTTTTTTTTTATATTCTATTGGCTATGGAATTAAGAAAATAATTTTATGCCTGGCATGGGTTAGGGTTAGCCTGTGATTTAGTTCGGATTTGAGAGTCAACGTGTAGAAACCTATACACAATAATGCGCTACTAAAAATACCATAGAGTTTGCCTGTGTATTATTTACAAATTCTGTCTCTTTGTGTACGTGTCTGAGTGCGAGTTTATTTTGTATGGTATTTTACTATAAAGAAAATTATCTTTCTTCTTAAAGTAGTGACTATACATTTTGTTTACGTTTAATAATATTAATTTAAAACTTCATTTTTAATAATTTAATTATCCAGGCCCGATCCCGCAGTCCCGCTTTCTTTTATCGCATCAGGAACAGACATGCTCTGTGAAACGGGCGCCGGAAACGGAAATTCGCTGCATAGTTTCCGGCGCGTTGACAGTGGCGCGCTGCTCCCCATGGAGAAGGAAAGGGGGGCGGTAAGGGGGCGCTGGTTCGTTGCCTTTTTAAGTACTCTCTATACTTTTGTCTCTACATATTAGTAAGTTAGTGGAAGTATCTCTTTTGCATTAAAAACAATCACAACAATTTAATATTAATTGACTAAAAAACTACAAAAATAATGGTTAATCATAGTAGAGTGTAGTACAAGTAAGTGGTCGAGGGACAGTGGTCAAAATCAAATCCTCCATTAGTCGTCGTTGCGTTGATTAAAATTAAAACAAACCTAGTATTTCCTATGCAATAGATAAGTATCTTTTGTGCGCTGATGACGCCTCAGTGGCAGTTATAGTTATGTTCCCTCATTTAGCGATTGAGTCGGTGCCTAAATCTGAATGGGATATGTTTCCGAGTCTTATAAGCTGCTTGGAGTTGTCTGTTCTTCTTCGGTGTGTGTGTGTGTTTTGGACTCTTCAGCTTGCCTACAATCCAACTGGGACAATCGTTGACATATTGTCCAGTGGTTATGGGTGATATACGCGGAACAATATCCCATCGATCGGGGCCCAACGATCTATTACGTACTGCTACAGAGTATTAAGGGGTGCATTGTTCGTTCTTGTTGGAAATTAAAGGCAGTTTTCAATTTTAAGGGGCGAGTAGAGTTCATATCTAAATTACAGGAAGTAGTTGTGTGCGTGTGTCTGTGCTATAATACAAAGTGTCGTTGCTACTACCCACACCCTAAATATTTATAGGAAGTCTTTAGTTATACATATATAACAGTATTAATATTGATAACCGACTAATGAAGAAGTTGTCGTTAGAGGACGAGAATTCGTTTGTAGCTGCACTCTCTCTATGTGTGATTACCCTCACGTCTGTTTGGCAGTTTGTGGTCTCTATGTGGCAGCTAAACGTACAAACACTACGCGGAATTCTCATGTTAGTTGAAGGGGAGAATACTAAACGTTAATACAATTAATAAAATTATTTTCTTAAGCTACTAAATTACTTTCGTGCTTTGCTCATGCGATTCTCGCTTCGTCATTTTTGCTTTTTACAATTCAATCTTTTTTCATAGTTTCGTTTTACGGCCAACAGAGCCGACTATACTTTTAGCTCACAACTGTACTTTTGTTTTTCTTTTTTTCTTCGATATGGATAATCATTTGCGCGATTTCATCTGTTTTGCATTTTGCATAAACCTTTTGCACTTGCCTTTCAAATATTCAACTAGTTTTCATTTTCATTCAATTTTCTTACAGTCTAAAGATATAGCTAGGTGTGTTGGTATGTCAGTGTATCGTTACGTTAGATTTAGGAGATGTAGTCCGGCGTTGGCTCGGGCGCAGCGTCAGGATTGGCGAACAGCGGGTTGGGGAACTCCGGCGGATGGGGCAGGGGCGCAATGGTCTTGGGCCTCCTTCTGTAGGCCATCAGCCAGCAGGAAACAGCCACGGCAACGGCCACGAGGGCCAGCAGGGCTGTGATGACCAGGGCAATGATTAGTCCCACCATGGACACGCAAATATCCTCGACTCGCTGAGCAGCCGGTTTGACTAAGAGATAAAATAAATATTAGTTCTGGTTTGGTTTTAATTATCTCCAAAAGACTACTTACTGTTGGCATCGTTGAGGCCTTGACCGCTGCGCTTCTCGAATGTGAGAATGGCATTCGATGAGATGGTGATCTCCTCGCGCAGTTGACCCTCCACACCCGAATTGGTGGCAATGGCGGTTGGGTCGGTGGAATTGTCTGCAATGGAGCGGCGACGTCGTCCGAAGGCATTGTAGCCGCCACAATTGACGGGCTGGCAGCGTCCAAAGCAAACGCGTATGTTGCACTGGAAGCGGATGTTGTCGCTCGACGGGAACTTGAAGGCATTGAAGCTGGCCAGCAGGCTGTTCGTGTCCGGATTGTACTCCCAGTTTCCGAAGATGCTGGTGTCCGTGGCACAGCCATTCTCATCCGTGACCAGATATTCGTTCTGCACATTGTCCTCCATTGTCTTGGCAATGCAAGAGCGGGCGAAGCCTCCATAAATAGCTGGTGGTAAAAGATAGAGATTAGTTTTACATTCTATTATATTTTTGTTTTTTTTTTGGATTAGCCAAACAAAACATAAAATTCCAGGGACCGTAATTAACGGCTGCAATCGCACTTTGAGTGATATTTTTAAGCGAAATAATATCGCTCACAAATAATCATTATTTTTTTATTTTTACAACTCAAAAATAAGGATTATTTCTGAGCAGTATCAGTTAAAAATCAAAAAACCATGATCATTGCGGATTTAAAAACGTTATCTAAATAATAACCAAATGGTGTATTCCATTTGGTTTTCCGCCTATTACTGATTTGTATGTTCAAAAAATCAAAAATAATGATTATTTTCGGTTCCTCTAAAATTCTATTAAATTCTGGTAAATATTTAAGGTACTTACTGGCTGGCTCCACATCCACTTGCAGCTTGAGATTGTCTCCGATCTCGGCCGAATTGATCTCCTCGCCCTCGTTGGTAATGATGCGCATCTGGCAGATGGGCGGCGGTCCTGTGTTGGCAATGGTTCCTGCCGTAGTCAGCATGGATACGTTGAATCCCAGGGTCACATTCTTCTCGCCCGTCTGGTAGACACACTTGATGTTGTAGGCCTGAGCCTTGTAGGTCACCAGCTTGGGATGCTTTTGGATGACCAGTACGAAGCTGGCCACATCCTTAACCGCCTGCATGCCGCAGCTGCCGAAGTGGACGCGGAAGATCTCGGTGCGGGGAACGGTCTCACCGGCCAGGTTGACCACCCGCCGGCACTCCTCGTCCTTGCTGTGGCCCTTCACGTACAGCACGCCATTGAAGCCGGGCTCCGTGATGTGGATCTCCACTTGGACGCCATCGGCCAGGCAGCTGACCACCATATCGGGTCGCGGGAAGTCGGTGCGGAAGTTGGTGTGATTGCAGTGCAGCTCCGGATTGCCCGTGTAGCCAGTGATGCACTGGCACTGGGCCCGGTGATTCACCGCATTGCAGAAGGCATTCACGCCGCACACCTTGGTCAGGCAGGGATCCTCGCAGGTCTTGGTGTCCAGATTGCAGAAGCGGTTATCGGCGCACTGGTCGTTGCTGGTGCACTCGGGCGGCTCCTCCGGTTGGCATTCGCCACGGGGAGTCAGTCGATAGCCCAGCTCAATGGGGCAAGTGCAGCGACCGCGCTCATCGATCACCATGCCGCGCTCCAAAGCGCACACACAGTGACCGGTCTCGTCGATGCGGAAGCCCTGCTCCTCGCGGCACGGCGTGCAGTATTCGTAGATATCCAAGGCGGTTCCCGGTGGGCAGACACACTGCCCATCCACATCGCGCACGAAGCCCTTCTCGATGACGCACAGCGAGCGCTTGTCGCACTGGACGGCTGGGTTACCCGTATAGCCCTCCAGGCACTCACAGATCATGGTCCTCACGGGCAGGGTATCGCGAACACTGCAGAAGGCATTCACGCCGCATGGTTGGGTGGCATTGCAGGGATTCACACACTCGCCGCGCAGGCAGGCCCGCTGACTGGGACAATCGGCATCGCTGATGCAGATGGGCACATGGCGCTCCGACTCGCAGCCATTCCTTCCGGGCACAGTTCCTGGCGGGCAGGCGCACTGCGGACGATGCTGGTACACCTTGCACAGTTCATCCTGGCCACAGATGGCAGTTGTGGTACAGGGATCATTGCATTTACCATTTACGCAGGCCCTATCCGTGGGGCATTCATCATCAGTTCGACATCCCAGGGGGGTACAGGCAATCCTGGCATTTCCTCCATGTCCCGGGATGCACTCGCAGACCGCACGATGCTCGATGGCCAGGCACTGGGCATTCGATCCGCACTGCTCACCCTGGCAGGCGGGGATGCAGAGCTGGTTGCGGCACTTGTGGGTGCCCGGGCAGTCCGAGTTGATGCTGCACTCGATCTTGGCGCACTCGAACTCTGGATTACCCTCGAATCCTTGGCGACATGTGCACACAGGCTTGTGATCCTTGATGCGGCACTCCGCATTCAGGCCGCAGTTGCAGGGATCCCGACAGACGCTGTTCAGACAGGACTTGTCCGCCGGACAGTCCGAGTCCGAGATGCAACCGCCAACATCCTTGATTCCCTGCGTCGGCTTGCAGCCTCCCTTTCCTCTACTCACATAGCCATCGGGGCAGATGCAGAGCATCGTGCGCACTGGGGATGTCGGAGTAACCTCGCAGAGAGCAGGTCGTTGGCAGGGTTCCAGGACAACGCAGGGATCCACGCACTGTTCGTTGATGCAGGCCTGGCGGCCGGGACAATCGGTATCCAGCTGGCAGATGGGCTGCGGCGGTGGACGGCAATCCACATAGGGATTACCCAAAAAGTCGGCGGGACAACGGCAAACGGCTAGATGATTCTGAGCCCGACACTCCGCTCGCGGAGCACAGGGATTGTGGTAGACGCAGGGATTGACGCACTGCTCGTTCTGGCAGGTCTTGTCCGTGGGACAGTCGTTGTTGCTGCTGCAGCCGATGACGCGGCAACGCTCGAAGGGATTACCGCGATAGCCACTCAGGCAGCGGCATTGGGCGCGATTCGATTGCACATAGCACTCGGCATTGGGTCCACAGGGATCGTGGATCAAACATGGGTTAATGCAGTCACCATTGATGCAGGCCTTGCCCGAATCGCACTCGCCATCGACGCGGCAGCCAATGGAGCGACAGGAGGCATAGGGATTGCCCTCGAATCCGTCCTGGCAGCTGCAAACGGCGCGATGTTGGGTCACCTGGCAGACGGCGTTGGTGCCGCAGTTGCAGGGATTGCGGCACTGGGCATGGATGCAGGCCTCCTGATCGGGACAGTCCTGGTCGCTATCGCATCCTGGTTGTCTAGGAGGCACCATCTTCCTGCACGCTCCACTCGCATCCGGCACTTCGTACTCGGCGCACTCGCAGACCATTGTTCTTACGGGAATGCTGTCCAGAACACTGCATCTAGCACTTTGGTGGCAGGGTGAAAGCTCAGTGCAAGGATTCTGGCACTTGTCATCGATGCAGGCCAGCTTGCTGGGACAATCTCCGTCATCCCGGCACACTGGCTCCACATGGCGAGCCTCACAGTAGCCATAGGGATTACCCAAAGGCAATTGATCAGGACAACGGCAGACAGCGCGATGTTGCAGCGCCTGGCAGATGGCATTTTGTGCGCAGGGATTCCTTTGACCACATGGACTCACACACTCGTTGGACACGCAGGCCAGGTTCGAGGCGCAGTCGTAGTCGGAGTGGCATTCCAGGCGCAGGCAGCGCACAAACGGATCTCCTTCCAATCCCACGGGACAGCGGCAATTGGCGCGATGATTGCGTCCGAAGCACTCGGCATTCAGGGCACACGGATCGCTGGCCAGGCAGGGATTGATGCACTCGCGGTTCACACATTGCTTGTCGCCGCTGCACTCCTCGTCCGACTGGCAGCCAATGGGTGCGCATCCAAACTGGGCATTTCCAGAGAATCCTGGCTTGCAGTAGCAAATCGGATGGTGGTTCTTCACCGTGCACTCGGCATTCGGACCGCAGTTGCACGGGCTGGCGCACTGGGTGTTGATGCAGGCCTCGTTCGAGGGGCAGTCGGTGCTGGACTTGCAGCCCACAAGGATCACATCGGAAGCTGGAAGGGATTGAGAGTCAAATGAGTATGGCAATACAAAGAAGAAAGAAGCTTATATACCCTTGCAAATCATTCCTATTAATTTACAAAATGAGTATGGCAATACAAAGAAGAAAGAAGCTTATATACCCTTGCAAATCATTCCTATTAATTTACAAATTGCAAAAATGTTCAATTTACTATTATTTGTCATTAATTTTCGGATTGTTCCTACGGCAGCTATATGATATAGTAGTTCAATTTTGATAATATTAAAATCGAAATTCGGAAATATTTCAAAAGAGTCATATTCCAGAGTAAAAGAGAATACAATAAAAACCAACGAAGCAATAATTAATTTTCTATTATATTTTCATTAATTAACCGATCGTTTCTATGGCAGCTATATGATATAGTCGTCAGATTTTGATAAAATTTAATTTAAAATTCAGAATTAGATAAAAAATTGTATTTCCAAAAGTAGGAGGTTATATGTTAAAACACACCCAAGATATCATTTTTTAAAATTTTTTTCCCCTATTATTCCTATGGGAGCTACATGATACAGTTTTCCGATCCGGGTCGTTCCGAAAGAGAATGAAAGAAGAAAGCTTTTAAGTTTTAGCCAGACAGCTTTCAAACTGAGAGACTAGTTTGCGTAGAAACGGACGGACAGACGGACAAACGGACAGACTGAAATCATAATACCCCCTGCTAGGGTATAAAAAGGGCATTTAGTTACAACACTTACGTGGCAGGCAGCGGTCTTGTGGGTTGCCGGAATAGCCAGGTGGACAGCGGCAGATGGCCTTGCGCTGCTGCACATGGCAGTAGGCGCCGATTCCGCAGGCATCCGAGTCACAGGGACTCACGCAGATCTCGTTGCGACAAATCTGATCGCCGGCACAATCGTCGTTGCGCGAACAGCCAGGACTTGGGATCCTCGGCCTATCGACTTCCGTGGTGTAGCACTCGATGCGGGCATTTCCTTGGAAGCCCTTGGGGCAACTACACTGGGCATAGTGATCCCTTGCGGTGCACTGGGCATTAACGCCGCATCTCTCCAATCGGCAGGCATCCAGGCAGTTGCCATTCGAGCAGACCTCCGGATTGGCGCACTCGGAGTTGTGCTGACAGCCGGTGATGACCTTGGGCACTGTGATGGGCACACAGTTGCGGGAGATGTCCGTGACCGTGTCACCGGGACACTTGCAGGCCATGGCGCGCTTGGGCAGGGTATCCAGAACCGTGCAGGTTTGTTGCGGGGTGCAAACATGGGGCGTAGCACAAGGATCCGCGCAACGCTCATTGATGCAGGCCAATTTCGATGGACAGTCGGCATCCTGGGTGCACTGAGGCTTCGGCGTCTTCACCGGTATATCGCACTGGACATGCGGATTGCCCTGGTAACCCGGTCGGCACTCGCACTGCGGCTGATGGCGACGACCCACACAGATGGCATTCAAAGCACAGGTCTCCTGGTCACAAACCGGTCGGCAGACGCGATTCAATCGATCGCAGGCCTCGTGGTCCGCACAATCCTCGTTGTACTGGCAGTGTCCAGTGATGCAGGAGATGAAGGGATTGCCCTGAGTTCCGGATGGACAGATGCACACGGCCTGGTGGTTCTGGGCCAAACACTGGGCTCCATTGCCGCAGCGCACCTGGCCATGGGTGCAGGGATCCACGCAGTTCTCATTCAGACAGGTCTTGTCATAGGGACAATCGGCATTGATCTTGCACTCAGCTGGGGAGGGATTAAATATTATATTATTATAAGTAGTTTTTAAGGAGTTAGTTTTAGAACTTACGTTTGTAGCATTGGACTTGTGGGTCACCACCCCAACCGGCTGGACAGAAGCAGATGGGTCGGGAGTTCTGCACGCGACACTCGGCATTTCCGGCACAAGGATTGGCCTCGGCACAAGGATCCTGGCAGCGCTGGTTGATGCAGGCCGTGTTCGGCTGGCACTCCGAATCGTGGGTGCAGCCAGTCTTGATTTCAGCTGAAATTGTAATGTATGGTTATTTTACAATTTTATAATAGAGTTAAAGATCTCTTAAAATCGCAGTACACACAAGTATAAAATAAATTAAAATAATAATTTAAAAAAAAAAATAAAAAATATAAAAAAAAAAATTGATGTTAGTGATTAATCTTAGTTTGATTTCAGATGGAATTTTAATACAAGGGTATTTTACAATTTTATAATAGAGTTAAAGATCTCTTCAAATCACAGTATACACAAGTATAAAATAATTAAAAATAAAAATAAAAAAAAATTTTTTTTTTTTTTTTAATAAAATTTGATGTTAGTTATTAATAATACATAAGAACGTGAAAAAAATTGTTTGAAAAATTTAAAAATAGTAATAATTTTATAATATGAACTCAATGTGACTAGCACGATAATTATAAGTGTGAACTTGTAGCGCAGGGATATTGAATAAATTAAATTAAATTAGCTTACGTGGCTCATAGCAGTTGGTGAAGGGATCTCCCTGGGTTCTCTCGGGACAGCTGCAGATGGCACGATGCTGCTGGGCCAAACACTGGGCGGTGCGGGCACAGGGCGAGGCATCCAGGCAGGGATTGACGCAGTTTCCACCACGACAGGCCTCCGTATCCTGGCACTGATCATGCGACGTACAGCCCTGATCACGCGGGGGTTCTGGGTAATGAAATTATAGATTAGCATAATGTTTATACTCCTTATCGGGTTGCTAAGTGTTTAAAGTGCAACAGTTAAGAGTTATAGAGTGCAGTCAAAATATTTATAGGTGCCACTGCTCAGGAGGTGCATCACTATAAATGGGTTTTGTAATCGAGTATATATATATATTTGTATAAGCACTTTATATAAAAACTGGAAATAAATAAAAATTAAGCTGGAACACCTAAGTATCCAGTTGATCCTCACCTTTGTGACATCCAATGTCAGCCTCTCCCACGAAGCCAGGCAAACAGCTGCACATCATGGTGCGCAGGGGCAGGGTGTCCACCACTTCGCATTTGGCATTGGCGCCACAAGGATGCGTCACATCGCAGGGGTTCTTGCACTCGCCACCGAAGCAGGCCAGTTTGCTGGGACACTCGGCATCCATGGTGCAGCCCTCGGGTTGCGAGGGCACCAGGTCGCATCTCACTGCGGGATTTCCACTGAAGCCAGCTGGACAACGGCACTGGGCACGATGATTCTCGACGCGGCACTGGGCTCCCAGGCCACAATTGCAGGGATCTTCGCAGCGTTCATTGCGGCAGGCCAAATGGAAGGCACATTCATCATCGGAGCGACACTCAGGACGTTCGCAGCGCACCAGAGGATTGCCGCGGTATCCGTCCTGGCAGTGACACCTGGCTCGGTGGTTAAAGTCCGCTCGGCAAATGGCTCCCGTTCCGCACTGTGTGAATCCGCAGGGATCCACGCACTGCTGATTGATGCAGGCCTCATTGGCGGCACACTCGCCATCCGATCGACATCCGAGAAGGTAGCAGTTCTGCAGGGCATTTCCGGTATATCCCTCATTGCAGACGCACAGCGGCCGATGGAGCTGGACATGGCAACGCGCTTGTTGGGCGCACAGGTTCGATTGCTCGCAGGGATTGCGGCAGACCTGATTGATGCAGGCCTTGTCATTGGTGCAATCTCCATCGCTAACGCACTCCGGCTTGGGCAGTGGCTCTGGGATCTGTCGCAGGCACTGGGCATACGGAGAACCATAGAACTCCGGCGGACAGCTGCACACAGCCTTGTGGTTGATGGCCCGACAGATGGCATTGATGCCGCAGGCATTCAGGCAAGGATCTCGGCACTTCTGACTCACGCAGGCCCTATCCCGGGAACAGTCCTCATTAATCACACACTCGGGATAACTGCAGGTGGCAGCTCCGTTGTAAACGCGACAGATTCCATTGCTGCGGCAGGGCGACGGCTGGCAGGGATCGACGGGCTCGGCCTGGCGAGGTTCCTCGCACTGGACGAAGGGATTGCCCACCATGTTGGCGGGACAACTGCACACCGGGCTGTGGTTGATCGTCTGGCAGACAGCTCCAAATCCACACTCTCCCACGCAGGCATCCACGCACTTGGAGTTGATGCAGGCCCGATCCTTCGAACAGTCCGAGCTGAGGGTGCACTCCGGGCGACAGCCCTGGGCCAGCGGATTACCAAAGAATCCGGGCAGGCACTCGCACACCGATTTCTCGTTCTGGACGCGGCAAATGGAGTTGGGTCCACAGGGCGACGGGTAGCAGGGATCCGAGGGAGGAGGCGGCGTCAACTGACGGGTACACTGGGCAAACGCATTGCCCGTGTAGCCCGGTGGACAGGAGCAGACCGGTATGTGGTTGTTCATGGTGCAAATGGCCTCCAGGCCACAGACTCCCGGACAAGGATCCTGGCACCTGCTGCGGATGCAGGCCTGGTTCGCTGGACACTCCGAGTTGCCCACGCATTCGGGGCGACATCCCTCGTAGGGATTGCCGATGTACTCCAGTTGGCTGCACTCGCAAACGTAGTTCTCTCCTTGGACGCGGCACACGGCATTGGTTCCGCAGGGAGAGGGATAGCACGGATTCTTGGGAGGAGGCGGTACTTTGGGTTCGTCTGAAATCGGAGTATTCATATGTTAGGATGGTATATAAAAAGGGGGGAGACTTAAAAGGAACCCTGCCTAATTACAATATGCAAACTTGTGGGGGGTTTTGAAATATTGGGTTTTTTAAATATTATAAAATAATATTCCCAGTTGTAACCAGGACTTTAATATTAACCAGGTAAGTTGAAATGGGTTGGTAGGGACCCTAAAAGTATGGGATCTCAAGGGGTCATATTCTTAATAAAGTATGGACCCTAAAAGTAAATGTTATAGGAAGATTTTCAATCAGTGATGGCCAAACTTGCGTTTGCTTGACAGCGTACGTGAGCGTCGAAACGCTAGCAGCGCAGCGCCAGAGAAATTGCCTACAACCACTGTTTTAAATCAATATCTGTACCACTAAATTTAGTTTTTCTTCAGGAGATCTTACCACGTGGTTTGGGCAGGCAAATTCGGAATGGATCACCAGTCATGCCCGCGGGGCACTGACAGTTGGGTGTGTGAAGGCTGACCGTGCACTGGGCACCCTGGCCACAGCTTCCGGGACAGGGATCACCGCATTTCCGGTTCATGCAGGCCAGGTGATTGGCGCACTCATCGTGGCTGACACACTCGGGTCGGCAGTTGGGCGGGGTTCCCTGGAACTCCGGCAGACAGCGGCACTCCGCCTGGCCGTTCACATTGGTGCACTGAGAGTTGGAACCACAAGGCGAGGGTTGACAGGGATCGCGAACTGGTTCTGGTTTCCTGGGCACCGGAATGGGATTGCACAAGACATAGGCATTTCCAGTGTATCTCGGGATGCACTCGCAATGGGCTCTATGCTGAATCGCCTGGCAGACGGCATTCAAGCCACATTTACCGGGACACGGGTCCACGCACTTGTTGTTGATGCAGCTGTGCACCTGGGAGCAATCGGAGCTGGAGTAGCACTCCAGTCGGCAATTCGGCGGCTGGCCAAAGTATCCGGCCAGGCAGGAGCAGATGGCATTGCCATTCCTCTCCAGGCACTGCGAATTCGCTCCGCATGGCGAAGGCTGGCAGGGATTGGGAGTCGGTTGTGGCTCATCGCGAATTGGCTGGCAGACAACGAAAGCATTGCCCGTCATCCTCTCGGGGCAGTGACACATGGCGATGTGGTTGACGGCATCGCAGAGGGCATTAATTCCACAATGTCCTGGACAAGGATCCACGCACTTTTGGTTCACACACGCCCTATTCCTGGGACAATCCGAGTTTAGAACGCACTCGGGACGGCATCCGGTGTAGGGATCACCCTGGTATTCAGGCAAACAAGAGCACTGGCCATTGTTGCACAGAGCATTCGCTCCGCAGGGCGAAGGCTGGCAGGGATCGGAGGGAGCTGAAAGATAAATGGGGCCTAGCTTAGAGGGGACTGTCTGAGGATTAGGGTAAAGATCGGGCATACTCTTCGGGGGCGGTGGTGGTGGCAGCAGTCGGCAGCTGGTGAACGGATCTCCCGTGTAACCCGCGGGACACGAGCAACTGGGCGTATGGTTGATGACACTACACTGGGCATCGAAACCACAGGCTCCGGGACAGGGATCACGGCACTTCTCGTTGATGCAGGCCAGATTGCTGGGACACTCGGCATTGATGGTGCACTCGGGACGGCAGTAGGGTGCTGCTCCTACATAGTTCGCCAGGCAACTGCAACTGGCTCCGCCATTGACCACCCGACACTGGGAGTAGGGTCCACAGGGAGATGGCACACAAGGATCGCGGATATCATTCGACTTCGGTGGTTGAGGCGGCGGCACCGGCAGACAGCGGGTCAGAGCATCTCCAGTAAAGCCAGGCTGACACGAGCACAGCGGACTGTGGTTACGGACATGGCACTGGGCATTCAGGCCACAGGCTCCGGGACAAGGATCCTGGCACTTCTGGTTGATGCACGCCCTGTCCGCCGGACACTCGGCGCTGATCACGCACTCCGGTCGGCAGGAGGGCGGTGTGCCCACGAACTCCGGCAGGCAGGAGCAGATGGCCTGTCCCTGGGACTCGCGACACTGGGAATTGGCACCGCAAGGTGACGGCTGGCAGGGATTCACATATTCCGGTGCGGGGGCTAAAGGAAATGGGGGTTTTTTAACATTTGCACTATAGCGGTTCAAAAGCGAAGCATTGATTTAAAGCCAACCAAAAGCGAGGTTAAGTAAATAATTCTAGAGCTAGCATATTGTCACTGAGCATAGTCGATGGAAGAATCCAAGGGACTCTTAATGGTTTTGAGATTATACAAATGAGGTAGCTGAAAGAGAATCGGCTTAATGTCTAGAATTGAGTATTGCGTTGTTGCTGAAAGTCCCAAAAAAATATCACAGAGCTTTGATGATGAGAGCTTCAATGGAGACACCTTGAGATCATAAACATCACAGAATATTAAGGGCGAATATATATTAAGAGCAAACGTTGAGAAACTTAAAAGCGTAGCAAAATAGTAGCTTGATATTTGAGATCATCTTTAATGTTTGGTCAAGGCGGTATGAGATTTGAAACCTTATGGTATGGGCAGATAAGGTTAGGGCACTTAAAAATAGAAAAAACTGAGGCGGAGAATTAAGTACAGCGTTGTTGTTGTTGGCGGGATTAAGGGGTAGTCGGATTAAGATCAGCTTTAAAAAGTTCCAGCAAAATATCACAGAGTATTATCGATGGGCTTATAATATCAAAGTAAGGCAGAGAAGGCAAAAAACAAAGCGGAAGAATTCGCATTAGGGTCGTTGGTTTTAGATAGCTCGAATAAGGAGATCTCTTCTTACGTTCACGCAGTGGAAGACGACAGCTGTGGTAGGGATTGCCCACATGACCCGGCTGGCATTCGCATACCGGGTTGTGGTTAATCACCTGACAGAGGGCATTGATGCCACAAGTTCCGGGGCATGGATCGCGACACTTTTCGCTCATGCAAGCCCTGTGACTTGGACAGTCCGAGTTGACGGTGCATTCGGGTCGGCAGATCTCAGATGGATTGCCATAGTAACCCGGCAGACACTGGCAAACGCTCAAGTCATTGTGGGGCTGACAGAAAGCGTTCACGCCACATGGACTGGGATTGCAGGGAAGGATCACCACGGCAGGTGGACTCGGTTCAGGTCTAGTGCAGAGGCTATAGGCATTGCCCACATAACCTTCGCGACAGTAGCACACGGGACTATGGGCCACCACACGACAGAGAGCCGCGAGACCACAGCTGCCCGGGCAGGGATCAATGCACTTGTAATTCCGACACGCCTTGTCCGCCGGACAATCGGCGCTATTGACGCATTCCGGGCGACAGAAGGGCGGGGTGCCGTGGAACTGCGGCAGGCAGGAGCAACGAGCTCCACCTGGCGTCACTTGGCACTCGGAGTTCGGGCCGCAGGGCGAGGGCTGGCAGGGATTCACTTCGTCGCGTTCTACAGGGGGAATAACTAAAGTAAGGTGGTTAGATGCTTGTTCCTTTGGTTTGGTTGCTCTATATGGTATACCTATGGGTTGGCAAGACAGGAGCGGATTACCAGTCAACTGGGGTGGACACACGCACAAGGGCGCGTGGTTCTGGACATGGCAAATGGCACGAATGCCACAGGCACCCGGACAGGGATCGCGACACCTGAGATTCAGGCAGTACTTGTCGAGGGGACAGTCCGAGTTCGAGGTGCACTCCGGTCGACAGGCGGGTGGGGTGCCAATGAAATCGGGCAGGCAATAGCAAATCGCCTGCTCATGGAAGGCTCGACACTGGGCATTGGGACCACAGGGTGAAGGCTGGCAGGGATTAATCGGAGCACGTTGCGGCACGAGAGCTGGCGAAGTCGTAGGTGGTGCTGGTGGATCAAAAGGTTTGGGTTTGGGTCTTGGGTCACATCTCACAAAGGCATCTCCTTGCATTTGCTCCGGACACGTGCAAGTGGCCACATGATGGTACACATGACACAAGGCATTCAGACCACAAGTTCCTGGACAAGGATCCTGGCACTTCTGCCGGATGCAAGCCTTATCCCGCGCACAGTCCGTATTGAGAACACATTCCGGTCGACAGACAACATAGGGATCTCCGTGATATTCCGGTATACAGCTGCACTTTCCATTATTGCACACGGCGTTTGGACCGCAAATCGATGGATAACATGGATCCTTCGCCTCAACGGGCTCACGCTGAACCACAGGTGCTATAGGTGTGGGTTGACAGGAAACGAAAGGATTTCCGGTGTACCCATTTTGACAGAAGCAATTCGGCACGTGTTCATGCACACGGCATACGGCATTGTAGGCACAAGATCCTGGACAAGGATCGCGACACTTTTCGTTGATGCAAGCCAAGGCTGAAGGACAATCCGAGTTAATAACGCATTCCGGCCGACAATTGGGTGGAGTTCCTCTGTAGTTTGGCAGGCAAACACAGGCAGCGACTCCAAAGCGATTGTGACAATGCGAGTAGGGTCCACATGGTGATGGGTAACACGGGTTGAACTCGAAATCTGGCCGGGACACATCGTAGTTGGGCCTAGCTGGAGTTGTCTGTGGTACAGATGGAACGTTGACCACTCCGGGAATGGGTTGAGGCGGAGGAGTTGGGTAACTAACATCCGGGTAATAGGGCCGTTGAGTTGGATACGTCGGTTGCGGAACGGACGGTATATTGATCACTCCAGGAGTGGGTTGAGGTTTCGCGGTCTCATGTTGCACATCCTTTATCGGCTGTTGTGAGGTTGGAGTTGTAGGTTGAGGTAACGATGGAATGTTAATAATTCCAGGCTGTTGAACTGAAGTCGGTGGTGATGGTTGCGAAGGTATATTGATCACACCAGGAGTGGGTGAAGGCAGAGGTTGAGGTAGTGACGGAATATTGACAATTCCAGGTGCTGGAGGAGTTGGTTGTGGGGAAGGATGTGTAACATCCTGAATAGGTGGATTCTGATGAGGGTACGTCGGTTGTGGAACCGATGGAATATTTACAATTCCTGGAGTTGGTACCGAGATCGGTGGAGATGGTTGCGAAGGTATATTAATCACACCAGGTGTGGGTGATGGCAGAGGTTGAGGCACAGAAGGAATATTGATAATCCCTGGTGCCGGAGGAGTTGGCTGTGGCGTGGGATAGCTGACATCGTAAACAGGTGGGTTTGAAGGTGGATATGTCGGTTGAGGCACCGATGGAATATTCACAATTCCTGGAGTTGGTACCGAGATCGGTGGAGATGGTTGCGAAGGTATATTAATCACACCAGGTGTGGGTGATGGCAGAGGTTGAGGCACAGAAGGAATATTGATAATCCCTGGTGCCGGAGGAGTTGGCTGTGGCGTGGGATAGCTGACATCGTAAACAGGTGGGTTTGAAGGTGGATATGTCGGTTGAGGCACCGATGGAATATTCACAATTCCTGGAGTTGGTACCGAGATCGGTGGAGATGGTTGCGAAGGTATATTAATCACACCAGGTGTGGGTGATGGCAGAGGTTGAGGCACAGAAGGAATATTGATAATCCCTGGTGCCGGAGGAGTTGGCTGTGGCGTGGGATAGCTGACATCGTAAACAGGTGGGTTTGAAGGTGGATATGTCGGTTGAGGCACCGATGGAATATTCACAATTCCTGGAGTTGGTACCGAGATCGGTGGAGATGGTTGCGACGGAATATTGATCACACCAGGAGTGGGTGATGGCACAGGTTGAGGCACCGTGGGAATGTTAATTATTCCCGGTGCTGGAGGGGTTGGTTGTGGAGCAGGATATGTGACATCCTGAATAGGTGGATTCTGATGTGGGTAAGTCGGTTGCGGTACTGATGGAATGTTGTGTATAACTGGTCTTGGTGCCGGTATATTAAGAACTGGCGCTGGTACATAGATCGGTTGCTGGGGCACTGGATATACAGGCCGTGGGGGCGAAGGAATATTGATTACACCAGGTCTTGACGGAGGTGGTGGATAGTACACATCGTATATAGCCGGTCGCTGGACAACAGGAGGTTGATACGTTGGATGCACTGGCTGTGGCACTGAGGGTACATTTATTACTCCTGGCTGAGGAGCAGGTGTCGTGTTTACAGGTGATGGTATAAACACGGGACGCTGAGAAACCGGTGGCACTGGCTGTGGTATCGATGGAATGTTAATAACTCCAGGTTGCGGTGTTATCACAGGTGGTGGTGTTGGATAGGGTACGTCGTAAACTGGAACCTGTGGCGTAGGGTGAGCAGGTTGAGGTACCGAAGGAATATTGATAACTCCCGGACTTGAAGGAGTTGGTCTCGGTGTCTCCTGGGATGGTATAAATATGGGAGGTTGGGGAGACGGTGGCACTGGCTGTGGGTACGATGGGATATTAACAACTCCTGGTTGTTGGGGAACTGAAGGCGTTGTTGGGTAGTTTACATCGTAAACTGGTGGGTTGGGTGAAGGATGCACTGGTTGAGGTGCCGAAGGAATATTTATCACTCCAGGCTTCTGAGGAGTAGGCGGCGGTGTCGTTGGATAATTCACATCGTAAACAGGAGGATGTGCTGGTTGCGGTGCGGAGGGAATATTTATAACTCCTGGTTTGGCCGGTGGAGTCGGATGCTCTGGTGATGGTATATAAACCGGAGGTTGCTGCGACGGAGGTGTCGGCTGAGGCACAGAGGGAATATTGATTACTCCAGGTTGTACTGGAATCTGAGGCGGTGGTGGTGATGGGTAGTTCACATCATAGATTGGTGGATTCGGAGAAGGATATGTTGGTTGTGGCACAGATGGAATGTTAACCACGCTAGGTTGTTGAGGTATCGGTGTAGTTGGATAGTTTACATCATAGACGGGAGTCTGTGGTGTAGGATATCCAGGTTGTGGAACTGAAGGAATGTTAATCACTCCAGGCTGAGGTGGAGATGTTGGGTTGGCTGGCGATGGTATAAACAGAGGTCTCTGCGATGTCGGAGGCACCGGTTGGGGTACGGAAGGAATATTCACGACACCGGGTTGTTGAGGTACTGGATATGGAGTTGTTGGATAGTTGACATCATAGATCGGTGGTTGGGGCGATGGGTAGACTGGCTGTGACACAGATGGTATATTGACAACTCCTGGTTTTTGGGGACTAGCCGGTTGTGGCGTTGGATAGTTGACATTATAATGTGGCGGCTGGGATGGAGGGTATCCTGGTTGGGGGACCGAGGGAATATTCACTATTCCTGGTTGTTGTTGTTGTATGTACACTAGATCAGGTATGGCAACCGGATAGGGAGGAGAAGGCGTGTCAAATATTTGTGGTCGCACAGCTGTTTTAATTGGAAAATGGTAAGGGTTTTGGTTAACCGAATTTTGAATGCCAGAAGAGACTTCAATTGTATTCTTACGTTTGGGGATCTCGTAGCATCGTGTGAATGGATCACCCGTATGCGAAGAAATGCAGTAACATATAGGACTGTGATAGTGTACGCGACACTCTGCATTAATACCGCAAATTCCAGGACACGGATCGACGCACTTGTGATGCACGCATGCCTTATCATAGGCACACTCTGAGTTAAGGGTACACTCGGGTCGACAATTGGGCGGAGTTCCAAAGAACTCGGGTAAACAGGAGCATACGGCTTCATTATTCGAGGGATGACACTGGGCATTGGGTCCGCAGGGTGAGGGATCACAGGGAGTCAGGGGTGCTAAAGGGGTTGACATAAATTGATTATCTAAATTGGGGAAATGTTTTGGAACGCATGGATATGGATGCTTACATTGCTGGATTGCAATTGGAACAGGTGCACAGTAGGCCAAGGGATTGCCAGTGTAGCCACTGAAACACCTGCACTGTGGCAGATGATCCAGGACATGGCACTCGGCATTCAGGCCACAGGTACCGGGACACGGATCCCGACATTTCTGCTGAACACAAGCTCTGCTCGAGGGACAATCGGAGTTCAAAATGCACTCCGGTCGGCAGGCCTCGTAGGGATTGCCGAAGTAGTCGGGCAGACAGACGCAGGAGACTACTCCCCTCCGCTGATTGCACTGAGCGTTCGCTCCACAGGGATTGGGTTCACAACCGTTGATCAATGGTTCCTCATACTGAAGTACCTCGATGGCCGTTGTCGGTGGTGCTGGTGAAACCTGAGGTCGTGTGGGCGGCAGGCAGGAGTTGAAGGGATTGCCCACCAGTCCAGGAGCACAAACACAGTTTGGCTGATGGTTGTAGGTGCGACAGATGGCATTGTATCCACACAGGCCGGGACATGGATCCTGGCACTTCCGATTGATGCAGGCCCTGTCGCTGGGACACTCGCTGTTGGCAATGCACTCCGGTCGACAGTAGGGTGGTACTCCCAGGTATTCCGGAAGACAGCGGCAAACTGCGTTGCCTCCTTCACTACTGCACTGGGCATGAGGACCACAGGGAGATGGCCGGCAGGGATCGATTGGTTCTCGTTGAACTGGTGTGTAATCTTCCCTTATCAACTGGCACTGGGAGTAGGGACTTCCGGTGTATCCAGCAGGGCAAACACACTGTGGACTGTGATTGATGACATGGCACTGGGCCAGGTATCCACAAGCTCCGGGGCAGGGATCGCGGCACTTCTGATTCACACAAGCCAAGCTCGGTGGACACTCTGGATCGCTGACACATTCGGGTCGGCAGGCTGGTGGATTTCCATAAAAGCCGGGCAGGCAGGTGCAAATAGCTTGCGAGCCAACTTCCCTGCACTGACCGTGGGGTCCACAAGGGGAAGGTTGGCATGGGTGGAGCACCACAGGTGACTGGAGTGGTATTTGCTGGCACAGCACAAACGGATTGCCCTGATAGCCAACCGGACACTGGCACATGGCCACATGATTGTGCACCTGGCACGTGGCTCCCGAACCGCAGGTTCCTGGACACGGATCCAGGCAACGATTACGGATGCAGGCCTTGTCCCACGGACACTCGGTACTCAAGACGCACTCTGGGCGACAGCCGATGTAGGGATCACCTTGGTAGAGAGGCAGACAACTACAGACACCATTGGAGCACTGGGCATTGGGACCGCAAGGCGAGGGCTGGCAAGGATCATCGGCTACGATAGTAATAGGGGTTGGAGAAGGCGTTGGCTCGGGATAACAGCGGTAGAAGGGATCTCCCGTAAAACCTCTGAGACACGAACAACTGGGCACATGATTGAGCACATCACACTGGGCGTTTAGACCACATGCCCCGGGGCAGGGATCCACGCACCTTTGATTAACACAAGCCCTGTGACTCGCACAATCTGAATTTTGGGTACACTCGGGCCGGCAGTAGGGAGGAGTACCATAGTAGGACTCCAGGCAGGAGCACACTGCTTGCCCGTACTCCACTCGACACTGGGCAAACTGTCCACAGGGCGAGGGCAAACAGGGATCTCTATGGATCACAGGCGAATCCCTAACAGGTTGGATAGGTAGGCATCGCATGAAGACATCACCGGTGTAACCCGGATGACACGAGCAATGAGCTCTGTGCTGATGGGCTCGACAAATGGCATTCTGACCACAGCCACCACTCGCACAAGGATCGGTGCATCTCCTAACCACGCAAGCTCTATCATTGGGACATTCGGGATTGGTGGTGCACTCAGGTCGACAAGCGGGTGGGGAACCAAAGTATTCGGGCAGGCAGCGACATACCGCCTGACCCTGGGTTTCTGTGCACTGAGAGTTGGGACCACACGGCGAGGGCTGGCAGGGATCAAAGTGGACAACTTGGACGGCTAAAGAGGGACATAAGGGTGCAGATTGGGGATAATGGTAAATTGGTGTGTTAGTGCAAAGATTAGACAATTGACTGGGGGAGGGCTTCTTACGTTCCGCCTGGACCTCCACACGACAATAGCGATAGGGATCACCACTAAATCCGGGATAGCAACTACAGCTGGGAACGTGATTGACCACTTGACACTGGGCATTGGGGGCACAGCTTCCTGGGCAGGGATCGCGGCAGTGTTGATTCAAGCAGGCCAGGTGGCTCGAACAGTCCGAGTTGATCACGCATTCGGGTCGACATCCTTCGTAGGGATTGCCGTAGTATTCCGGCAGACACTGGCACGAACCTGCTCCTCCACGTTCCCTACACACGGCATTGCTGCCGCACGGGTTCTGGGCGCAGGGATTAATTTGCTCCCGCTGAATCTGCGGCCGGGCATAGCAGCCGGTGAAGGGGTCACCAATGAAGTCCCCAATGCAGATGCACGAGGGCACATGGCTAACCACTTGACAGCTGGCCGCGTTGCCGCAAAGTCCGGGACAAGGATCCTTGCATTGCTGACCAATGCAAGCTAGGTGATTGGGACACTCGGAAGAGGTTATGCACTCGGGTCGACAGTTGGGTGGTGTTCCCACATAGTCCTTCAAACACTTGCAAACGGCCTGTTCATTTTGATTAGTGCACTCTGCATTAGGTCCACAAGGTGATGGCGAGCAAGGATTGAGCGGTTCCCTTTGAATCAATGGTGGGGGCGGCAGACGATGACACAGGATGAAGGCATTGCCTGAGTATCCTTGCGGGCAACTACAGTGCGGCACATGTCGGATGACCTGGCACTGGGCAAACTGCCCACAGGCTCCGGGACAAGGATCCCGACAGTGTTGATTCAGGCACGCAAGATGTGGGGCGCAGTCCGAGTTGATGGTGCACTCGGGGCGACACTTGGGTGGAACACCAAAGTATCCAGGTAAGCAGGAGCAAACGGCCTGATCGTTGGCCACCCGGCATTGGGCATTGTTTCCACACGGCGACGGTTGGCAGGGGTTCAAAGGTATCACTGGTGAAGCTAAACGGAGGAGTAAGGAGTTGTTAAAAGGGTTCTGGATACTAAAATCTGATTGAAACCCACATTGCACCAGGGTACACTGAACGAAGGCGTTGCCCGAAGTTCCGGGCGGACAACTGCAGGTTGGAATGTGGTTGCGAACCTCGCAAACTGATCCCACACCACATGCTCCGGGGCAGGGATCCTTGCACTTGCTGCGCTGGCAGGCTTTGTCTCTCGCACAATCCGTATTAAGGACGCACTCGGGACGACAGCCCACATAGGGATTGCCATCAAAGTCAGGAAGACATGAGCACTGACCATTGGCGCTGCAGATTGCATTGGATCCGCAAGGCGAGGGATTGCAGGCATCGCGAAGGACTGGAGTTGTCGGCGGCGGAGGAGGAGTTCGTTGGCAGCTGACGAAGGGATTGCCCTGATAGCCTGAGGGACAACTGCAGATGGGTGTATGATTGATGACATTGCATTGGGCCTGAAGGCCACAAGAACCGGGACACGGATCGCGACACTTTTCACTGATGCACGCCAAATGGGACGGGCAGTCCGGATTAATCACGCACTCCGGCTGGCAATTCGGAGGAGCTCCAAAGTAGCCGGGAATACATGAGCATACAGCCTGGTTGCCTTGAGCTCGGCACTGGCCAAAGGTTCCGCAGGGAGAGGGAACACAGGGATCGCGGTAGGTTTCCTTGGGGACATCGTAACTAATTGCGGGTGCTGCAAAGGGTTCGGGGTTACAAGGGCTCACAGAGGTATTACAAATCCGAGTCTTACGTATGCGCTGGCAACCACTGATGGCGTCACCCGTGAAACCAGGCAGGCAACTACAGTGAGGACTGTGATTAATCACCCGACACTGGGCACTAGTGCCGCAGACACCTGGACAGGGATCGATACAGTGTTGTTGGACGCAAGCCAGGGTCAAATCACATTCGCTGGAGATGGTACACTCGGGTCTACAGGCAGGTGGGGATCCTATAAAGTCGGGCAAGCACTTGCAGATGGCCTGGTTGTTCGACTCGCGACACTGAGAGTTTGGACCGCAGGGCGAGGGTTGACATGGACGGGAGGGAATCGGTTCAGGCAGAGCTATTGGGGAAAATTCAGGGTAAGTTCTAAATCTATTATTTGGTCCTTCTAAGTTCGTCTTACGTTCTCTTAGGACACTGCAGTACACGTAGGGATTTCCCTGGTAGCCCACAAGGCAGTTGCACTGCGGCAGATGTTCGCGTACTTGACATTGGGCATTTGGACCACAAGTTCCGGGACAAGGATCACGGCAATGTTGATTCAGACAAGCCAGGTGGCTGGGACAATCCGAGTTGAGCACGCACTCTGGTCGACAGCCCTCGTAGGGATTGCCGTAGAATTCGGGCAAGCACTGACAAGCTACAGCTCCATTTCTTTCAGTGCATTGAGCATTGGCTCCACAAGGACTCGGAACACACGGTGTAAGTGGTGCAGGGACATCCCGAACCACTTGACAGCCCACGAAAGGATTGCCGGTTTGTCCAGCCAAGCATGTGCACATGGGTGTATGATTAATCACATAGCACTCGGCGTTGGAGCCACATACACCTGGACAGGGATCGCGGCATTTTTGATTTAGGCAGGCCAGATTCGTGGGACAATCCGAGTTGGAAACACACTCGGGTCTGCAGTTCGGTGGAGTACCAATGAAGCCGGTTAGACAAGTGCATTGAGCATTGCTTCCCTGGTTACGACATTCTGCGTTGGCTCCACATGGCGATGGCTGGCAAGGATCGATGGGATCCTGTCTAATCGGTGGCGGTGGACGATGACAAGCCACGAATGGATTTCCCGTGAAGGATCCAATGCAATTGCAGTTCGGGCTGTGATTAATCACACGGCATTCGGCATTCTGGCCACAAACTCCGGGACAGGGATCGCGGCAATGTTGTTGGAGACAAGCCAAGTGCAGCGGACACTCCGCATTGCTCACGCACTCTGGTCTGCAGGAAGGTGGGACTCCAATGAAGTCAGGAAGACAGGAGCAAACGGCTTGTCCATTGATATTCCTACACTGGGCATTGGGTCCACATGGCGAGGGCTGGCAAGGATCGATGACATCTCGTATTATAGCTGGTGGCAAGGGTCGGCATTGGCTGAAGGCATTTCCAGTCATTCCCGGTGGACAGTGACACATGGCCACGTGTCTGTGCACCTCACAGATCGCATTGGAGCCGCAGGTTCCGGGACAGGGATCGATGCACTTGTTCCTCACGCACGCCTTGTTCCAGTCGCATTCCGTACTCAGCACACATTCCGGACGACATCCCACCAATGGGTTACCCACGAACTCAGGCAGACAACTACATTGTCCCTGATTGCAAACTGCATTGGGTCCGCAGGTGATCAATGAACAGGGATCAACTATTTGCGGGGGATCGCGAGCGATTGGCGGTGGAGCATGGCAGGATGTAAAGGCGTTGCCGATTAGTCCAGGGGCACACTGACAAGTGGGATTGTGATTGATGACCGTGCACAGGGCATTGAATCCACAGGCTCCGGGACAGGGATCGCGACACCGCTGCTGCTGACAGGCCAAATGAGCCGGACAGTCGGGATTGATCGTACATTCGGGGCGACAGTTGGCCGGAGTCCCAAAGTAGGAGGTCAGACAACTGCAGGTGGCAGTTCCCTGGTTATCCCGGCACTCGGCATACTGGCCACAAGGCGAGGGCACACAGGGATTTCGATAGACGTCCAACTGTGGTGGTCTTGGGGCTGTAAGTTGGAGGAGGAACAAGGTCAAGTAAATGTCTTAAGGACATCCTAGAGGATATATCTTACGTGGCAGGGGCAAGCAGCGCGAAAACGCGTCGCCTGTGAAACCGGGACGACAACTGCAAATGGGGGCATGCTGGATGACACGACACTCGGCATTGGTGCCACACACACCGGGACAGGGATCGCTGCACTTTTGCCCAATGCAAGCCTTGTCATGCGGACACTCTGCACTGGTCACGCACTCGGGTCGGCAATTGGGTGGAACACCCACGTACTCGGGAAGACATGAGCAGATGGCCTGCTCGTTGTTCTCACGGCACTGCGAGTTGGGACCACACGGCGAGGGCTGGCAGGGATTGACATAGTCTTTGAGGACAGCTAAAGGGTAGGGGGAATTTACTGATTAGCTTAGGAGGACGAAACACAATCAATCTGAGACTCACGTTTCTCGGGAATCTGACAGTAGCGATAGGGGTCACCAACGTAGCCATTGTGACAATGACAAGTAGGCAAGTGATCAATAACGCGACACAAGGCATTCAAGGCACAGACTCCGGGACAAGGATCCCGGCACTTCATGTGCTGGCAGGATTTGTGAGCCGGGCAATCGTTATTCGTTACACACTCCGGTCGGCAAATCTCGTAGGGATTGCCGTAGTACTCCGGAAGACACTGGCAGGAACCGACATTGCCCTCCTGGCGACACACAGCATTGGCTCCGCAAGGACTGGGAGAGCAGGGTTGAATGATCTCCTCGTGCTGGATCAATGGCACCTGACGGCACGACGTGAACGGGTCACCAGTGTAGCCAGGTAGGCAGTAGCACATGGCAGCATGGCTTAGCACATGGCAATTGGCATTCGAGCCACAAGTTCCGGGACAGGGATCGCGGCAACGTTGGTTCAAGCAGGCCTTGTCGAAGGAGCACTCCGAATTGGTCACACACTCCGGTCGACAATTGGGCGGCGTTCCAATATATTCAGCCAGGCAGCTGCACTGCGCCTGATCTCCCACCGCTGTGCACTTGGCATATGGTCCACATGGCGACGGCTGGCACGGATGCCTGGTTATGATCTCATCACGTCGCACTGGTTCTGGGAAGCAGCCCAGGAAGGGGTTTCCATTGTGCCTGGGTGGGCAGCTGCAAATCGGAGCATGGTTGACCACATGGCAAAGAGCATTGAAGCCACAAGTTCCTGGGCACGGATCCATGCAATGCTGCCTCTGGCACGCCAGTCTGGGCAGGCAATCAGAGTTATGAGTACACTCCGGTCGGCAATTTGGTGGC
This sequence comes from Drosophila takahashii, assembly GCF_030179915.1. NCBI lineage: Eukaryota > Metazoa > Arthropoda > Insecta > Diptera > Drosophilidae > Drosophila > Drosophila takahashii. The sequence continues at coordinate 4,912,078 of NC_091678.1, read as the reverse complement.
GTTCCAATGAAATCCTCGATGCAGGAGCACACGGCATTGTTGTTAAACACACGGCAGCGACTGTTGGGACCGCAGGGCGAGGGGTAGCAGGGATCAGGAGGAGCCAGCGAAACTGGAGGAGTCTCACATTGGATAAAGGCATTGCCTGTCATGCGCTGTGGGCAACGACACATGGCAATGTGGTTGATCACATCGCAAATGGCGTTGGGAGCACAGGTACCTGGACAAGGATCAACACACTTGTGACGAACACAAGCTCGATTTCGCGCACAATCTGCATTAAGCACACACTCCGGACGACAGCCGGTATAAGGATCTCCTTGGTACTCTTCAATGCACGAACACTGACCATTCTGGCACAGGGCATTTGGTCCACAGGGCGAAGGATTACAGGGGTCGTCGAGAGCAATGGGTTTGGCTGGAGGGGTAAGGACAGGGTATTACACATGGACCAACTGGGTTTTATAGTTCTTACGTGGTGCTGGAGGTTCGGGTTGACAGTTGGTGAACGGATCACCCACATAGCCCACGGGACACTGACAACTGGGCACGTGATTGCGCACATGACACAGGGCGTTATAGGCACAGGAACCGGGACAGGGATCCACGCATCGTTGATTGATGCACGCCAGACTGGACGGGCACTCTGAACTCTGAGTGCACTCGGGTCGACATGTGGGCGGGACACCAAAGTAGTTGGGCAAACAGGAGCAGATGGCTTGACCCTGGGACTGCCTACACTGGGCATTTGCCCCACAGGGAGATGGTTGGCAAGGATCGCGCTCTATATCTTGGAGTATATGAGTGGGTGGAGCTAAACGGGGGAGGATTAAGGAGGAGTTAAGACGTGTGCACTTGGCAACTCAGCTTTTGGAAAACTTACGAGGAATCGGGTAACAACGGGTGAAGGGATCTCCTGTGAAGCCCGCTTGACAAGAGCAGAGTGGAGCATGGTTAACCACCTGGCAGTTGGCAGAAGTGCCACAGGCTCCTGGACAAGGATCAGTGCACTTGTGACGAACGCAGGCCCTGTCAAGATTGCACTCCGAGGAGACGGTACACTCAGGCCTACAACCCGGCGGAAGACCCACATACTCCGGCAGACAGGAGCAGGTGGCCACTCCGTTTAGCTCGCGGCACTGAGAGTTGGGTCCACATGGAGAGGGTTGACAGGGGTTTACATATTCCCGAATGGCTGTAAGAGATGTCAAGAGGTCTAGAGGCAAGTTGAAGGGTGGTAAGAGGTTCTCCTTACGTTTCGGTTCAATGTTGCAATACCGATAGGGATCTCCCACATAGCCACTCAGGCAGTTGCAGGTGGGCAGGTGATTACGCACGAAGCACTCGGCATTTTGGCCACAACTTCCGGGGCAGGGATCGCGGCACTTCTGATTGACACAGGCCAGCTGAGAGGAGCAATCGGAGTCGATGGTACACTCAGGGCGACATCCCTCGTAGGGATTGCCGAAATACTCGGGCAGACACTGACAGGAACCGACTCCATTCTGCTGACGACACTCGGCAAAGGAGCCGCAGGGATTCGGATTGCAGGGTTGAACTATCTCAATCGGTTCCCTTAGTCTCTGTGGTTCACAGCGGACGAAGGGATCACCGATGTATCCCGGTTGGCAGTAGCACATGGCACTGTGACTGATAACACGACATACGGCATCGGTGCCGCAGAGTCCTGGACAAGGATCCCTACATCGGTTATTCGTGCACACTTGCAACTGACTGCACTCGGAGTTGGAGACACATTCGGGTCGGCAGTTGGGCGGAGTGCCAAAGTAGTTGGGCAGGCAGGAGCAGGAAGGTGTATCGCCCACGCGGCGACATTCGCTGTTTGGTCCACATGGAGAGGGCTGGCAAGGATCTTGGGGTACGATATCTCGCTGGGGTTCAACTAAAGGTGGGTCGTTAAATGTATGATCTCCTCTGAAGATGTTTTTTAACTTACTAATCACATGACATTGAACGATGGGATTTCCCGTATAACCGGGTCGGCAACTACAGAAGGGACTGTGGCTAACGACTCGACACTCGGCATAGGCCCCACACGATCCTGGACAAGGATCGACGCACCGTTGATTCTGACAGGCCAAACTGGGGGAACAATCGTAGTTGGTGCTACACTCGGGTCGACAAGAAGGTGGCACACCAAAGTAATTACGAAGACAGCTGCACACAGCCTGACCGTTCTGCTCCCGACATTCGGCATAGGAACCACATGGCGAGGGATTACAAGGATTGCGGTACACATCCACTGGAGAAGGGTTAAAGAATGAACTGGGATTCTTAAAGACTAGAGGGGTAAACCTACGTTGCACTGGGGTACACTGCACAAAAGCATTGCCCGTCATTCGCTCGGGACAATGACACATGGCAATGTGATTGACCACCTCGCAGATGGCATTGGAGCCACAGGTTCCGGGGCAGGGATCAGTGCACTTTTGCTGCACACAGGCCAGGTTACGGGGACACTCCGAACTGAGAACGCACTCGGGTCTGCAGGCCACGTAGGGATCACCCTGATAGTCGGCCACACATGAGCAATCTCCCTGATTGGAGCAGATGGCATTACTGCCGCAGGGACTGGGATTGCAGGGATCACGGGGTTCTTCACGGGCTGGTGGGGCTGCAAAGGGGGTTTGGTCTTAGTCTCAAGGAGGGATCACCAATAGACAACTCTTACGTGGTGCCGGATGACAGGCTAGGAAGGCATCGCCCACATAGCCACGCAGGCAAACACAACTGGGAACGTGGCTGATAACTCGGCACTCGGTCTGCTGACCACAGGCACCGGGACAAGGATCACGGCATCGTTCGCCGATGCAGGCCAAGTGACTGGGGCACTCGGCATTGATCGAACACTCGGGACGACAATGCGGCGGAGTGCCAAAGTAGTTGGGCAGGCAAGAGCAAACGGCCTGATCCTGTTGATTCCTGCAGGAGGAGTACAGGCCGCAGGGTGAGGGCAGGCAGGGATCGCGATAGGGAGCTACATCCCTCAGGGGCGGTGGTGAAACTAACATTGGGGTAGAACGGGTTAGGGTTGGTCAAATACACACAACACTCATCCTTACTTGTTGGTCGAGGTAGACAGCGCACGAAGGGATCACCGGTCATGCCGGTGGGACACCTACAAATGGGACTATGGTTGCGCACCTCGCAGATTGCCTGCTGGCCACAAACACCGGGACAGGGATCGACACACTTTTGCTTGATGCACGCCTTGCTGGGCGAGCATTCAGAGCTCGAGGTGCACTGGGGTCGACAGTTGGGCGGTGCTCCCTCGAACTCCGCGCGGCAGGAGCAGACCGCCTGCTCGTTGACCTCGCGACAATTGGAATTCGGGCCACAGGGTGAGGGTTGACAAGGATTCACATACTCATGGACAACAGCTAGTTATGGGGTTAGGAATACAGTACAAAAAATTAGTAACTACATCCAGGACTACGACCAAGTTTAGTACAACTACGTGAATAATTGGAACTCGCTTACGTTCTGGCGGTTGGCTACAGTAGCGATACGGATCGCCCACATATCCAGCGAAGCAGTTGCACATGGGCGTGTGGTTCACTACATTGCACTCGGCATTCTGTCCACAGCTTCCGGGGCAGGGATCACGGCACTTCTGCTGCTGACAGGCTCGATTCGAGGGGCAGTCCGAGTTCAAGACACACTCCGGTCGACAGCCCTCGTAAGGGTTTCCAAAGTAATCCGTTAGACACTGACAGGCTCCGGCTCCATTCCTCTGGATGCACTCGGCGTTGGCGCCGCAGGGCGACGGCTGGCAGGGATTGATGATCTCCACATCCTGCTTAATAGGCTGACATTGGGTGAAGGGATCTCCGATGAAGCCAATGTCGCAAGTGCACATGGCTGTGTGCGAGACAACGCGGCAAGTGGCACTTAGACCACATAGTCCAGGACAAGGATCGCGACACTTCTGATTGATACAGGCCAAATTCGAGGCACATTCCGAGTTGGCCACACATTCGGGCTTGCAATAAGGCGGAGAGCCAACGAATTCCGCAAGGCAAGTGCAAGTTGGTGTCTCGCCAACAGCACGGCATTCAGAGTTCGGACCACAAGGCGATGGACGGCAAGGATCCTGAGGCACAATATCCTGACGCGGTGGCTCGATGATCTGTTGACAACCCACGAAGGGATTGCCAGTAAATCTCGGCAGGCAGGTGCAGAAGGGATTGTGGTTAACCACACTGCACTGGGCATTGCGGCCACAGGAACCGGGACAGGGATCACTGCATCTCTGGTTTACACACGCCTGGCGGGACAAGCACTCCGAGTTGGATGTACACTCGGGACGACAGAGAGGCGGGGTTCCAAAGTACCCAGCCACACAGGAGCACACGGCCTGCTGGTTGACCTCGCGGCACTGCGAGTTGGGTCCGCACGGAGAGGGTTGGCATGGCTGGACAAGGACAGGGGCTGCAAGGGAAATGTTGCATTGGATATCCGGTTCGAAGGACCAATGACAGGAAGGAAAATATTTACGTGGTGCAGGCTGGCACTGTACAAACGCATTGCCCTGGAAACCCTCTGGACAAGTGCACATGGGCACGTGGTTGAGGACACTACAGATGGCATTGGGGGCACAGGTTCCGGGGCAAGGATCGAAGCACTTGTGACGCGAACAGGCGAGCTCACGTGAGCAATCCGCACTGGTGATGCACTCGGGTCGGCAACCGCTGTAGGGATCGCCATGGTATTCGGGAATGCAAGTACAGACTCCATTGTTGCACTGAGCATTGGGACCGCAGGGTGAGGGGTTGCACGGATCATCTAGCTTAGCGGCTGAGGAAATGAATGATTTAAGTCCCTCCTACACTTTTAACCTTTACTGCTGAATCTTACGTATTACTGGCGGTGGTGGCAGTGGCTGACACTGACTGAATGGATCTCCCGAGTATCCTGCTGGACAGGTACAGCTAGGCGTGTGATTAATCACATTACACAAGGCCCCATAGCCGCAGGAACCGGGACAGGGATCCCGGCACTTCTCATTGATGCACGCCTGACTGCTGGGACACTCGGCGTTGATGCGACACTCGGGTCGGCAATTGGGAGGAGCTCCCAAATATCCTACTAAACAGGAACAGGCGGGAGCATCGCCCTGAGAACGGCACTGGGAGTAGGGTCCGCAGGGGGAGGGCACACAGGGATCAACCGGAGTCTTTTGTACAGGTGCCGGTGGTTCAGCTTCGGGAATGATAATACAGTTTAGACTGGGATCAAACACTTGGGAAAGACACCACTTACGAGGCTTGGGGAAACAGCGGAAGAAGGCATCGCCCGTGTAACCGGCGCGACATGAGCAAATGGGACTGTGATTTACCACCCGGCAGATGGCCTGTTCCCCACAAGTGTTGGGACAGGGATCTACACACTTCTGGTTTACACAGGCCTTATCCACCGGACACTCTGAGGATATCGTACACTCGGGGCGACACACAGGCGGAGCTCCCACATATTCCGGCAGACAAGAGCAAATGGCTTGCTCGTTGACCTCGCGACACTGGGAATTGGGACCACAGGGCGATGGCTGGCAGGGATTCACGTACTCCTTGACGGCTATAATGGGAGGTAACTCGTGGAAGTTAACAAAATTCGTTGAACTCTGATAACTACTCTTACGTTCTGGGACACACGAGCGATACGGATCACCGGAGAATCCTGTGATGCAGCTACAACTGGGCACATGATTGAGTACATTACAGATGGCATTCTGGCCGCAAGTTCCTGGACACGGATCCTGGCACTTCTGCTGCTGGCAAGCCCTGTTCGATGGACAATCCGAATTGAGGACGCACTCGGGGCGACATCCCTCGTAGGGATTGCCAAAGTATTCGGGCAGACATTGACATGAGCCGGCATCTTGGCGGGCGGTACAGCGGGCATTGATTCCACAAGGGCTGGGATTGCAGGGATCCAACTGGTCCTGCACCTGAATCCTCTTCTCCGTGCAAATGGTAAACGGATCACCCTCCATTCCCTCCGGACAAACGCAGCTTGGCGTGTGCGAAAGAACCCGACACTCCGCTGATTGTCCGCAAAGTCCTGGACAAGGATCGCGACACTTTTGCTGAATGCAGGCTTGATTCGTGGGACACTCCGAACTGGTCACGCACTCGGGTCGACAATTGGGCGGTACTCCAATGTAGTCCGCCAGACAGGTGCAAGAGGGCAACTCGTTTACTTCTCGACACTGAGAGTACGGTCCGCAGGGTGATGGCAGGCACGTTTGCCTTGGCGGCGGAACCGGTGGTTCGATAATCTGCTGGCAACTCACAAACGGATTACCCGTGTAGCGCTCCAAGCAGCGGCAGAAGGGCGAGTGATTGGTCACATGACACTGGGCACCGCGACCACAGACGCCGGGACAGGGATCACTGCACTTCTGGTTGCGACAGGCCAAATTCAAGGGGCACTCCGAATTGGTGGTACATTCCGGACGACAGAAGGGCGGGCTTCCTATGAAGGGCGAGATGCAGGAGCAGATGGCCTGCTGGTTAACAACGCGACACTGAGAGTTGGGTCCGCAGGGTGAGGGCTGGCAAGGATTCTGAACGACGTCGAGCTCTGCAAGGTAATCGACTTTGTAGTACGAGATCTTTGCTTGGGGTAAACTTTTCTTACGTGGAATGGGACTACACTGAATGAAGGCATTGCCCTGCATTCTTTCCAAGCAGCGACAATTGGGTATGTGATTCAGAACCTCACATATCGCATTGATGCCACAGACACCTGGACAGGGATCAACGCACTTGTGACGAACACAAGCCTGACTGCGGTCACAATCTGTGTGCAGGACGCACTCGGGACGACAACCGGTATAAGGATCACCGTGGTATTCGGGCAAACAGGAGCATACCCCATTGTTGCATTGGGTGTTGGAACCACAAGGCGATGGATTGCACGGATCCTCGGGTGGCACTGGGTCACGTACTATTTTAAGATTTAAGATATGATTTATAATCGTGACTCTTGGTTGCGATTGTTTCTTACTTTTCTCTGGTATTGGCTGGGGATTACAAACGCTGAACGGGTCCCCAATATAACCCGATACACAACTGCAGATGGGCGTGTGGTTAATCACATTGCACTGGGTGTTGAGGCCACAGGAACCCGGACAGGGATCGCGGCACTTCTGATTGATGCAGGCCTGATGACTGGGACACTCGGCATTGATGGAACACTCCGGTCGGCAATTGGGTGGAGTACCCAGATATTGTGGAAGGCACGAGCAGGATGGTGTGCCATGAATCTCGCGACACTGGGAGTTCGCTCCGCAGGGCGAAGGAACGCAAGGGTCAAGGGGTTCACGTTCGATGATCGGAGGAGGAGCTGGAATTGATTTGTTTTCTATGGTAAGCTGAAGACCTTTTTGAATCGTATCCGTTTTCTTACGCGGCTGACGGTAGCAACGAGTGAAGGGATCACCCGTGAATCCACTGAGACAGGTGCAAATGGGATTGTGGTTGCGAACGCGACACTCGGCCTGTTGGCCACAAACATTGGGACAGGGATCCACACACTTGCGGTTCACACAAGCCTTGTCGGCGGCGCACTCCGAGCTACTGGTGCATTCCGGACGACAGGCGGGCGGACTGCCAATAAACTCTGGCAAGCAGGAACAGACTCCTTGCTCGTTGACTTCACGGCATTGGGAGTTTGGACCGCATGGAGACGGCTGGCAGGGGTTCACATAGACGCGTTCAGCTGGAATAGAAACCATCGTTGGGTCACAAAATCCTAGGGCAAACTGGACCTCATCCTTACGTGGCTCGTTGACTATGATGCGACACAGGCTGTACGGATCGCCGGTGTAACCAAAAAGGCAGTTACAGGTGGCCAAGTGGTTGACCACCTGGCACTCGGCACTTTGGCCACAGGTTCCCGGACAGGGATCACGACACTTCTGGTTGACACATGCCCGATTGGAGGGGCAGTCAGAGTTGAGAACGCACTCAGGACGACAGCCATCATAGGGATTTCCGAAGTAGTCAGGCAGGCACTGGCATGATCCTGCACCGCCACGTTCCTCGCACTTGGCGTTTGCGCCGCAAGGACTGGGATTGCAGGGCTGCAGGATCTCGGGAGGAGTATCCCTAAACGGACTGCACTGACTAAACGGATCTCCGGTGAAGCCACTGTCACACAAGCACATGGCACTATGACTGAACACCCGACAATTAGCATTCTGACCACACAATCCTGGACAAGGATCCACGCACTTCTGATTAATACACGCCCGGTTTGTGGGACACTCCGAGTTGGAGATGCACTCGGGTCGACAGTTGGGCGGTGCACCCACAAATTCGGCTAGGCAAGAACAGGATGGTGATTCTCCTGACACACGACATTCGGAGTTGGGACCACAAGGTGAAGGCTGGCAGGGATTCTGCGGTCTCTCATCGCGTATTACTGAAAGAACTCCAGATGTGAGCATCGGGGAGGGTTTAAAAAAGGTAAGAGGATGCCTACTTAGTTGCTGGCAGCTCACGAAGGGATTTCCGGACATGCCAGTGGGGCAGCTGCAGAAGGGACGGTGGTTGACGACCTTGCAGAGGGCATTAAAGCCACAGGTACCAGGGCACGGATCGCGACACTTCATATTCTGGCAATCCTGATCCGCAGGACAGTCCGAGTTGGTCACACATTCCGGTCGACACTGCGGCGGACTGCCCACATAGTTAGAGAGGCAGGAACAGACCGCAGTCTGTTGCACCACGCGGCACTGACTGTTCGGACCACATGGCGATGGCTGGCAGGGATCTTGAATCTTTGCCGGCGGCACGGGTCGACACTCGAAGAAGGCATTACCGGACATCTGCTCGGGGCAGCGGCAAATGGGAATGTGATTGGTCACCTCGCACAAAGCGTTCACACCACAAGTTCCGGGGCAGGGATCCACGCACTTGTTGCGCACACAGGCTCGATCTCTGGGACAATCGGTGTTTAGTACACACTCGGGGCGGCAGGAAACATACGGATCTCCCTGGTACTCGGGTATACACGAGCACTGTCCATTGCGACAAAGAGCATTGGCTCCGCAAGGTGATGGATTGCAAGGATCGTCGGCAATTGGTGGTGGTGTTACGGCTATAAAAGGGAAAAATATCGAGGGGAATAAGCACCGATCTTCTGTAGAGTTACTGGAAACACCTACGTTCTGGGGGCTTGGGATTGCAGTTGGTGAATGGATTTCCTATATATCCTTCGATGCAGGCGCAGAGTGGTGTGTGATTGATGACGCTGCAAACGGCATTTTGACCGCAGGCTCCCGGGCAGGGATCGCGACACTTTTGGTTAATACAAGCCAACTGACTGGGACACTCTGAGTTAATAGTGCACTCGGGGCGACAATTGGGAGCCTGGCCAATAAAGTTGACCAGGCAGGAACAGGCAGGCACACCGTTAATATTGCGGCATTCGGAGTTGGGACCACAGGGTGTTGGCACACAGGGATCCCTCAGAGGTTCGTCCTTGGTCTCGATAATCGGCGCTGTGGTACGGAAGGGTTTACTATCTTTTACCCGAGGATTACAAGAATCAGGCTTACGTGGAATGGGGAAGCAACGAGTGAAAGCGTCGCCTGTGTAACCACTGAGGCAGCTGCAAATGGGACTGTGGTTTCGAACCCTACAAACAGCATTGTTTCCGCAAGTATCTGCTGTGCAAGGATCCACGCACTTCTGATTGACACACGCCCTGTCCGCAGGACATTCCGACGAGATGGTGCATTCGGGTCGGCAGGACGGTGGAGCTCCCACAAACTGGGGCAGGCAGGAGCAAACGGCTTGCTCATTGGAAACCCGGCATTGAGAGTTCGGACCACACGGTGTGGGCTGACAGGGATTAACGTACTCCATTTGGGGTGCTAAAATTTGGGACTTGAGTAGGGGAACAGAAGATCTCGATAATTGGGTCTTACGTTCTGGCAGTCGATTACATTGACGGTATGGGTCACCCACATATCCGTTGAGGCAATTACATTGCGGCAAATGGTTAACCACTTGACAGTTGGCATTTAGACCACAAGTTCCTGGGCAGGGATCTTGGCATCTCAGTTGCTGACAAGCCCTGTTCGAGGGGCAATCCGAGTCAAGCATGCATTCCGGGCGACATCCCTCGTAAGGATCTCCAAAGTACTGCGGCAGACACTGGCAGGATCCCACTCCATTGCGATCGCGGCACACGGCATTCGATCCGCAAGGGCTTGGGCTGCACGGCGTGCGTATTTCATTTTCATAGGCAATCTCCGGACGGCAGTGCACGAAGGGATCTCCACTGAAGCCCTGCTGGCAGATGCACTGCACAGCATGACTGACCACATGGCACTCGGCATTGAGGCCACAACGTCCTGGGCAGGGATCCACGCACTTCTGGTTGACGCAGGCCAGTTGACTGGAGCAGTCCGAACTGGTCACACATTCCGGACGGCAGTTTGGCGGACGTCCAATGTAGGTTTCCAGGCAGGAACACGCGGGAGCCTCGCCTACAGGGCGACACTGGGAGTAGGGTCCACAAGGAGAGGGGCGACAGGGATCAACGGGAGCCACATCACGAACAGGAGGTTCAACTGGGAAAGGTAACTGTTGTGAAGGTGTCTTCTTTTTATCTGACATAGCATCCTTACTCTGAGGCTGACAACGAATGAAGGGATTACCCGTGAACCTCGGAGGACATGTGCAGAAGGGACTGTGGCTGACTACAGCACACTGGGCACCCACTCCACACGTTCCGGGGCAGGGATCTCCGCACCGTTGGTTGAGACAAGCCTGGGTGGGTGCACACTCCGCGTTGGAGGTGCACTCTGGTCGGCAGGATGGCGGAGCTCCAATGAAGCTGGGCAGGCACGAGCAAACAGCCTGCTGATTGACCTCGCGGCACTGGGAATTGGGACCACACGGTGAGGGTCGGCAGGGATTGGTGACTGAAACTAGGGGTGGACGAGTTGTTAGAGGAGCAATTAAGGGGATTAACCACTTGGACGTACTCTGCACAGGAGAACAGCGGATAAAAGCGCTGCCAGCGGTGCGTTCCGGGCATCTGCACATGGGTATGTGATTGATGACATCGCAAATGGCATTCTCGCCACAAGTTCCAGGACAGGGATTCACACACTTGCTGCGATGACAGGCCTTATCCCGCGGGCAGTCGGAACTCAGGACGCACTCGGGCCGACAACCGGAATAAGGATCGCCATGGAATTCAGCCAGGCAGCTGCAGACTCCAGCATTGCACTGGGCATTGGGGCCACAAGGTGATGGGTTGCAGGGATCCACATATTCGTCTATTAATTGGGTTGTTCGGTTAAGTGAGTTTATTTCAGGTTTTTCTTCCACTTTCTTACTTTGCGTAGGTTCAGGAGGTGGCGCTAGACGACAGCTACTGAACGGATCACCCGTAAAACCAGCTGGACACACGCAAATGGGCGTGTGGTTGACCACATTACACTCGGCTGCATAGCCGCAGGAACCGGGACACGGATCAATGCACTTCTCGCGTATGCAGGCCAGATTTGAGGGACACTCGGCACTGATGGTGCACTCGGGTCGACAGTTGGGCGGAGCCCCCAGGAATTCCGGCAGGCAGGAACAGGAAGGCACTCCCTGAACATTGCGGCACTGACTATTCAGACCGCAGGGTGAGGGCAGACAGGGATCACGCTCAACACGTTCGATTACAGGTGGTGGGGCTAACATATTAACATAACAATTAACTGAATGCTTGGCGAAGATCGCAGGACAACTCTTACGTGGCAGGGGATAGCAGCGCGTGAAGGAATCACCGGTGAATCCTTGACGACACTGACACAGCGGACTGTGACTTCGCACCCGGCACTCGGCATTTAAGCCACAAGTGCCTGGACACGGATCCTGACAACGTTGACTGATGCAGGCCTTGTCGGTGGGGCATTCCGTGCTCAACACACACTCGGGTCGACAATTGGGTGGCAGACCGATGTGGAGCTCCAGACAGGAGCAGACGGCCTGACCGTTGAGTTCGCGACACTGGGAGTTGGGACCACATGGCGAGGGGCGACAGGGTTGGCTGGGTTCGGTCACACGGGCAGGGACTAGAAATGGGGGGTCTAAGGTCAGGGGATAGTCCAGGGTGATCTTGGGTTTAACTATCTTACGCTGAGTTGGTTCCACATGGCAGTAGCGATACGGATCGCCAGTGAATCCAAGGCGGCAGGTACAGGTGGGCAGATGATTCGTGACACTGCAGTCCGCATTGGTGCCACAGGTGCCGGGACAGGGATCGCGACACTTCTGCTGCTGACAGGCCCTGTTCGAAGGGCAGTCCGAGTGACGAACGCACTCCGGACGACACGACTGATAGGGGTCACCAAAGTGATCGGGCAGGCACTGGCAGGAACCGATGCCGTTTCTTTCGCGGCACACTGCATTCGAGCCACAGGGATTGGGTTCGCAGGGGGTAACCTGCTCATTGACAATGCGTTCTAGGTGGGGTGAAAATAGTCAAAGGAAGAGATGGGACAAAGACAGAGATTTTTTCATTAATTGCTCTCGAGTGAATAGGGTTTAGTACAATACTTTCTGTTTGCTTTCAGCTGATTAATCCGTTTGCAGTGGTGGTATTATTGTAGCGGATTAGAGTACAAGTACTAGTTAGGTGTTCGCATCCTTTCGAAGGACCAGGTGCAGAGCTTCATTTAGTTGGGTTAAACTCTGTGTGCTGAGTGCTTTTTCAGTGTTATGTAAGTGCAATGGCCCAATTCAATGGGCCTTGAGTTATGTTTTTTTTTGTGTCGTAAGTAAAACAAGTGTCCTTTTGGCGGGGTTATATCATTTGATTTATTGCTCTTTGTTAAACAATTCTCATACGCTACAATGTTATACAATTTTAATGCTATAATTAAGTGCTAACGCGGTTTTTTGGTTTCTTTTCGACTAGTACTAGGTTAATGTCTTTGGCGTTTCGAAGGCAGAATTTTGGTTTGGGGTCAAAAACAACAACAACGCAGTACTCAATTTCGGGTAGTTGGGTTAGGTCAAATTTTGGGTAGTAAGCGAGTGGAGAGACGAGGACATTTGTGTTTTTTGGGCCAAATAACGAATTAGGTAAAAGCATTTCGCGTGGATTATCCCTCAAATCGAAAACAACAACATTAAGGGGTCGCAGGGTAATACTTTTGGAGGCAACAACGATATATCATCAAGGGTTAAAGGCAAAAATCAAGGCGGGTGATTTGGTGTAAAGGCATTAAAGGTTGTATATAAGGAAGCAATAAGGCGTGGCAAGTTTGCATATTGTAATTGAGGCGTTAGGGGCGGTAAAAAGCAAGTAAATAATTGACTAAAACTAATTAAAATCTTTGACTATCCCAGCGTACAGACACTTTCAATAGCACAGTCACTCAGACAATTCGTACAGAGTGCGTGCTGAATTGAAATTTGCATTTCGCCTATCGAGTGCATTGTGATTTAGTGTAAAAAACATGAACAGAACACTCCTTAAATTGCAATGCATTGTGCCTGTGCGTGCGGTAATCATAGATCTTAATGAATGTAAGTTGTGTGGTACAAAAAGGCTGCCTAAAAGCACATTAGAACAAGTAACGCGTATAAGGTGAAAAACAAGTGCCAACATAGAGTGCAAAACAAGTATAATCAATTACAGCGATTGTAACTGATTTTCTAGTGATCATCTTTCATTTATTCTAATGTGCTTATAAGGAATGTGAAACTTTGGGTTTTGAGGGGTCTTTAAATTAAGGGTAACAGGGGATTATCACTGAGTTTCTTTGGTAATCTTTGGTAAGCCAATACTGAGATCTTTTTTTAAATAGTTTCACATTCTTTCAAATCTTTCAGGGCGTAACCAAATGTTTTGGCTGTGCGGCATCTTTGTTCGTTTTTTAATAATAGCAGGTGTTGTACTGGGCGCCCAGTGAGCAACCGAAACCACAGAATTATCGTTTATAAGCTGGTTTACGCCCTGACCTAACTGCTAGGTTAAATGAAAACGGGTTCCTACCTTGCTCCTTCTGACAGCCGGTGAACGGATCTCCAGTATAGCCCACATCGCAGGTGCAGATGGGTTGATGATTGGCCACATTGCAGCGGGCATTGAATCCGCAGGCATTCACGCACGGATCCGAGCACTTCTGGCGGATGCAGGCCTTGGTCGGTGGACATTCCGGATTGATGGAGCACTCGGGTCGGCAGCTTGGCGGCGTTCCAATGAAGGTAGCTGCGCACGAGCAGGCTGCATTGCCATTCAGCACCTTGCACTCGGAATTGGGTCCGCAGGGCGACGGTTGACATGGGTTATCCGGCGTTGGTGGTGGCTTTCTCTCCTCTTGGTAACAGCGAGTGAACGGATCACCGGTGTAGCCCGTGTTGCAAGAGCACGACGGGTTGTGGTTGATCACCTGGCAGCGGGCAAACTGACCACAGGCTCCCGGGCACGGATCCACGCACTTCCTGTTCACACAGGCCATGTGCAGCGAGCACTCGGAGCTGACGATGCACTCGGGTTTGCAGGCGGGCGGTGAGCCCAGCATTCCCGGCTGACAGGCACACACGGGTCCCTGACCGGAAATGTGGCACAAGCTGTTGGGTCCGCAGGGATTCGGTTGGCATGGGTCTTTAGCAACTGGAGTCTCGTGGCGGCAGTGGACGAATGGATCACCCGTGTAGCCCTGCAGACAACTGCAGATTGGAATGTGATTCGAGACATCGCACTGCGAGTTCTGGCCACAAACTCCGGGGCAGGGATCAACGCACTTCTTGTTCAGACAAGCCTTGGTGGGCGGGCAATCGGTACTCAGCGTGCACTCCGGACGACAGCCGGTGTAGGGATCTCCCTGGTAATCCGCCAGACAGCTACATATTCCATTCCTGCACTCGGCATTCGAACCGCATGGCTGCAGATCGCAGGGATCCTGAGTGAGCGGCGGTGACTTTGTAGTCTCCTCAATAAACTCGATGCAACGGACAAACGGATCGCCGGTGAAGCCACCACGACAGGTACAGATGGCCAAGTGGTTCTGCACACGGCACTCGGAGTCCACGCCGCAGGAGCCATCGCAGGGATCGCGGCACTTCTCGGCTATGCAAGCTCGGTCCGGTGAGCAATCCGTGTTGACAACGCACTCGGGCCGACAATTGGGCGGTGCTCCAATGAAGTTGGGCAGGCAGGAGCAGGAGGCCTGCTCGTCGCGCACCCTGCACTCCGAGTTAAGGCCACAGGGAGATGGTTGGCATGGTCTCCTCACAGGCTCATCGCGTCCCGGCGGCGGCGGTGGAGGTGATGGATAGCAGCGGGCGAATGGATCACCCGTCATGTCCAAAGGACAGCTGCAGATCGGATTGTGGTTAATCACCTCGCACTTGGCATTCAGGCCGCACGTCTTGGTGCAGGGATTGGCGCAGCGGAACTTGTGGCACGCCCTGTTCGAAGGACACTCGGCATTAACCGTGCACTCTGGCTTGCAATTGGGCGGCGCTCCAATGAAGGTATCCAGGCAGGAGCAGACGGCCAAGCCGTTGGCCACCCGGCACTTGCTATTCGCTCCGCAGGGCGATGGAATACAGGGATCGGCAACTGGTGGTGGCGTCGAGACCTCCACGCGGCGACAACTGGCGAAGGGATCTCCAGTGTAGCCATCATTACAGACACAGTTGGGCACATGGTTCACAGCATAGCACTGGGCATTCAAGCCACAGATTCCGGGGCAGGGATCCTGGCACTTGTTGCGGATGCACGTCTTGTCCGTGGAACAGTCGGAGCTGAGGACGCACTCGGGGCGACATCCCTCGTAGGGATTGCCCTGGTATTCATCGATGCACTTGCAGGCGGCGGCTCCGTTGCGTTCAATGCACTCGGCATTGGCTCCACACGGCGATGGCTGGCAGGGCTTCGGTGGCTCCTCCTGCTGCGGCACACACTGGACGAAGGCGTTGCCCGCATAGCCAGGCGGACAGGAGCAGGACACAGCGTGTCCAATCACACGACACTCGGCATTCGTTCCGCAGGATTCTGGGCAGGGATTGCTGCACTTATTGTTGATGCACGCCTGCGTCGATTGACAGTCCGGATTAATGATGCACTCAGGTCGGCAGTTGGGCGGCGAGCCAAAGAACTCGGCTTGGCACTGGCAGACGGGTCCATTCCTGTCCGGCTTGCAGATCGAGTTGGGTCCGCAGGGCGAGGGCACGCAAGGATCCTGGGGCGGAGTCTTGACATCCGGTGCGGGAATGGGTTGCAAGACCACGCACTGCTTGAACGGATCACCAGTTCGACCAGGTGGGCAGCCACAGATGGGGCTATGATTGATAACCTCACAGCGGGCTTCGAGTCCACAGGCAGCGGCGCAGGGATCCACGCACTTCTTGTTCACGCAAGCCTGCAAAGCGGAGCACTCGCTGGACACCACACACTCGGGACGGCACTGGGGCGGTGCTCCAATGTAGCCCTCCAGGCAGGAGCATACCGCATGTCCGTTGACATCTCGGCACTGGCTGTTCGATCCGCACGGCGATGGGGAACAGGCCTCGATTATGGGATCCTCTACGACCGGTTTCACGCGGCAATTGACGAACGGATCTCCCTCGTAGCCCTGCACGCAGGAGCACACTGGTATATGGTTCATCACCTCGCACATGGCATTGTTGCCACAGATTCCTGGACAGGGATCCACACACCGGTTGCGCATACAGGCCTTGTCCCTGGGACAATCGGCCGAGAGCGTACACTCGGGTCGGCATCCCTCGTAGGCGTTTCCTTGGTAGTTATTCTGGCAGCGACACTCGCCGGCAAAGCAGTCTGCATTCAGTCCGCACGGATTCGGGTTGCATGGATCATTCACTGTGGGCGGAGTTCTCTCCTCTTCCTTCTTGGTGCAACGCACGAACGGATCGCCCTCGTAGCCCTCGATGCAGTTGCAAATGGGCAGGTGGTTGAGCACATGGCACTTGGCCTCGAATCCGCAGGATCCTGAGCAGGGATCGGCACACTTCTGGTTGATGCACGCCTCCGTGGGTCCGCACTCGGAGTTTAGTACGCACTCTGGGCGACAGCGAGGCGGTGCTCCAATGAAGTTCGGCAGGCAGGAGCAGGCGGGACTGTTGCCCACAATCTGGCACTTGGCGTTGGGTCCACAAGGAGATGGCACACACGATGCGGGTGCCGGCGACGGTGTCGTATTGTCATTGGTGATGGCTACAGGAATTTTTATAAAAGTTATTATGAGAGCTAAATAGAAAATATTTTTCCATTTTCCCCTTTTAAAGGGAAAGAAGCTGATGACCTAAAGGAACAATTGGTTTCCTCAGGAATTCTAGATACGGACAAAAGGCTGAACGGACAAAGTTTTTAGTAAACATTGAATAACAGACAAAACAAATTTATTAACCATATATAAGTAAGTAAAGCTAATATCTTTTTCATTTTACCCTTTTAAAGAGTAAGAAGCTTTTAACCTAAAGGAACAATTGGTTTCATTAGAAATTCTAGATAGAATTGTTGAATTGCTGAACGGACAGGGCCAAGTTTTTAGTAAGGATCGGATTACAGGCAAACTAATTTATTTACCATATATAAGTAAGTAAAGCGAAAATCTTTTTTTATTTTCTCCTTTTAAAGGGAAAGAAGCTTTTGACCTAAAGGTACAATTGGTTTTCTCAGGAATTCTAGATACGGACAAAAGGCTGAACGGACAAGGCCCAGTTTTTAGTAATAATCTATTAACAATCGCAGACTTACCAACTCGGGTGCACTCAACAAACGGATCTCCTGTCATGGTCCGTGGACAGGTGCAGATGGGGCTGTGGTTCTTGGTGGTGCAGATGGCTCGAATGCCGCAGGTGTGCAGACAGGGATCCACGCACTTCTTGTTCACACAGGCCCTTTCCGGGGCGCACTCGGCGCTGACCACGCACTCCGGCTTGCAGTTGGGCGGCTGGTTGATGAATCCCGCCTGGCAGGAGCACACGGCCTGGTTGTTCATGGCACGGCAGTTGCTGTTGGGTCCGCAGGGCGATGGATTGCAGGGATTCAGAGGAGGTCGCGGCGTGACCGGCACAGGTTTGCAGCTGAAGAACGGATCTCCAGTGTAACCCGGCGGGCAGTCACAGGTGGGCACATGTTTGTCAACTGTACAAATGGCATAGTCTCCGCAGATATTGTTGCACGGATCGACGCACTTGAATCGCGAGCAGGCTTGGACAGCCGAGCATTCATCGTTGTTCTCGCACTCGCGTCGGCATCCTCGTTGGGCATCATACGGATTACCCTCGAAGCCATCATGACAGTAGCAGGCTCCGGCTCCATTCCTCTCCCGGCACTCGGCATGCGGGCCACAGGGCGAGGGTTCGCAGGGCGACGTAGGTGACTCAGTGGGCGTCACAGCCGGGATGAGTTGGCAGCCAAAGAGCGGTTCTCCCTCGTAGCCATCGGCACAGGAGCAGACAGCATTGTGCTGCACCACCTGGCAGATGGCATTGCTGCCACACGAACCGGGACAGGGATCAACGCAACGTTCCTGCTGGCAGGACAAATGGTTCTGGCACTCGTCGTTGTTCGTACATTCCGGCCGACAGGTGGGCGGACGTCCAATGAAGTTGGTCTGGCAGGAGCAGGCGGCCTGGTTGCCAATCTCTCGGCACACCGAGTTGGGACCACATGGCGATGGCACGCAGGGATTCTCCACGTTCTTGACCTCCGGAGCGGGGGCACAGCCCGAGATGGGATCTCCTGTCATGCCGGGCTGGCATGTACAAATAGGATTGTGGTTGACCACCTGGCACTTGGCATTGTTGCCGCAAGATCCGCGGCACGGATCCTCGCACTTCTGGTTGATGCACGCCCTGTTCTGGGGGCACTCCGAGCTGACCACGCACTCCGGCTTGCAGCTGGGCGGCGCTCCAATGTAGTTCTCCAGGCAGCTGCACACCGCATGTCCGTTGGTATCCTGGCACTGGCTGTACGGTCCGCAGGGAGAGGGTTGGCATGGATTCTCCGGTCGTCGGGTGACCACCTCGATCAGCGAGCACGAGCGATGCGGATCTCCGGTGTAGCCATCGAAGCAGTTGCAGTTGGGTCCGTGATTCAGCACCCTACACTCGGCATTGATGCCGCAGGCTCCGGGACATGGGTCCTGGCACTTGTTGTTGATGCAGGCACGCGACCGATCGCAATCGTCGTTCTGGACACATTCCGGTCGGCAGCCGCTGTACGGATCTCCAAAGTATTCCGGCAGGCAGGCACAGGAGCCAGCTCCATTGCGCTCCCGGCAAATGGCATTCGCTCCGCAGGGACTGGGATTGCAGGGGTTTCTGGGCTCATCCGGCGGAGCAACTAGAGGAGAGATGGGAAATGCAATATTCAAGTTAGTGGGGTTAACCAGAGATTCAGTTTAGCAGCCTGGGATATATTACTTTGCTGCACGATCGCACAGCCGGAGAAGGGATCTCCGGTGAAGCCAGGCACACACTCGCATGCCGGTCGGTGCTTGATGACCGTGCACGTGGAGTGCAGGCCACAGACACCGATGCACGGGTTCGAGCAGCGCTGGTTCACACAGGCCAGGTTGGCGGGACAGTCGGCGCTACTGAGGCACTCGGGCCGGCAGTTGGGCGGACGTCCCAGGTAGTCGGGCAGGCAGGAGCATGCAGGCGAACCGCCGACATCGAGGCATTTCGAGTTGGGTCCGCACGGTGAGGGGATGCAGGGATTACCGGACTTTTCGGTGGGTGGGGGCTCCACTACACATTTAGCCATGCCATAGATAGTTGAGGTGGGATCATAGCACATTTAGACAAACATTTACATAGGTTCATAGGATAGTAGAGTTGTGGATAGTTGTTTACAAAGTGTACATAAAATAAAAATGGATAGAGAATGGAAGAAATCAAACATTAAATAGGAAATACATGCAGGAGATGGAAACCTTGGGTGGGTTGGCAAGCCAAGTGGGGGAGTAGATTGTATACCGTGCTTTTGGGGTTTCATAACGTTTATGGCAGTGGTGGCCAGCAGGCATAGGCAAATTCTCTGCCGCTGCGCTGCTAGCGATTCGACGCTCACGTACGCTGTAAAGCAGAAAATGTGCTGCTTCTGCTGGCCACCACTGGCTTAAGGGAATATAAAATACACCATAGTAAGGATCAATAATCAGAAATCTTCCCCCCTTTTGGCTTGCACTCCTCATCCTTTCAACTAATCATGCTTACACAATATCTTAGTGCACCGGTTGAAGGGATCTCCGGTGAAACCTGGGGCACAGGAGCATGCGGGATAGTGGTTAATGACCTGGCAGCGGGCCTCGATGCCACAAGTGCCGGGACAGGGGTCCACGCACTTCTGATTCTGACAGTTGAGATCTTGGGCGCAGTCCGAGCTAATGATGCACTCGGGCCGGCAGCTGGGTGCCGAGCCGACGAAGCCCTGGAGGCAGGAGCAGACGGCATGGCCGTTGACCTCGCGGCACTGGCTGTAGGGACCGCAGGGCGAGGGTCTACAGGGGTTCTCATCCCGTTCGGCTGGGAAAGTAGGGGTGGATCAGTAGGTGTTGCCCATGGGTTATACGAGTAGTTAGTGGTGAACCTACGTGGTGGGGGCAACTGAGGAATTTCACGGCACGCGCTCGACGGATTTCCAGTGTATCCGGCCAGGCAAGTGCAGCTGGGCAGATGATTGGACACCCGACACTGGGCATTCAGACCACAAACACCTGGACAGGGGTCCACGCATTTCTGGTTGACGCACGACTTGTCGCGGGAGCAATCACTGTTCACCACGCACTCCGGTCGACAGCCACTGTACGGATCACCGAAGTACTCCGGCAAACAAGTACAGGAGCCGGCTCCGTTGCGTTCGCGGCACTCGGCATTGGGGCCACAGGGCGAGGGTTGGCAGGGAGTCAGTCGCTCATCGGGCACGGTGGGAGCTATGGGGCCACAAAGCGAAGGAGGATTAGGACTCTAGTTCTAGGGGACTCTAAGTTTCGAGCTTACGTTGCGGATTGCAGCCGGCGAAGGGATCACCAGTGTAACCATTGTCGCAGGAGCAGACGGGCGAGTGATTCACCACACTGCAGTAGGCATTGAAGCCACACGATCCCGGACAGGGATCCTGGCAGCGCTCATTGACGCACGCCTGGGTGGCAGGACACTCGGTGTTGATGGTACACTCGGGTCGACAATTAGGCGCCCTGCCCACGAAATTGGGCAGGCAGGAGCAGACACCCGTCTCGCCCACAACACGGCACTGGGAATTGCGTCCGCAGGGACTGGGCACGCAGGGATTCTCGTTGGACTTCGGTTGCTCCGGCTCCTCCTGCCAGGGGGCACAGCGTACGAAGGGATCGCCGCTGTAGCCGGCTGGGCAGGAGCAGATCGGATTGTGGTTGGTCACCTTGCAGATGGCCTCGTTGCCACAGGTGCCCGGACAAGGGTCCACGCAGCGCTGGTTCACGCACGCCCTGTCCTGGGAGCACTCGGAGCTAACCGAGCACTCGGGACGACAGGCGGGCGGAGTGCCAATGTAATTGGTAACGCAGGAGCAGACCGCATGTCCGTTCACCTCGCGGCACTGGCTGTAAGGACCGCAGGGCGAAGGACGACAGGGTTCCACGGGGGC
The DNA here is from genome assembly GCF_030179915.1 of Drosophila takahashii. NCBI lineage: Eukaryota > Metazoa > Arthropoda > Insecta > Diptera > Drosophilidae > Drosophila > Drosophila takahashii. The sequence goes on along the minus strand of NC_091678.1, from coordinate 4,890,436 downwards.
GGGCACTACAAATCAGGGTGAGCGTTATTAAAGCTATCTATTAGGTTGGGAGTATTGCAGAGTGGGTCGACTCTTCGGGATTCGAGTTACAACTCAAGAAAATTAACTTAAGATCAAATGGATCTCCTTTGAAAACGAAATTCGTTTCCTAAAGACTAAAGACAGCTCAAGAAATTCTGAAGCCCTATTGAAAATTAACTTAAGATTAAATGGAAATCCATTGAAAACTATAATTGTTTTTAAAAAAGACTAAAGACAACTCAAGAAATGTTGAGGTCTGATTGTAAATTAACTTAAGATCACATAAGATCTATGTAAAAACTCTAATCCTTTCCCAAAGACTCAACCCACTCCCAGGGGAAACTTCTTCCTACATTTGGGTATCTCCCGACAATATTGCGAGGGATTGCCAGTGTATCCTGAGGGACAACTGCAGCTGGGGGCGTGATTGATCACATGGCACTCGGCGGAAACGCCACAGACACCCGGACAGGGATCGCGGCACTTGTTGTTGAGGCAGGCGCGGTTCTTCGAGCAGTCACTATTCAGCACGCACTCCGGACGGCACTCGGTATACGGATCTCCATTATACTCCGGCAGGCAGGAGCAAGAGCCAACTCCATTGCGCTCCTTGCAAATGGCATTGGCGCCGCAGGGACTCGGGTTGCAGGGCTGTGCCACCTCGGGCGGGACAATAACTAATGGGGGGAGGGGGAAAAGGTCAACGGTTTAGTATTATCCGATTGGAAAGCAAGTCTTCCAGGTCCCTTACTCTTCGGACTACACTCTGAGAACGGATCCCCTGCATAGCCGTCGATGCAGCGGCAAATGGGTCTATGGTTATTTACAAGGCAAGTGGCCTGGAAGCCGCAGGTTCCGACACACGGATCCCGGCAGCGCAGATTGATGCAGGCCAAACTGCCGACGCACTCGGAGTCCGAGGTGCACTCGGGCCGGCAGTTGGGCGCCCTACCCACATAATGTTGCAAGCATGAGCAGACCGCCTGCTCATTGGCAGCCGACACCCGGCACTCGGAATTGGGACCACATGGCGAGGGCACGCACGGATCGATGCGATCATGGGTGATGGGGGGCCGCTCTACATTCGATATAACCATTTAACCATCACATTACACCAAGTACGATAATCATCATGCACCAAAATAAGCCATACATAGAGTACATATAAAAGAAATAAACATAATGGAAAGTATATATATAGAGGATGCGAGTAATGTTGTCAAGCGGGTATGAAATGGATTAAGGGCTCGAAAGGCTCTCGGATGAAGAGATGATTCGGTGAGTGATTGGCTTAAATACCCCTGCAGATAAAGTAGAAGGAAACCTATAATACTGTGGGTATTTCTGGAAGGTCTTGAAGAGAACAACGGACTTTTTAAACACTTCTTTCTGCAGGGGAATTTAAATCTCCGGCTGGCCGAAGCTAAGCTTCCTTCGACTCCTGGCCGATGCTTACTCTCTTGGGGGAAGCAGCGCACGAAGGGATCACCGCTGAAGCCGGGACTGCAGGAGCAGATTGGATTGTGGTTAACCACGCGGCACAGGGCGTTGTTGCCGCAGGTGCCTGGGCAGGGATCCTTGCAGCGCTCGTTGAGGCACGACTTGTCCTGGGCGCACTCCGAGCTGCTCATGCACTCGGGCCGGCAGTTGGGAGGGGAACCGATGTAGTTGGGCACACAGGAGCAGACTGCGTGGCCATTGACCGGACGACAGTTGCTGTAGAGGCCGCAGGGCGATGGTTGGCAGGGATTTTCGGGCACTATGGGGTCGGGATCTACGGACGTGGTAAGCTATTAATAGGGTTCCTATCTAAGGATTCCTAACTTGCAGTGAAGGAAGGGAGACCAAGGTAGAATGAAACCTATCGAACTAATTATAAGTTATCAACTTGTAGCGTTAGGAAAACATTTTCGATCAGTTAAACTCCGTATAGAATCCTATCTACCTAGGTACTTCCCATCACTGCTAACGAAACTAGAACGACATCTTACAGCGCGGAGTCTCGGGCACCAGGTGGCAACCAACGATGGGGTTACCCGTGTAACCAGGCAGGCACTCGCAGTTGGGCGCGTGATTGAAGACGGCGCACAGGGCGCTGTGACCGCACATTCCCGGGCAGGGATCCACGCACTTCTGGTTGACGCAGGCACGCGACCTGGGACAGTCAGAGTTGATGACGCACTCGGGGCGGCACTCTACATACGGATCCCCAAAGTATTCCGGCAGACACTTGCAGGCGGCAGCCTGATTTCGCTCCTCGCAAAGGGCATTCAAGCCACACGGACTGGGACGACAGGGTTGGATCACCTCAATGGGCGCTGTATGGGCGGGGCAAGCAGGGGAGTAAGTATCTAGCTCTCAAAGGAAACCCTCACAATAACCTACTCTCTATGATCTTGTAGCAGCCGGAGAAGGGATCACCGGAGAAGCCAGGCTCGCACATGCAAACCGGAGCATGCAGGCTAACATGGCAGAGTGCGTTATTTCCACACGATCCAATGCAGGGATCGGCACATCGAGCATTGATGCAGGCCATTCTGGCCGGGCACTCGGAATTGATGCTGCACTCTGGCCGACAGCCAGGCGGACGTCCTATGTAGTTGGTCACGCAGGAGCAGACAGCTCCGCTGCTGGAAACCTGGCACTGAGAGTTGGGCCCACAGGGTGACGGCACACAAGGATTGGGCGGAACAATGGGATCGGCTATTGGCGGTGGTGGTTCTACAATTGCAATACTCTCTTAGTTGGATTCTAAGGATTGTGGGAGGAGACCTAAGGAAAACCTACTTCTTTCGGGCACACACTGGTGGAACGGATCCCCGGTGTAGCCTTCGTAGCAACTGCAGATGGGCGAGTGATTGGTGCAGCGACAGCGTGCATTGTAGCCACAGGTTCCGGGACAAGGATCCTTGCACCGTTGGTTGATGCAGGCCCTGTCCGAGGGACACTCGGCACTGGTCATGCACTCGGGCCGGCAGTTGGGCGGAGCACCCATGTAGTCTGGCAAGCAGGCGCACACGGGACGATCCCCAACCACATGACAAGTGCTGAACAGGCCACAAGGCGAGGGTCTACAAGGGTCTTTGGGCAGGGGTAGGTACATATCTATGGGGAGGAAGGGCAGAGCAGTTAGATCAATAACTCTGGATAGAGGGGTGTACGAAAGGGTGGGTCGATTTATAGAGATGCCAAATAAATAGGGGCAACAGAGATGGAATCTAATGTTTCAAATTGGAATTTCTTCATAAAACTTTTATTCTAAAGATCTAAGTAGTTTTTTTTTTTTTTTTTTGGGTTCAAACCGAAGTAGGCGCATTCTATATTAACACGCCTCACAAGAAATGGTTGTTTATCATGTTTATGTGATATCGACAAACATTAAAACATTAAAAGAATGTGCCTTCGGCTTATCTACAAAAAAAAAAAAACAAGAATTGGACATTCTCATAACAAATCGACCCACCCCAGGATTGGGTCATACTTGAGGGTCTTTCCACGCATGCGCGCAGTGGATTGCCGGTGAAGCCCGTTTCACAACTGCAAACCGGCTGGTGATGGGCCACCCGGCAGATGGCATTGAATCCGCAGGCATTGGCGCAAGGATCGCGACACTTCATATTAATACATGCCCGGCTGCCGGGACAATCGCTATTCTGGACGCATTCCGGGCGGCAATTGAGGTACGGATCACCGAAATAGTTCTGGATGCAGGTGCAGGAGCCGGCTCCGTTGCGCACCCGACAAATGGCATTCGCGCCACAGGGCGATGGATAGCATGGATCGGAGGGTGGATCTGGCACCACGACTGTCATGGTCATGAAAATAGCAAGCAGGCAATGCGGATGCATACAGAGGAATGTACAAACACAATAGACTTAGAACTAAGCAATAATAATAATAATACAGATAATAATAAAAGTAGGTAGATAGATGTAAAGATGAAGTTCGTAATATGTACACAATACGAGGAACATGCATAGGATGTACACCACAATACCAATACTTCTAGAGCACCACTGAAAGGAACATGTAACATTAAGGGCGCGTCTCGGGCACACATCCGTGCTCCAGGAAGGGATAGCAAATAGTCCAAAGATCTGTACTCACTCTCACGCATTCGGCAGGCGGTGTACGGATCACCCTCGAAGCTCTCAATGCAACTGCACTTGGGCTGGTGATTCTGGGTGGAGCACACGGCATTAAAGCCGCAGATGCCGATGCAGGGATCCTCGCATCGTTGACGAATACAAGCCCGATTCGATGGGCAATCCTGGTTAATTACACACTCCGGTCGGCAATTCGGTGGAGCCCCAAACATTCCGGGGGCACAAGAGCACTCGGCTCGGTTGTTCACATTGCGACAAATGGAATTGGAGCCACATGGGCTGGGCAGGCAAGGATCCACATGGCGGTCTTGTTCTGGTGGTGCTACAGAGGTTTTCCAATCAATAATAAATTCGAAATAAATTTAATTTAAATTTATAATGATCTACTTACGTTTCGGGACACATTGTTCGAATGGATTGCCCACATAGTTGGCTGGGCAGGAGCAGATGGGATTGTGGTTGTTCACCTGACACTTGGCATTGAAACCGCAGGTCTCCGCACACGGATCCGTGCACTTCTGGTTGATGCAGGCCAGGTGCTGGGCACACTCCGAGCTGACCACGCACTCGGGTCTGCACTGAGGCGGCGCTCCGAAGTAGCCGGCCTGGCAGCTGCACGTGGGATGTCCCTCGACGGTGCGACAGATGCTATTGGGTCCACACGGATTCGGTTCGCACACGCTCTCGGGTCTCACAATCGGCACCCGCTTGCATCCCTCGAAGGGATTACCCTCGAATCCTCGGGTGCAACTGCAGGAGGCCAAGTGGTTGACCACGGCGCACTCGGCATTCGGTCCACAAGCAGCCGTGCAGGGATCGCGACAATGCTGCTTGATGCAGGCCAGCGATGAGGGGCACTCGGAGCTGTAGATGCATTCCGGACGACATCCTGTACTATAAGGATCTCCATTGTAGGGCTCAATGCAGGAACAGCGAGCGGCATTGTTGTGCGGTGTGCACACAGCGTTCTCGGCACAAGGATTGGGGTAGCAAGGATCAATGTGGTCGCCGGGTTCTAAATTTACAAAAAAAAAAAAAAAAATGTTTACAATATGTATTTCAATAGAAGGCTTCTATTAGAAGCCACCCAAACTTACTTTCTGGAATCTTCTTAGAGCAACCGATGAAGGCATCTCCCTCGAAGTCATCGTCGCAACTGCAGTGGGCCGAGTGGGCGATGACCGTACAGCGGGCATTGTGTCCACAGATGTTGGCACACGGGTTCTGGCACTTCTCCTGGATGCAGGCCTTGTCCGAGGGACACTCACTGCTCAGCGTGCACTCCGGCCGGCAATATGGCGGGCTGCCAATGTAGTTGGCCACACAGGAGCAGACTGGTCGGTTCTGTTTGATCTGGCATATGGAGTTGGGTCCGCAAGGGGATGGCACGCACGGGTTCTTTGGCACAGCGATGTCGCGTCCTGGATCCTGGATGGGTGAGCAGGCCACAAACGGATCGCCTTCGAAATTGGCCTCACAAGAACAGATGGGGTTGTGATTCAAGACTTCACAGCGGGCTCCACCCCCGCAGATACCGGGACAGGGATCGGCACACCGCTGATTCAAGCAGGCCTGGTTGGGAGCACACTCCGAGCTGACCACGCACTCGGGCTGGCAGACTGGCGGAGCTCCCTTGAAGTTCGGCAGGCAGGAGCAGGCGGCATAGCCATCGGGGGTGGCTTTGCAGCGCGAGTTGGGTCCACAGGGCGATGGCTCACATGGAGTTGGACGCACTGGCGGTGGCAGGTAGAAGGGATTGCAGGCTATCGAGGCATCTCCACTAAAGCCCTCGGCACAGATGCAAACCGGCGCATGGTTGACCACACGGCAGACGGCATTGATGCCGCACACACCCGAACAAGCCTCCACGCACTTGGAATTCAGGCAGGCCTTCTCCGCCGGGCAGTCACTATTAAGCACGCACTCCGGCCGGCAGCCAATATGCGGGTCACCGAAGTAACCCTTGCGGCAGACGCAGGCCAGACCGCCGGACTGACGCCTGCACTCGGCATTGGCTCCGCAACGCAGCTTGGCGCAGCTAGGCTGTGGTGGTGGCTCCACCACCGACTGCGTGGTGCACTGCTCGTAGGGATTTCCAAAGAGACCCGTGGGGCAGGCACACACTGGGTTGTGCTCGTACACATTGCAGATGGCATTCCGTCCACAGGATCCGGGGCAGGGATCCTGGCAGCGTTGGCCCAGACAGGCGCGATCAAACGGACAATCCGAATTGGCCACACACTCCGGCCGGCAGCGTGGATTCTGCTGGGCATTGGGTCCAAAGCAAGGATCACATAAAGCCACACCATCGCCGAACACCGAGCAGACATCTCGGGGTCCACAGGGCGACGGGGCACAAGGATCCCGCGAAACATTCTTCAGTATTCCAATGGGTACACACTGCAAGAAGGCATCGCCGACGAATCCGTCCAAGCAGAGGCAAACTGGCGTGTGCTGGCGCACATTACAGATGGCATTGATGCCACAGATCGCACCGGCACAAGGATCCACGCACTTGTGGTTAATGCAGGACAATGTATCCCCGCAATCCGAGTTGATGTCGCACTCCGGTTGGCAGCCCGACTGTGGATCACCCAGGTAGCCTGGGATGCAGGAGCAGACGGCGCGGTTATTCAGCAACTTGCACTCACTATTCCGACCACATGGGCTGGGCACACAAGGATTCGTCTTGGGATGATCCAGGGCATAGCAGCGAACTCCTGGGTTGCCGGTCAATCCGGCATTGCAGGAGCAAACCGGGTGATGTTCCTCCACCTGGCAGTGGGCTCCTTGGCCACAGGCTCCGGGGCAGGGATCGTAGCAGCGGTAGCCCATGCAGGCCTTGCTGTTCGGGCAATCGGCATCCACCTGGCACTCGTAGCCGTGGCAACCGATCAGGGAGGTGGGATCACCAGACAGGCCATCGGGACAAACGCAGGCGGTCTGTCCATCGCCTGCCACCACGCAATTGGCATTGGGTCCGCAGGGATTGGGATCGCAAACGGTGCGACTGGGTTCACGGCATCCCTGATAGGCATCTCCCACATATCCGGAGCGGCAGTAGCACTCCTCACGATTTCCGGCCACATAGCAGTCGGCATTTCTTCCGCAAGGTCCCGGCTGGCAAAGCTCAATGGTGACGGCTGGCTTGTCGCACAACCTGAAGGGATTTCCAATCTTGTTGTCCGGACAATAGCAGACGGGCTGTCGCGATGAATCGCAGATGGCACCAGTTCCACAGGGATTGGGGTCACAGGGATTAATGGGTTCAACGCAGCCACGGATGGTGTTGGGGCTCTCCACATAGTTGGGCAGACAGGTGCACTTGGAGAAACCGTTGCTCAGAACGGAGCACTGGGTATTGGGTCCACAGGGCGAAGGATCGCAGGGATTCGAGGGCAGCTCGCAGGGAATCGACGGCGGCTGACCCTCGTACTCCGGCAGGCAGAAGCAAATCGGGTTGCCATCCACGCGACGGCAGCCGGAATTGGGTCCACAAGGATTCGGGGTGCACTCATCTCCCTCGGGAACTAAAACAAATATAATTTTTTTTTTAAGTTTTGGTTCTTTTAAAACTAAAACAATACTTACTGCAATTCTTGAAGGGATTTCCGGTAAGACCCTTGGGGCAGTAGCAGATGGGGTTGCCATTGTCGAGCTCGCACAGGGCATTCAAGCCACATGGATTGGGGTCGCAGGGATCCTGGGGTGGACTGCAGCCCACCTGGGGATTTCCGTTGTAGCCCGGTGGGCACTTGCACACACCGCGATGGTTCACCACATCGCAGAGGGCAAAGGCACCGCATTGACAGGGCGATGAGCACTTTCCGTTGATGCAGGCCTGACTGGAATCACACTCGGAATCGGAACGGCAACCCTGACTGGGCAGACACTGCACATAGGCATTGCCAAGGAATCCGGGCAGGCAGCGACAGTCTGTTCCGTGGTTCACCGGAATACACTCGGCATTCTCGCCGCAAGAGTCCTCCTGGCACGGATTAATGCAGCGCCGGTTGAGGCGATCGCAGAGCTTCGTCGGCGGACAGTCCTCGTTGTATTGACAGACAGGGGTTCGTGCTGTGGTTAAGGTTACGGTGCGATTCGGTTGGATCGGTGGGTGTATTTATATATAGTTTGTTGGTTGGTTTTTAGAGTTGATTTGGTGGCGGGACGGTACAAGTTTTTATACATGGTGTATACATAGTGTACGGGGATTTGTACAGTGTATGAAAGAGAGAGATTGGTTGAAAACAAGACATGGTGACACATTAGCAGAGGATTTCTTGAGGAGGACAACAAAGGTGCGCCATCGTGTTGATCAAGGGCATACTAACCTGGCTGACAGCCAACGAATCCATTGCCCTGGAATCCATCCGCACAGCTGCAATCGGCTGCATGGTTGGTGTTGATGCAAACGGCATTCGTGGCACAGGGATCATGGACATCGCAAGGATGCTGGCACAGCTGATTGATGCACGCCTCCGTGACTCCGCAGTCCGAATCGTCAGTGCATTCAACTGTAAGTTGGTTTTAACAATGTTATTAAGATAGCAAAAGCAGATTATTTATTCCGAAAGTATTGCTAGCTAGTTCCATGCATGAAAGTTTGTTGATTAATTGATTAGTGCCTTACTTGAGGTTTGAGTGGTTACACACTTGACCATCGGATTGCCCTCATGGCCCTGCGGACAGGTGCAAACTGGTCGGTGGCTCTTGGCCGTGCACTTGGCGGTCGCGGCACAGATCTTGGCAAACTCGCACGGATCCTGGCACAGGCCCATGTAACAGGCCTCGCTCTCAATGCAGTCGTTGTTAGATTGACAGGGTTCGGGCGTTTTCGGTGAACCCGGCGGTTCTACTTGTTAGAAAGGATTTAGTGAGTTAAATAGTTAATTAAATGATGGTGATTTCGGTTTTTAACAAATTAAATCATAAATATGTACAAGGGCACTGGTAATTATTTATGTATGTACAATTTTTACAACAAAATTAATTGATATGGCCAGAAAACAAGCCCTTTACATAAGAATTTATGTACAATCGATCAGTATTAGTGCCACTTTGGGAGAGATAAATTGCCACAGTTAAATATGACCACATATGCTTTTTTTTTTTTTTTTTTTTAACTTATAGAGTTTATTACATTGATCAGCCAATTTAATATTGAAACAACAATACATATGTGGCCAATTTAAAGGGATTCAGACTGAGAGTGTAGGGGTTAAGTCCCAAAGTGGCGTGCATGTCACATATAAAGTTAATATACCTTTCTTACGGCAATGGCCCAGCTTGCAGTGCTCGCTAGGGGCACAATTAGTATCTACTGTACATGGGTTAATTAATGAGGTGTCAGTGGTGTTGCCCAGCGGGGCAAACATGGTGTTGTAGACCTCCGTGGTGGTGCCCTCCATGGTGGGCAGCTCCAAGGGCCACGGCGTTGTGGTGTCTGGGACTTCGTTCGAAGTGTCCAGCCGGGTCGTCTTCATTTTGGGCGTCGTGGTGGACCGCCTCTGACTGTCACTTATGATATCTTCGCCCCGCAACGTGGTCGTCTGGATCGTGGGCCTCGGGGTTGGCGTATCGGTGATATTGTTCTCACCATCGCGATACCGCCTCGTGGCATCGGTGTGGGAGGTGGTGCTTTCTGTGTCTGGTTTGTGGTTCTTACTGGTCTGGTTAGTAGCGCTTGTGATTGTGCTCGATTCAGTGCTAGTGGAGGAAGTGGTAGTAGTGGTTGTGGTGGTGGTTCTTGTGTTGGCCCCCGTGGTTGTCGGCGTCGTTTTGACGCCTGTGTTTGGGTTAGCTGTTGTTCTTGGTTTCGTTGGTATCTTGGTAGATGTGGAGTTCTTGGTAGTAATAGTTGTTATTGTTACATTAGCTAAGGAGAGAGATGTATTTACACGGGTAACGGGTGGTTAATTTAATATTAGAATATGTACACATTGTATTTACACTTAACACTAGGAGTTTTAGATTCATTAAGGTAGAGAACTGCCAGTTGAACTTACCCTTTATACAAGCACCGGTTGTCGGATCGCAGTTAGCTCCTGGTGGACAATGCTCACAGCCAGGTGTGCGACCATGTTCTGTAGGTTTAAGATATTAAGTAGTAAGTTTCAAGTAGTTTTTAAGTCCTCATTGATACCCACCTGCTGAACAAAGCGGCTGATGGTTGAGAACACGACAGTCTTCATTTCGGCTGCACGGATTGTGGTGGGTGCAAGGATCCACGCAAAGAGCATTGATGCACGCCTGCTGGGAGGGGCACTCATCACTCGATGCGCAACCGATTTCTGTTCGCAAAGGACGATTAGGCATTAGTTGGGGTTCTTTAAGTCGTTTTATCTAAGCACATATGTGCATTAATAGTATAAGTCGTTATAATTTAAGTCATTCCTTTTATTTAGGTCAAGAATCCTGTTCGGTAGGTAGTTTTCTTTTTCATTAATTTTTCAATGCAGTTAGTATAACTTTATCTTTTAATATAGTATCCTTAATCTAACTGTTCAACTCCAGTTTCAAGCAATCTAAATACTATGCAGCAGGCTTTAGCATTAGTTAAATATAGTTTAGTTTTTAGCTGTTGCTTAAAACAACATATACACATGCAAAAGCATTAAGTGAGTTAGTGCTCAAATATATTAGCTAGGGTTTGTTATTATTAGTAGTCCAAACACCACATGCAAAACTTATTTCTAATACACTTACGATACATGATTAACGACAACGAGTATGTACTAAATACAACAAAATCAACACAGATTAGAACACATTTTAAAGGTGTCGCGCTGAGATAAAAACATGCGAATTGAGATCAATTGAAGACATAACGAGAAACATTCAAAGTGGTGTGGACGATGGCTGAGGATTTGATGATGATTCTTGCAGCAGGCATTCAGGCAGACAACAAGCAGGCAACTAACATGAACGAGCAACATTGCAACATAAATCGACATGCAAACGACTGCTGTAGAGAGTGAATTCGCAGGGAACTCCCATTGGCATTCGATCAAAAGCTTCTTTGGTGAAGGACACAGAAAATTCAAACTATCTCGGGTGCTGCTCGTGGTGAAGAGATCGGTGGGTGAAGGTGCAAGGCTTTCAACGAAATACAGCCAGAGAAGCAATAAGAGGGGGAACCAAGACAAATGCATTTGGAAAATTTGAGAACAAAGAACACACGGGAATTGCGGGAAATAATCCAAATGGTTGCATGCAAGGTGCCCGCACGAGTTGAATGGCTGGTCGTACACATATATGGGCCACAAGAAGGATAATGGCTGGAAGTCCAAGAGAAGAGAAAGAAAACATGACATCAAACTGAAGTAGGCACTACGATTTGCCAGTTATGTGATTGGCGTTGAAAGTAGTCGGCGTTGCACGATGCCAAGAGTTTACCGCAACCCTGTGGTTCCTTGCAATTCATTCATTATGATTTGATAACAAGACTTACAACCTATATACACAACTTTAGTTACCTGCTTTCATAGAGCAATCGGGTCTATTTACATCATCGCCGGTATCGCAAAAGCACATTGTGGTGTGGTTCAATGTACGACAAATAGTCAGATTTTGCACAGTGCAAAGGTTGGTGAAGTATTTACAGGGCGATATGCACAGCCCACCCAAGCATGTCTGGTCGTCCAAACAGTCATGTTCTGTTCTACAACTCTTTACAGATTCTGTCGTTGCGCTACCTGTCACAGTAAGATCTTTCGCCGTTGGTAATTCATTCGAAACAGTAGAGGTCTCGTAAGAACTCGTTGGTACTTTCCTAGTAGACTCTGTCGTTTGTTCAGTCATTTGACCAGGGGTTGTACCAGGAGGTAATGTCGTTGGTATGTCGGGTCTTTCGGAAGGAATAGTTCTATCTGTTGAACCGACAGGCAAAGTGGTTTCTTCAATAACCTTTGCAGTTGTCACTTCGCTGGGATATTTGGTCGGCTGTTCGGTCACTAGCCCACGAGTTGTACCGATCGGAATATTTGTTGTGATTTCAGGGGTTGTCGATGGGACAGTTGTTTCTAATGCTCCTGGACTAAGATTAGAGCTCTCGAAGGAACTCGTTGGTACTCTCCTAGTAAATTCTGTTGTTTGTTCAGTCATTTGTCCAGGGGTTGTACCAGGTGGTAATGTCGTTGGCATATCGGATCTTTCGGAAGGAATAGTTCTATTCGTTGATCCCACAGGAAGAGTAGTTTCTTCAGTAGACTTGGCAGTTGTCACTTCGCTGGGATATTTGGTCGTCTGTTCGGTCACTAGCCCACGAGTTGTACCGATCAGAATGTTTGTAGTGATTTCTGGGGTTATCGATGGGACAGTTGTTTCCAAAGACCCGGGGCTAAGAGTAGAGCTCTCGAAGGAACTCGTTGGTACTCTCCTAGTAAATTCTGTTGTTTGTTCAGTCATTTGTCCAGGGGTTGTACCAGGTGGTAATGTCGTTGGCATATCGGATCTTTCGGAAGGAATAGTTCTATTCGTTGATCCCACAGGAGGAGTAGCTTCTTCAATAACCTTTGCAGTTGTCACTTCGCTGGGATATTTGGTCGTCTGTTCGGTCACTAGCCCACGAGTTGTACCGATCGGAATATTTGTAGTGATTTCAGGGGTTGTCGATGGGACAGTTGTTTCTAATGCTCCTGGACTAAGAGTAGAGCTCTCGAAGGAACTAGTTGGTACTCTCCGAGTAGATTCTGTCGTTTGTTCAGTCATTTGACCAGGGGTTGTACCAGGAGGTAATGTTGTTGGTATGTCGGGTCTTTCGGACGGAATAGTTCTATCCGTTGAACCCACAGGAGGAGTAGTTTCTTCAATAACCTTTGCAGTTGTCACTTCGCTGGGATATTTGGTCGTCTGTTCAGTCACTAGCCCACGAGTTGTACCGATTGGAATATTTGTAGTGATTTCTGAGGTTATCGATGGGACAGTTGTTTCATAAGACCCGGGGCTAAGAGTAGAGCTCTCGAAGAAACTCGTTGGTACTCTCCTAGTAGATTCTGTCGTTTGGTCAGTCATTTGACCAGGGGTTGTACCAGGAGGTAATGTCGTTGGTAAGTCGGCTCTTTCGGAAGTAATAGTTCTATCCGTTGATCCCACAGGAAGTGTAGTTTCTTCAATAACCTTTGCAGTTGTCACTTCACTGGGATATTTGGTAGTCTGTTCTGTCACTAGCCCACGAGTTGTACCGATCGGAATATTTGTAGTGATATCTGAGGTTATTGATGGGACAGTTGTTTCCAAAGACCCGGGGCTAAGAGTAGAGCTCTCGAAGGAACTCGTTGGTACTCTCCTAGTAGATTCTGTCGTTTGTTCAGTCATTTGATCAGGGGTTGTACCAGGAGGTAATGTCGTCGGTATGTCGGATCTTTCGGAAGTAATAGTTCTATCCGTTGATCCCACAGGAAGAGTAGTTTCTTCAATAACCTTTGCAGTTGTCACTTCACTGGGATATTTGGTAGTCTGTTCTGTCACTAGCCCACGAGTTGTACCGATGGGAATATTTGTAGTGATTTCTGGGGTTATCGAAGGGACAGTTGTTTCCAAAGACCCGGGGCTAAGAGTAGAGCTCTCGAAGGAACTCGTTGGTACTCTCCTAGTAGATTCTGTCGTTTGTTCAGTCATTTGTCCAGGGGTTGTACCAGTTGGTAATGTCGTTGGCATATCGGATCTTTCGGAAGTAATAGTGCTATCCGTTGATCCCACAGGAAGAGTAGTTTCTTCAATAACCTTTGCAGTTGTCACTTCACTAGGATATTTGGTAGTCTGTTCTGTCACTAGCCCACGAGTTGTACCGATCGGAATATTTGTAGTGATATCTGAGGTTATCGATGGGACAGTTGTTTCCAAAGACCCGGGGCTAAGAGTAGAGCTCTCGAAGGAACTCGTTGGTACTCTCCTAGTAGATTCTGTCGTTTGTTCAGTCATTTGACCAGGGGTTGTACCAGGAGGTAATGTCGTCGGTATGTCGGATCTTTCGGAAGTAATAGTTCTATCCGTTGATCCCACAGGAAGAGTAGTTTCTTCAATAACCTTTGCAGTTGTCACTTCACTGGGATATTTGGTAGTCTGTTCTGTCACTAGCCCACGAGTTGTACCAATGGGAATATTTGTAGTGATTTCTGGGGTTATCGAAGGGACAGTTGTTTCCAAAGACCCGGGGCTAAGAGTAGAGCTCTCGAAGGAACTCGTTGGTACTCTCCTAGTAGATTCTGTCGTTTGTTCAGTCATTTGACCAGGGGTTGTACCAGGAGGTAATGTCGTTGGTATGTCGGCTCTTTCGGAAGGAATAGTTCTATCCGTTGATCCCACAGGAAGTGTAGTTTCTTCAGTAGACTTAGCAGTTGTCACTTCGCTGGGATATTTGGTCGTCTGTTCGGTCACTAGCCCACGAGTTGTACCGGTCGGAATATTTGTAGTGATTTCTAAGGTTATCGATGGGACAGTTGTTTCCAATGAGCCTGGACTAAGAGTTGAGCTCTCGAAGGAACTCGTTGGTACTCTCCTAGTAGATTCTGTCGTTTGTTCAGTCATTTGTCCAGGGGTTGTACCAGGTGGTAATGTCGTTGGCATATCGGATCTTTCGGAAGGAATAGTTCTATCCGTTGATCCCACAGGAAGTGTAGTTTCTTCAGTAGACTTAGCAGTTGTCACTTCGCTGGGATATTTGTTCGTCTGTTCAGTCACTAGCCCACGAGTTGTACCGATCGGAATATTTGTAGTGATTTCTGGGGTTATCGATGGGAGAGTTGTTCTTAAATACCCGGGGATAATAGTAGAGCTCTCGAAGGAACTCGTTGGTACTCTCCTAGTAGATTCTGTTGTTTGTTCAGTTATTTGTCCAGGGGTTGTACCAGGAGGTAATGTCGTCGGTATGTCGGCTCTTTCGGAAGTAATAGTTCTATCTGTTGAACCGACAGGCAAAGTGGATTCTTCAATAACTTTTGCAGTTGTCACTTCGCTGGGATATTTGGTGGTCTGTTCGGTCACTAGCCCACGAGTTGTACCGATCGGAATATTTGTAGTGATTTCTGAGGTTATCGATGGGACAGTTGTTTCCAATGAGCCTGGACTAAGAGTTGAGCTCTCGAAGGAACTCGTTGGTACTCTCCTAGTAGATTCGGTCGTTTGTTCAGTCATTTGACTAGGGGTTGTACCAGGAGGTAATGTCGTCGGTATGTCGGATCTTTCGGAAGTAATAGTTCTATCCGTTGATCCTACAGGAAGAGTAGTTTCTTCAATAACCTTTGCAGTTGTCACTTCGCTGGGATATTTGGTCGTCTGTTCAGTCACTAGCCCACGAGTTGTACCGATCGGAATATTTGTAGTGATTTCTGAGGTTATCGATGGGACAGTTGTTTCCAAAGACCCGGGGCTAAGAGTAGAGCTCTCGAAGGAACTCGTTGGTACTCTCCTAGTAGATTCTGTCGTTTGTTCAGTCATTTGACCAGGGGTTGTACCAGGAGGTAATGTCGTCGGTATGTCGGATCTTTCGGAAGTAATAGTTCTATCCGTTGATCCTACAGGAAGAGTAGTTTCTTCAATAACCTTTGCAGTTGTCACTTCACTGGGATATTTGGTAGTCTGTTCTGTCACTAGCCCACGAGTTGTACCGATTGGAATATTTGTAGTGATTTCGAAGGAACTCGTTGGTACTCTCCTAGTAGATTCTGTCGTTTGTTCAGTCATTTGACCAGGGGTTGTACCAGGAGGTAATGTCCTTGGTATGTCGGCTCTTTCGGAAGGAATTGTTCTATCCGTTGATCCCACAGGAAGTGTAGTTTCTTCAGTAGGCTTAGCAGTTGTCACTTCGCTGGGATATTTGGTCGTCTGTTCGGTCACTAGCCCACGAGTTGTACCGGTCGGAATATTTGTAGTGATTTCTAAGGTTATCGATGGGACAGTTGTTTCCAATGAGCCTGGACTAAGAGTTGAGCTCTCGAAGGAACTCGTTGGTACTCTCCTAGTAGATTCTGTCGTTTGTTCAGTCATTTGTCCAGGGGTTGTACCAGGTGGTAATGTCGTTGGCATATCGGATCTTTCGGAAGGAATAGTTCTATCCGTTGATCCCACAGGAAGAGTAGTTTCTTCAATAATCTTTGCAGTTGTCACTTCACTGGGATATTTGGTAGTCTGTTCTGTCACTAGCCCACTAGTTGTACCGATCGGAATATTTGTATTGATTTCTGGGGCTATCGATGGGACAGTTGTTTCGAAAGACCCGGGGCTAAGAGTAGAGCTCTCGAAGGAACTCGTTGGTACTCTCCTAGTAGATTCTGTCGTTTTTTCAGTCATTTGACCAGGGGTTGTACCAGGAGGTAATATCGTCGGTATGTCGGCTCTTTCGGAAGGAATAGTTCTATCCGTTGATCCCACAGGAAGAGTAGTTTCTTCAATAACCTTTGCAGTTGTCACTTCACTGGGATATTTGGTAGTCTGTTCTGTCACTAGCCCACTAGTTGTACCGATCGGAATATTTGTAGTGATTTCTGAGGTTATCGATGGGACAGTTGTTTCTAAAGACCCGGGACTAAGAGTAGAGCTCTCGAAGGAACTCGTTGGTACTCTCCTAGTAGATTCTGTCGTTTTTTCAGTCATTTGACCAGGGGTTGTACCAGGAGGTAATGTCGTCGGTATGTCGGCTCTTTCGGAAGGAATAGTTCTATCCGTTGATCCCACAGGAAGAGTAGTTTCTTCAATAACCTTTGCAGTTGTCACTTCACTGGGATATTTGGTAGTCTGTTCTGTCAATAGCCCACGAGTTGTACCGATGGGAATATTTGTAGTGATTTCTGGGGCTATCGATGGGACAGTTGTTTCGAAAGACCCGGGGCTAAGAGTAGAGCTCTCGAAGGAACTCGTTGGTACTCTCCTAGTAGATTCTGTCGTTTGTTCAGTCATTTGACCAGGGGTTGTACCAGGAGGTAATGTCGTCGGTATGTCGGATCTTTCGGAAGTAATAGTTCTATCCGTTGATCCCACAGGAAGAGTAGTTTCTTCAATAACCTTTGCAGTTGTCACTTCACTGGGATATTTGGTAGTCTGTTCTGTCACTAGCCCACTAGTTGTACCGATCGGAATATTTGTAGTGATTTCTGAGGTTATCGATGGGACAGTTGTTTCTAAAGACCCGGGACTAAGAGTAGAGCTCTCGAAGGAACTCGTTGGTACTCTCCTAGTAGATTCTGTCGTTTGTTCAGTCATTTGACCAGGGGTTGTACCAGGAGGTAATGTCGTCGGTATGTCGGATCTTTCGGAAGTAATAGTTCTATCCGTTGATCCCACAGGAAGAGTAGTTTCTTCAATAACCTTTGCAGTTGTCACTTCACTGGGATATTTGGTAGTCTGTTCTGTCACTAGCCCACGAGTTGTACCGATGGGAATATTTGTAGTGATTTCTGGGGCTATCGATGGGACAGTTGTTTCGAAAGACCCGGGGCTAAGAGTAGAGCTCTCGAAGGAACTCGTTGGTACTCTCCTAGTAGATTCTGTCGTTTGTTCAGTCATTTGACCAGGGGTTGTACCAGGAGGTAATGTCGTTGGTAAGTCGGCTCTTTCGGAAGTAATAGTTCTTTCTGTTGAACCGACAGGCAAAGTGGTTTCTTCAATAACCTTTGCAGTTGTCACTTCACTGGGATATTTGGTAGTCTGTTCTGTCACTAGCCCACGAGTTGTACCGATGGGAATATTTGTAGTGATTTCTGGGGTTATCGAAGGGACAGTTGTTTCCAAAGACCCGGGGCTAAGAGTAGAGCTCTCGAAGGAACTCGTTGGTACTCTCCTAGTAGATTCTGTCGTTTGTTCAGTTATTTGACCAGGGGTTGTACCAGGAGGTAATGTCGTCGGTATGTCGGATCTTTCGGAAGTAATAGTTCTATCCGTTGATCCCACAGGAAGAGTAGTTTCTTCAATAACCTTTGCAGTTGTCACATCACTGGGATATTTGGTAGTCTGTTCTGTCACTAGCCCACGAGTTGTACCGATGGGAATATTTGTAGTGATTTCTGGGGCTATCGATGGGACAGTTGTTTCGAAAGACCCGGGGCTAAGAGTAGAGCTCTCGAAGGAACTCGTTGGTACTCTCCTAGTAGATTCTGTCGTTTGTTCAGTCATTTGACCAGGGGTTGTACCAGGAGGTAATGTCGTTGGTAAGTCGGCTCTTTCGGAACTAATAGTTCTTTCTGTTGAACCGACAGGCAAAGTGGTTTCTTCAATAACCTTTGCAGTTGTCACTTCGGTGGGATATTTGGTCGTCTGTTCGGTCACTAGCCCACGAGTTGTACCGATCGGAATATTTGTTGTGATTTCTGGGGTTATCGATGGGACAGTTGTTTCCAATGAGCCTGGACTAATAGTTGAGCTCTCGAAAGAACTCGTTGGTACTTTCCTAATGGATTCTGTCGTTTGTTTAGTCATTTTACCAGGGGTAGTACCAGGAGGTAATGTCGTTGGTAAGTCGGCTCTTTCGGAATTAATAGTTCTATCAGTTGAACCGACAGGCAAAGTGGTTTCTTCAATAACCTTTGCAGTTGTCACTTCGCTGGGATATTTGGTAGTCTGTTCGGTCACTAGCCCACGAGTTGTACCGATGGGAATATTTGTAGTGATTTTTGGGGTTATCGAAGGGACAGTTGTTTCCAAAGACCCGGGGCTAAGAGTAGAGCTCTCGAAGGAACTCGTTGGTACTCTCCTAGTAGATTCTGTCGTTTGTTCAGTCATTTGTCCAGGGGTTGTACCAGGAGGTAATGTCGTTGGTATGTCGGATCTTTCGGAAGGAATAGTTCTATCTGTTGAACCGACAGGCAAAGTGGTTTCTTCCATAACCTTTGCAGTTGTCACTTCGCTGGGATATTTGGTAGTCTGTTCGGTCACTAGCCCACGAGTTGTACCGATCGGAATATTTGTAGTGATTTCTGGGGTTATCGATGGGAGAGTTGTTTCATAAGACCCGGGGCTAAGAGTAGAGCTCTCGAAGGAACTCGTTGGTACTCTCCTAGTAGATTCTGTCGTTTGTTCAGTCATTTGACCAGGGGTTGTACCAGGAGGTAATGTCGTTGGTATGTCGGCTCTTTCGGAAGTAATAGTTCTATCTGTTGAACCGACAGGCAAAGTGGTTTCTTCAATAACCTTTGCAGTTGTCACTTCGCTGGGATATTTGGTCGTCTGTTCTGTCACTAGCCCACGAGTTGTACCGATCGGAATATTTGTAGTGATTTCTGGGGTTATCGATGGGAGAGTTGTTTCATAAGACCCGGGGATAAGAGTAGAGCTCTCGAAGGAACTCGTTGGTACTCTCCTAGTGGATTCTGTCGTTTGTTCAGTCATTTGACCAGGGGTTGTACCAGGAGGTAATGTCCTTGGTATGTCGGCTCTTTCGGAAGTAATAGTTCTATCTGTTGAACCGACAGGCAAAGTGGTTTCTTCAATAACCTTTGCAGTTGTCACTTCGCTGGGATATTTGGTCGTCTGTTCTGTCACTAGCCCACGAGTTGTACCGATCGGAATATTTGTAGTGATTTCTGGGGTTATCGATGGGACAGTTGTTTCATAAGACCCGGGGCTAAGAGTAGAGCTCTCGAAGGAACTCGTTGGTACTCTCCTAGTAGATTCTGTCGTTTGGTCAGTCAGTTGTCCAGGGGTTGTACCAGGTGGTAATGTCGTTGGCATATCGGATCTTTCGGAAGGAATAGTTCTATCCGTTGATCCCACAGGAAGAGTAGTTTCTTCAATAACCTTTGCAGTTGTCACTTCACTGGGATATTTGGTAGTCTGTTCTGTCACTAGCCCACGAGTTGTACCGATGGGAATATTTGTAGTGATTTTTGGGGTTATCGAAGGGACAGTTGTTTCCAAAGACCCGGGGCTAAGAGTAGAGCTCTCGAAGGAACTCGTTGGTACTCTCCTAGTAGATTCTGTCGTTTGGTCAGTCAGTTGTCCAGGGGTTGTACCAGGTGGTAATGTCGTTGGCATATCGGATCTTTCGGAAGGAATAGTTCTATCCGTTGATCCCACAGGAAGAGTAGTTTCTTCAATAACCTTTGCAGTTGTCACTTCGCTGGGATATTTGGTAGTCTGTTCGGTCACTAGCCCACGAGTTGTACCGATGGGAATATTTGTGGTGATTTCTAGGGTTATCGATGGGGCAGTTGTTTCTAATGCTCCTGGACTAAGAGTAGAGCTTTCGAAGGAACTCGTTGGTACTCTCCTAGTAGATTCTGTCGTTTGTTCAGTCATTTGTCCAGGGGTTGTACCAGGTGGTAATGTCGTTGGCATGTCGGATCTATCGGAAGGAATAGTTCTATCCGTTGATCCCACAGGAAGAGTAGTTTCTTCAATAACCTTTGCAGTTGTCACTTCGCTGGGATATTTGGTCGTCTGTTCTGTCACTAGCCCACGAGTTGTACCGATGGGAATATTTGTAGTGATTTCTGGGGTTATCGATGGGACAGTTGTTTCCAATGCTCCAGAAATAAGAGTAGAGCTCTCGAAAGAACTCGTTGGTATTTTCCTAGTAGATTCTGTCGTTTGTTCAGTCATTTGTCCAGGGGTTGTGCCAGGAGGTAATGTCGTCGGTATGTCGGCTCTTTCGGAAGTAATAGTTCTATCTGTTGAACCGACAGGCAAAGTGGTTTCTTCAATAACCTTTGCAGTTGTCACTTCGCTGGGATATTTGGTCGTCTGTTCTGTCACTAGCCCACGAGTTGTACCGATGGGAATATTTGTAGTGATTTCTGGGGTTATCGATGGGACAGTTGTTTCCAATGCTCCAGAAATAAGAGTAGAGCTCTCGAAAGAACTCGTTGGTATTTTCCTAGTAGATTCTGTCGTTTGTTCAGTCATTTGTCCAGGGGTTGTACCAGGAGGTAATGTCGTCGGTATGTCGGCTCTTTCGGAAGTAATAGTTCTATCTGTTGAACCGACAGGCAAAGTGGTTTCTTCAATAACCTTTGCAGTTGTCACTTCGCTGGGATATTTGGTCGTCTGTTCTGTCACTAGCCCACGAGTTGTACCGATGGGAATATTTGTAGTGATTTCTGGGGTTATCGATGGGACAGTTGTTTCCAATGCTCCAGAAATAAGAGTAGAGCTCTCGAAAGAACTCGTTGGTATTTTCCTAGTAGATTCTGTCGTTTGTTCAGTCATTTGTCCAGGGGTTGTGCCAGGAGGTAATGTCGTCGGTATGTCGGCTCTTTCGGAAGTAATAGTTCTATCTGTTGAACCGACAGGCAAAGTGGTTTCTTCAATAACCTTTGCAGTTGTCACTTCGCTGGGATATTTGGTCGTCTGTTCTGTCACTAGCCCACGAGTTGTACCGATGGGAATATTTGTAGTGATTTCTGGGGTTATCGATGGGACAGTTGTTTCCAATGCTCCAGAAATAAGAGTAGAGCTCTCGAAAGAACTCGTTGGTATTTTCCTAGTAGATTCTGTCGTTTGTTCAGTCATTTGTCCAGGGGTTGTCCCAGGAGGTAATGTCGTCGGTGTTTTGGGACTTTCGGTAGGAATACTTCTATCAGTTGACCCCACGGGAAAAGTAGTTTCTTCAGTACCTGAATTCGGCAGCTCTGTCCCAAGCCTTAAACTTGTGTCGATAGGAACATTTGTAGTGGTTTCGGTGGTAATTGGGTACGTAGTTTCTTGCGATGCTGAACTAAGAGTAGACTTATCAATAGGTATATAGGTATAAGTGGTTGGTATACTGGTCATTGTAACATTTTCTGGGTGAGTAAAACTAGTGACAATTGAAAGTTGTTTTGTTGTCTTATAAGATTCAGTTGTACTTGAGTAAGAAATAGTTGTATCGTTTTCGGCTTCTATATCGGTAAAGCGGGTTCTCATTTCAGTTTGATTTGCCAATTGCATAACAGTGTATTTTACGTTGATCGAGTCCGTTGTCGTTTCTATTTGTTGGGTTGTAGTCTCAAGTGTTTTTTCTGTCGGAATACAGTTCGTGTCCGTCGTATTCGTCAAGGTGGGTGGGCAAATACATATGTGAACCCTGTGAGCTGATGCAACACACTTTACTGCGCCTGCACAGAAGGTGTGACAGGAATCGATACATTGTCCCGACGATCCACATTGGTGCGCTTCACTGCAATCTTCGTTTGAGGTACAGTTGCCACCTGGCTTAGCTGCTTCAAATTTTCAGGTTTGGAATTTTTTTTTACATAATTTTGGGGGTTTTCGAGTGGAGTATTTTGTACATATTTCAAAATAAAAGTGTAAGATTTAAAAAATAAAAAATACGTTAAAATATTTACAAATATATACCAAATATAAGATAGAAGGTGTAAGGCTACATCAATAAAGAAGGTGCACTATATATACAGAGGGGCGTACCTAAGGAAATACTCTTGGAGATTTTGATCTAATTCTCTTGCATTCAACTGCAAATGCAAACAAATATCGGAAGCTTTATAAACTATTTTACGGTTAATCAATTTCAAATTAGAAACGAACGCCTTTACTATTAGTTAGCTACATATTGGTGTTGGATTGGTTTAGGTTTACCATTAGTATTACATCTTGTTACCATTTTTTTTAGATTCATAGGTTAAGATTTCATAGTACAAGTATTCAGGAGGCTTTGATTAATAAATTGATATTATCACTGTGAGCATGAGCGTGTGTGAATGTTCAGAAGAGTTTTCTTGTAATTGTGTCTTCATGTTATTGGTATTTTTGTTTGGTGACTTTAAACGATCTTTAGATCAATTCTTGGACAACTCTTTTCATTTAAGTGCTTCAGCCTAGTCGCTGTGCTAGTGGCGTAAAGCATCTGACCGTGGGGTTATAAAGTCGCACGACTTGAACTTTTGGCTTGTAACTAAGCTTTGGTAGGGTGAGTTGACCATATCACTAGGCGAAAGCTTGATACGGCTAGAGGCAGTTAATTTCTCAGTCCTATGTACATTGGCACAAACATTGCGAGGAAACAGATTGACAAGGCCCGAAACATAATGGACTTTGGCTTTGATCAATGTATTTCGTCGGGTATATTGCTTTTGTGCTTTATCGCAGTTTTTTTTTTTTTTTTTTTTTTTTTTGAGGGACAGACAATAAGACAGAGAGAGCGTGTGTGAGAGAGAGAGAGAGCAGGAAACAGAGATCGAGACAGAAACATAAGGCACTTTCACTCGACAGAGAGCTGAGTGATAGAGAGTACTTTTGGTGCTTTACCTTTTTGACATCCATTCTTGGCATCGGCTATAAATCCAGCTGGGCAGAATTTACATATCGGCTTGTGATCCTCGACAATGCATGGCGAGTTGGGTGCGCAGGTGGCAAACTCGCACGGATCGACGCACTTGAGCTTCCGGCACGCCTGGCTAGCCGGACATCCGGCGTCGCGCAGGCAAATCGATATCGATGGCTGGCAGTCGCGCATACAAATGCAAACGGGCTTGTGGTTCTGCACCTCGCAGGACTTGTTCTCGGCACAGATCGCGGCTCTACCCAGGGGTACGATGCAGGGATTGCGGCACTTGCCATCGCTGCAGGCCATGTTCGAGGCGCAGTCATCATCGCGATAGCACTCCCGCTTATCGGGGGCACACGTCAGCTCCCCGTATTCATTCACTATAAACCCAGACTTGCAGATGCAAACCGGCTGATGGCGTCGCGTCTCGCACTTCTTGTTGCTCTCGCAGATGAAAAGCGGATTGTTGCAAGGATCTGTGCATTGGCCGTACTGGCCGCACTGCAACGTCTCCGGACACTCGGAGTCGTGGGAGCATGGAATCTGCTCCTTGGTCTTGGCATCCGTATCTTCCGACTGGCACTTGGCATCGGGCTTGCACTCAATCTCCGGCCGACCAATGTGGCAGCTGGGGCAGGAGCAGCGCGGACGATGCAGTACGGTTTTGCAGAGCGCATTTAGACCACACACGCCACGCATTGTACAAGGATCGCTGCAGTGTCCTTGGAGGCATGACTTTTCACTGGGACAATCCGTATCTGAGTAGCATTGTTCGGTGTCTATAACATTACATCCAGGGCAGGGAAGAACGAGAGAGAGATAGACAGGAGTTGTTTTTGGTTGTTTAAATGTTAATCGTTGGTGGGTGCATTCAACTATTCGGTGGCATAAACGGTACGGTACGCTAAATAGATATATCTTTCTGGAGGGGTGGGGGTATGGAAACACGTGGAAACGAAAGTGCGACATTGAAATCATCGAGTCAATGCTGGGGATCGAGCTTGATAGACGATAGTCTGGTGAAAGATTCAGTTTCAGGGCTGATTGGGGTATTTTCGAAACAAAAGGGGTGGATGACTCGGATAAGACTTATAGCTAGACTTTTTTTTCTAAAAACAAAAGGAGAAAACTTAAACGACAAAATATATAAAAAGTATATTCCAGTTTTTTTTTTGGTTGGTTTCGATTTGGGCCTTTTTATGCTTTGGTGTTTTTGTGTGTTTTTTTCTTTTTGGTGTTTGGGTGGGGGGTTGTGTATGTTGCGGAGGGTCGGTTTCTGTGTTCAATTAAGTGTCAGTGGGATTTTTGTGGACTCGATTTGGGGGGTTTGGGGTTTTGTGCATTGGGGTTGTTAAAGTAAAAGAAAATTTTAGCGGGGGATTTTCAACGAAATAAGATTAGAAACGGTGCGTTCAGAAATCATAAATTTAGGAAAATACAAATTTTAGCAGTTTCACTTAATTGGCTAACTTTAGTCAATTGGTGCAGTTAGTTAAGGCAGAAATCTATAGCAAAAGTAGTTTATTTATCGGTTTCTCTTATTCAAATTGTAGAACTGTGAAGGGAACATCTCACAATAACTAGGGTTGTATGTTTTTTCTATAGGCAGGCCAAAACAATGCTTATCAATAAAGTTGGCTGCTTTTGGTTTTTGTCATTGGTTGGTATGAGTTCAATCGAAGTCATCGATCGGCGTACAAGTGAGCGAGTGGGGGTAGCAGTGAGAACAAGTGAGTATAGTTACAATCCTTGATGATTTACCATTTTTACGAGCGAGCTTAGAGCCGGAGAGCCTGGCACTTTCCCAATTTGCCCAATTAATTTGATGCTGTACTAAAGGCAGGCTTTTTGAGCAATGAATTATCTCGGGATTAATGCGATTTCGAGCTAATATATATTTTGGTTTATTGTTTGTTCAGTTTGAATAATGGCAAAAATTACACGACATCCAACACATGCGCTCTGCCCTCACGAGAGACACGTTATTGGCGATTGGTTTTGTGAGTGAGTGATTGATTCAGAGGAGAGATAAAGAAAGATCTATCGGAAGAGCAGGAAGTGTAGGTACAAGTCTGGCAATAGCAGGATTAGCTTGGTAGAAAGGAGCTTTAGTAGGAATGTATAGAAGAAGTAGTAGTTGAAAATTGATGGGTAAATACAATTTTGAAAAGTTCGTTAAAAATATACGTTGCTAGAGTGATTCATCCGGGTTATTCATAATTCACAGTTTTCAAATTTGGTTTATATTTACAGATTGTTTTTGGTGTTGTTAGTTCAATCGGCCACTTAGATGCGGCCTATTCGATTACGAATATATGCACAGATATGTACAATTTTCTGTATATACAACTTAATCTCTAGTCAAATGTACCAAAATATAATTGAAATGTTAGTTAAATTTAGTTACAATTTAGGTCAATTCGGGTTTTTGTTTATATAGATTTTAACCAATAGACGATCTATGTAGAGAGTGGTAGATAGGGAGGAGCTTTCTTAATACGTATTTTAAAAGGAGCTTTGTACATAATAAACGGTTGGTTTTATTTCGGTTATACAGTAGACTTGCTTTAAGGATGCATTGAAAAGTAGTAGTAGCTGTTGATGTTGCTTTTGTTTTGGTAATCGTTCTGTACACAGTTGTAATGGATCTTAACTTGATAACTATGTTCCTCAATTGGTTTCGAATTGTTTCAAGCATATGTGAACTATGTGTGAGAATTGTCCCGTCCACAGTTCCCAATCTGAGACTTTGTTCATTCAAGAAATGTAACAAAAGGGTATTAGCAAAAGGAAACGACAGAGCGATAGGGAAATAACACTTGGGGTTCAAAGGGGTGGACAGAGCGGAATCGGAGGATGGATGGGATTTTCGGGTTGGGATTTCGATCATTTTTTGTTTTCAGTATCAAGGATGTGTTGAGGATTGTTGTCTATATGATAAGCGTGGCATAATGTGTTTTTTTTATATTGGTTTAGTTCTAATTGTTGTGCCTTCTTTGCACTTTCTGTGATTAACCAGTTGTTTTATTTTTCGCTACAATTTTTACTGACTACATATCGCTATCGCGGCGTTTGTCGTTAGACTAAATGTTAAATAGGGATGAGCCAACTTGTTTACTGATCTGTGCGTTAACTGTTTCCAAGTTGTAATGGATGCCGCATAGTTGAGTGCCAATACAGATGGTTATTCAGAGCCAATTGTATGGTAACTAGGGAAGGAATTAAATGAGAACTGAGCTTCATGAGAGCCAAATGAAATGAGAAGGCAAGCTTCAAGCTTTATGGGAACTAAAATCCAATCTTAAGATTTTCGGTTTTTGTGAATGTAATTTTTAGTAAGATAATTTAAATTTCCTTATGACTAAACTTAATTTTGTTGCATATTTATTTTTTGTCTTTTTGAATAATGTGTGTTTCAAAAATGAATTGTAGGCACAGATTGGGTAACCGCGATAGCGACAGCAACATTCCACGAATCTCCATATGCGTTGATGGTGTATTGTAAATAAAGGTGCTTAAGAACTAAAAAACTCAAATAAAAACTAAAACAAAATTGCATAATAAAAACTGTGCACTGAATTAAATTCATCGGCATGTCTGTTATTTGAAAAACAACTCAGTTGCCTATTAGGAATTGGTTGTGTAGGTGGCTTTTTGGTTTCTTAGCGTGTTTTTTGTACGTGCGGGGAATATCGATATTAGACTAATACCTGGAACTTCGCACATGTGTATAGGTTGTTAAGAAAAACTTAAAAATTTATTAGCTTTGGTTTTTTTTTAGCACACACACACTACACGGAAATCAAATTTGTTTTGGGTAAATGTTCTAGGCAGCCGCGAGGGCCGTTAAATTAGTGGAATTAGCTAATTAGCTGGTTTAAGTCTTTGTCTTAAAAACAAACTCAAAACTATGTGGTTAAACCAATAAAATTATAACAATAAAATCAATTCAATCAGTTACTAACAAACTTCCAGTTATATTTTGTGAGCGTAAAGAACTTCAACGATATAACGCTTACTTGTAAGAACGCTGGTTAACAAGATTAGCAATAACGGTACGGTATGGTCTAAAACCTTTGGAAAGTGAACATAAACTGGGAACTTACCCTGCTGACAGGCATAATCATAGCCCTGGCGCACACAGTCACCCACTTCGCATCCTAAAGTGCGACAATCCTGTTTTGGTGGGGTCAAGTAACCTTTTTGGGCAAAAATAATATTTAATATTGTTTTGAAAATCCTCTGAGAATAATCCGACTTACATTGCACATAGGCATCTCCATTGGGGAAGTCCTCGGGGCAGTAGCACTCGGCCTGATTGTTGTCCAGCACATGGCAGGCGGCATTCAAGCCACAAGGCTGATCCCGACAGGCATTCACCAGCGGTCCACCGCACAGGCATCCCTGGTGGGCATCTCCAATGCAGCCGTCCATGCAGGCGCACTCATAGCCGCCGGGCACCTCGGTGCACTTGGAGTTCTCACCGCAGGGTTTGCTCGAGCATCCTCCTTCGAGTGGTCGACACTCGCTAATCGGATTGCCAAAGAAGTCCGGCGGACAGGAGCACTGGGCCTGGCGACCCACCACCCGACACTGGGCATTGGTGCCGCAGGCTCCGTACTCCAAACAGGGATTCCGGCACTTTCCTTGGTCGCAGCGCTTGTTGCTGTCGCAATCCGTGTCCACACGGCACTCGAACTGCACGCACTCCTTGCTGGGCTCACCCTCGTAGCCATCGGGGCAGTAGCAGAGCATTCGGTGTTCGGACACCGTGCACAGGGCATTCCTACCGCACGCCTTGTCATTCGCACACGGATCCGAGCACTTTCCATTCACACAGCTCTGGTCGGCGGCGCAGTCTCCGTTGGATTTGCATCCGGCAATGCAAGCTCCTCGCTCGCACAGCTGACCCACGGTACACTGACGCTTGGGTCCGCACTTATTCCGGCACTTTCCGCGCGCACACTGCTGTCCGCAGGCGCAGTCCTCGCTCCTCGAGCACTTGGCCGCGCAGTAGGCTCCGTTCTCGTCGCATTCGCAGCCGGGATGGCACCGTTCCGGGGGCAGTTGGCAGCCAGTCAAACCGTCACCCATGAAGGAGGCGGGGCACTGGCATTGGACTCCATGATTCACCACCAGACAGTCGGCACACTGGCCACATTGACCGGGCGTGCGGCAGGGGTTCGCACACTTCTTGTTCACGCAGGCCTCGTCGGTGGCGCAGCTCAAATCCGTTCGGCAACCCGTCTGGCACATGCGATTCTCGCAAATCTGTCCCTGAGCACAGGCCTCATCCGTGTTGCATACAGTTCTACAGGTTCCCCGCATGCAACGCTCATCCGCCAGGCAGTTCTGATCGTTCCTGCATTTTCCCTGGCAACTGCCCGCGTAGCACAGCTGGTTCGACTGGCAATCCTCGTTCCGCCCGCAGGCAATTCGTGGCACCTTACAGGCCACATTCGCATTGCCATCCAGACCCTCGGGGCAGGAGCACTGCTTTCTGTGATCGATCGTCTGGCAGTGGGCATTGGTGCCGCAGGCAGTGGGATCGGCACATGGATCCACGCACTGCTGGCCCACGCAGGCCAAATCCTGGGGGCAGCCCTGATCGGAACGGCAGCCAGGCACACAGTTCAGGCCCAGACACAGCTCTCCATGACCGCACTCGTTGTCGTGGCGACAGAGGGGCTTGCAAACTCCCTGCTGGCAGCGTTCGTTGGTCAAACAGCCGGCATCATCGGCGCACAGAGGTCGGCAAACCGACTCGAAGCAGGCCAATCCATTGCCACAGTCGCGATTCTCGCGGCATTCCAAGGGGGGCGAACGAACGCAGCCCACCTGGGGCGTGGGATTGGGCACCATGCTCTCCAGGCAGCTGCAGCTGGCCCGGTGGTTCGAGACCGAACAGGCGGCATTGGGACCGCAGGGATTCTCAAGGCAGGGATTCACGCACTTATCATGGCGGCAGGACTCGGAGGCACTGCAGTCGTCGTCCACATGGCAGCCATACACGCACTTGTTGTGCAGGCAGACGTGACCCAGGAAGCAATCGTTGTCCACTCGACAGGTCACTGGAGGAGAGAAATGGTTATTAGGATGGGTTATTAGCAGGGTTCGTAAAATAACACACACTGTAAATAACTTGTGTTATTAACATGATAAAAGTTATTATCTTGTGGGTAAAAAATTGTATCGTACATATGTTAGAAACATAAATAACACACACATGTTATTTGTGTTATTTACACGACGTGTTATTAACACAACGTGTTTTTTACAAAGCGTGTTTCTAGAGTATAAGAATTTATACATGCTTTGAAATGGTTAAAACTAACATATAAAATATCATGGCCCATATTGGTTTTTTATTTTCCCTTCGACTCGTTAATGTCACTGAAATGTAATTTTCGTTTGCGTTAAAAACAAAGTGTGTAAAAAACACGTCGTGTTAATAACACATTTTGTAAAAGACACAAGTAAGCTGTGTATGCTAACAATTATTTTTCACATCTTAACACTTTTGTATTTGACACACATGCCAACAATTTTGCTTACACTGTAAAATAAAATTTTTCATGTTTTTAACATGTGTGTCAGTTTCCGAACCCTGAGTTATTATTAGAGAATGGAATGAATCGATAAGGAATCTTTGGAAAATTCTGAAGGAATTAAATCTAATCATGACTTATTTAAAAATCTTTTCTAATTTTCCTTAGTTAATGAATGAAGATATATGACCGATCACTTACGCATACAGTTGCCCTTCAGGCACTTCTCGTTGGAGGCGCACTCCAGATCGTTTTGGCACACAGGCAGGCACATGGAATCACGGCAGGTGTATCCAGGTGCGCAGTCAACATCGCAGGCCACCGGCACACGCACGCATTCCTTTGCGGAGTCGCCGGTGAAGCCCTCGGGGCAATGGCACTGTTTCAGGTGACTCTGCATCACGCACTCGGCATTCTGTCCACAGGCCTGCGGCTGCAGGCAGGGATTGAAGCATTGGCCACCCTGACACACCTCTGATGATCCACATTCGGTATCCAGAACACAGGCAGCTGTTTGGGAAGAGATCGGGGAATTATTAGGGGATTCTTAAGGGAATAATTTATTCCAGTTGGTCTCGATTCGGTCTTGATTTGTTCGTGGCGTGTGGTCACATATGTATCTTGGTGTATCTTGTTGTATTTTCATTTTAGTTTGCAGTTAGTCTAAGTTATAAGATGGCATTTGGTTTAGTTCGTAGGCTTAAGCCAGTCCAGGGTTGTGTTGGTAGTTCTTTTGAGATGTTGTGACAGCTCAGAGGATCTTTTAGGATTGGAATAATATTTATTAGCTAAAAAATATTATGCAAATAACGTGACTATCACATTCAATTAAGAGTTTTATTACTTGTAGTGCTCGGATGCAAAATAAAATTAAATAAAAAAAATAAATAAAATAAAAAAAAAAAAATTTGTTGAACCATATTTTTGTAGTTTAAGTTTCACATTCTATAAAAAATAAAATAATATTTTACTAGGTAAAAATATGTTGGAAATAAATTTGTTAAACTCTGTTATTGTAGTTTGAGTTTCGGATTCTATAAAAAGTGATTTTTCAATAAACCATTAAAACGAAAACATCGTGAGCATTCACTATAATCCAAGAATGCATAGCTCATGATAACAGGCTTTGAAATAATTACTGTCTTATAGATATGCAATATATACGAATAAAAAGGACCTGAATATATAGTTATATCGACAAGAACCTCCCTTCTACTGCCACAACATCTCTGGTAAGTAAATCAGTGCTAGTTCTTAAGTAAGTTTTGAGTAAGTAGTAAGTACTAAGAAGGTGGTTACAAGGTAGATTAGCCAATTTACGCCGTCTGGTAGTCGGTTTAGGCCCGTGCACTGGGTGGTGTTAGTACTTACGTTTGCAGACGCTATCCGAGCAGTAAGTGTTGGTCGGACAGTCGCCGGTGACCTGGCAGGGAACGGGCAGCGGCCTACATCCGGTTACCCGGTCGGCGGGTTGGCCGTCGTAGCCGCTGCGGCATGCACACTGCGCCACATGGCCCTTCGGAACACATTCCGCATTGGGGCCGCACTGCAGCTGGGCGCAGACATCGCGGCACTTGGCCACCCCCTGGGATTTGGTGCATGCAGCGTGCGGGGGACAGTCCTCGTTGGTCTCGCACTCGACGGAGCTGCGACAGCCCTCGTTGTACGGATCACCAACGAGTCCCGGGGGACAGGTGCACTTGTACGACCCCCTCGCGTTCCGGCAACGGGCACCGGGTCCGCACGGCGAATCGCGGCAAAAGTCGATGACATCGCAGCGCACGCGAGGATCTCCGGAGAATCCCGGTTGGCAATGGCACACCTGCTGATGATGCTCCGTGGTACAGAGGGCATTCTCTCCACAGGGCTGTCCTATTAAGCAGGCAATCTTGCACATGTGATTGTCGCAGCTCTTGTCATTCGAACAGTCATCATCCGTTGAGCACTCGATCTTCCTGCATCCGGATTTGGCATCTCCAAAGAAGCCCTCCTTGCACAGGCAGTCGGGAGCATGGGAACGGGCCACGCACTCGGCATTCCTTCCGCAGGCAGCGCGACCCAAACACACGGACTCGCACTTGGCCCTTCCATAGGCATCGCTCAAGCAGGTCTCATCCTCGCCACACTCCGCATCCGATCGGCAGTCCAGCTCCTTGGTGCAGATGTTATTCAAGCAGAACTGGAAATGGGGACAGGTGGAGTTGGACTTGCAAGTGCCCTGACAGACGCCCTGCAGACACAACTGTTCCGAGATGCAATCGCGATTGGTGCTGCACAGGGGACTGCAAATGCCATGGGAGCAGATGCTTCCCTGGGCGCACTGTCCATCCTGCTGGCAGTACTGCAGCTGCACGCATCCCAACTTGGCATCTCCGGTGCTTCCGGCCTCGCAGGAGCAGACGCCAATGTGATTCTGAACGGAGCAACGAGCCTGAGCTCCACAGGCATTGGGCAGGGAACACGGATCGATGCACTTGGCGTCCAGGCAGGCCTTCTCCCCCGAGCAGTCATCATTGTCCGAGCATTCGATGTGGATACATTCCACTGTGGGATCTCCTCGGGAATTCAGGGGGCAGGTGCAAATAGCTTGATGCGACTGAGCCTGGCAATTGGCATTCAATCCGCAGGCATTCTGTCGCTCGCAAGGACTACGGCATCGGGAGTTTTGACAACTAGCCGAGGCTGGACAATCCGCATCACTCAGACACTCGTTGGGATCCCGGCAACCTGCCTGCAGGGGATCTCCTATCAATCCCTCGGGACACTGGCAACTATAGCTTCCTGGCAGATTATTACAGAAGGCGGTGCTGTGGCAAGGTTGCGACAAACACTCGTTGACATCCTCACAGACTCCATTCACCAACTGATAACCCTCGTAACAGGCACAAATGGCTTTGTGTTCCTCCACCTGGCAGTTACCCTTTCCACAACTAGTCAAATCACAGGGTTTGATGCAGCGATTGGTCTCCCCGTCGCAGGCACGATCTCCGGCGCAATCCACATGGTCGATGCACTCCACCTTGAAGCAACCGACTCCAGAGTCATTGGGATCACCCAGGAAACCAGCTGGACAGCTGCAGAGGGCTTCGTGTCCCTCCGCCTGGCACTGGGCATTCACTCCGCACACGGTGTGCAGACAGGGATCCGAGCACTTGCCATGAATGCAGGCTAGATTATTAGCACAATCCTCTGGTTTATGGCATTGTCGGGGCTGCGAGCATCCCTGCTGGGGGTAGCCATCGCCGACGGTTCCCTCGGGGCAGACGCATCTATAGGATCCCGGGAGGTTCTCGCATCTTCCACTGGCATGGCAGGGCTGCTCCGTGCACTCATCTATATCGGAGCACCCGAAGGGAGTGCCTATGAATCCGGTGGCGCACTTGCACTTTCCACTCAGGCACAGTTCGGTGGGTGGACAATCCGCGTCGGAGTCGCAACCCGGCTGGCAGGTCCTGTCCTCATTGCAGATCTCTCCGGCCAAACAGTTGTTGCTGGTATAGCAAACTTTGCGGCAGACCTGCTGATAGCAACGTTCGCCCACCGCACAGGATGAGGTCTTCGAGCAGGGGAGATTGCACTGATTGCCGATGCACATGTGTCCACTGGGACACTGGTTGCTGGCCAAGCAGGGAGCTGGGACACGAACGCATCCCTGCTCCGGCGTGGGATTGCCCTCGAATCCCTCGGGGCAGCTGCACTGACTCCGATGCTGGGCAATGCTGCACAGGGCATTGGGACCACAGCTGCTGGCTGATTGGCAGGGATTGAGGCACTTGTTCTCGATGCACGACTGATCCTGCTTGCACTCCTTGTTGCTGCGACACCCGATGGTGCAGTGACCCTCCACGCAGGCCAATCCCGTGGAGCACTGACTGTGATCCAGGCAGGCAACCACGCAGACGTTCTTCAAGCAACTCTCGCCATCGGAGCAATCCTGGCTATCCCTGCAAGCTATGCGGCATTGTCCATTGTAGCACAAGGCTCCACCGCAGTCCACATCCGTGAGGCAATTGGATATAGTGCGGGCACATCCATCCTTGGCGGTGCCATCCGAGATGGGCTGGAATCGCAGGGGACAACTGCAGACGGGTTTCCGGTTGACCACCTTACATTCGGCATTTGATCCACAGGCATTGTCACAGGGATTCTGGCATCTTCCTCCGGCGCAAATCGTATTGGCTGGGCAATCGGCATCTCCATTGGGGCACTGACCATCCGGACGACAGCCACCCGACTTGGGATCTCCTACGAAAAGCGGTGGACACTTGCAG
This sequence comes from Drosophila takahashii, assembly GCF_030179915.1. Lineage (NCBI taxonomy): Eukaryota > Metazoa > Arthropoda > Insecta > Diptera > Drosophilidae > Drosophila > Drosophila takahashii. Next base: position 4,856,295 of record NC_091678.1, on the reverse strand, counting down.
ATCGGACCCTCCGGGGTAACCTCACAAATGGCCGAGGAATGACAGGTTCCAGCGGCACATCCTCCCTGCTTAATGCAGGCCACCTCGGGCAGCGGATCTCCCTTGAATCCCGGTGGACACTGGCAGACGGCCCGGTGATCCTCGGCCAGGCAAATGGCATTCTCACCGCAGGACTCCTCGTCGCAGACATCGAAACAGGTGTGGGTCATCCGGTTGCACATCTGGCTGGGCGGACAGTCATGGTTGTAGACACAGGGAACACTCTGGCAGCCATTAAACGGATCATAGGGATCTCCGGCAAAGGGACCCGGTGGACACTGACACTGCGCCTGATGGTTGTTGGTCACGCAAACGGCACGAGGTCCGCACTTCACCGAATCGCAGGCAGGACGACAGCCAAGGGTTTGGGTTGTCTCATCTTTAATGCATTCCTCCGACTCCTGGCATTCGGCATGGTTTCTACAGTGATGTTTCTGGGCCGGCTGGCAGCCGTTCCTATCATTCGGATTACCCACGAATCCAGCGAGGCAATCGCAACGTCCCTGGTGCTGACGAGCCAGGCAAACGGAGTTGGCCGGACAGGTGAAGGCATCGCAGATGGCCACGCATTTGAGCACGCCCAGGACATCTGGGCGACAGGCGGAGGCATCGGGACAATTCTCGTCACTCCTGCAATCCGGCAGGGAAGGCTTCTCGCAGGAGGAGACCACTGGGTTCCACACGAAGCTCTCGGCGCAGTTGCAAATGGCATGACCGGCTGGGTTAATTTTGCACAGCTCGTTGGGTCCGCAGACGACATTGGAGCAGAGATTGATGCACTCCCGGGTGCCTTGTGGGCTGGCCTGGCATCCATAGCCTCTCTCGCAGTCCTGATCGGATTTACATTTGTCCTCCTCCCTGGGAACCGTTCTCTCCGGCTGGCAACCCACTTGGAGGTTGCTGGGATTGCCAAAGTAGCCATCGGAGCAGATGCACGACGACCGATGATCCTCGGCCACGCAGAGGGCATTCGGACCGCACTGAATCTTGGAGCAGGCATCGACGCACTTGCGCAGACCCTTGCCCAACTGGAAGCAGATCTCCGAGTGCCGGCAGTCGGCATCATTGCCGCACTGACCGCGAATGCTGCAACCGTTTAGTTGATCGAGGGGATCTCCTATGTAACCCATGGGACAGATGCACTTGCCGGCATCGCAGATGGCCCTGGGACCACAGGAAGCCTGATCGCAGAGGTTCTTGCATTGACCCTTCTGGCAGCTGTAGCCATCCGGGCACTCCATTCGCTCGTTGCACTGGCACTTGTTAGCCTCCTGGCAGAACTTGCTCTCGATGGGCTGGCAGCTGCTGTAGGGATTACCCGCATGTCCCGCGAGGCACAGGCACTCGAATCCTCCTGGCCTATTCAAGCAGGCGGCATTCAGACCACATGGCTTATTAACACACTCGTCCACGTCCTGGCAGCCTATGTAGGGATTACCGCTGAATCCCTGCGGACAGAGACAGGTGATGTGGTTGCCCACAGCTCGGCACTCGGCATTCTGACCACAGCTATTCGGCTGGCAAACATTCTTGCTTTGAGCTCCACATCCCTCGTAGGGATTGCCAAAGGTTCCCGGGTTGCAGGCGCACCTGCTCTGACCCAATCCATACTCGCAGTGAGCATTCAAGCCACATCCCGGCGAGCACTTGGCCTGCTCAATGGGCGGCATGCAGATCAGATCCGGATTACCCACAAAGTTCGGTTCGCAGATGCACTTCCCGTTGTTCCTATCGCAGGTGGCTCCTATCCCACAGACGACTCCTTCGCAGCGCTCCTTGCAGCGTCCATTGATGCAGATCTGTCGCTCGCCGCAGGGTCGCGCAGCGGAGCACTGATCCTGGCTGCAGGAGCCGCCGGGGAAGGGATTACCCAGCTGTCCCTGGGGGCACTTGCAGGTGGGTCCCTCGCTGGTGGGAATGCAGAGAGCTCCCTCGCCGCAGATGACATCCTGGCACTGGGAAACGCAGTCTCCATCTCCATTCTTCACGAATCCCACGCGACAGCGACACCAACCCGCATGCTGCTCCGTCTCGCAATAGGCATTGGATCCGCAGAGCAGACTGCTGCAGGGACTCACGCAGCTTCCTTCTAAACAGGCCAGATTACTGGCACAATCCTCGTTGCCCAGGCACTTGCTCTTCGGCGTGCCGCTCTCGAAGATGCAGCCACTCTTGTAGGGATCTCCCGTATAATCCTTCGGGCAGACGCACTGGTAGCCGCCCTTCTTGTTCACACAGTAGGCACCGTAAGCACATGGCAAATGGGAACACTCATCCTCATCCGTGCAGCCCAGGAGAGGATCTCCCTTGAATCCCGCCTCGCACATGCATTGCGGCGGATCCGAGGGCGTGCACTTGGCATTGATGCCGCAGGGGAATCGTTCGCAGGGACTCTTGCACTTGTTGTTGTCCTGGGGATCAAGGAAATAAGGAGGTGGACACACACACTCTCCCGGTTGGATGCACTTTTCATTGCTCGCACACTCCTTATCCGCAGCGCATTTCCTCTGGGCAGGAGCACATAGTCCATTGTAGGCATCTCCTTGGTAGCCCTCCGGGCAGTGGCAACTATAGCCTCCTGGATTATTCACACACTGAGCTCCAAAGGCGCATAGCTGGGCGCCACGTTCCTCGCACTCATCCACATCCGCGCAGCTTCCATCCGGCTGGGTTTGATAGCCCTTCGGACAGGCACAGTAGCTCACTCCTCCGGCTATGGAGATGCACTCGGCTCCACTGGGACAGGCCTGTCCACTGGAGCAGCCCGACAAAACGCAACTGTTTCCTACTAGTTTGTAAGGCGATTGACATTGGCATTCCGGGGTATTGCAAATGTCGCACATGATGAAGGGATTGCCGTTGTGTCCCTGGGGACAGCGGCACTCGTAGCTACCTGGTAAATTTTTGCAGAGAGCATTTAGGCCACAGGCGGGTTTTCCTCTTTGCCCGGAGCACTCGTCCACATCCTGGCACTGCCCGTTCTCCGGATTCCTTTCATAACCCTGCCGACAGATGCACACACTGCTTCCGGTATAAGAATCCTGAACGCAGCTCTCGCCAATGGCACAGGGATTGGAGTCGGAGCAGCCCACCGTCTTGGAGGTGATGCATCCCTCGCGATAGGGATCTCCACTGGATCCTCCGGGGCACTGGCATAGATAACCTCCTGCGGTGTTGGAACAGATGGCCTTTTCCGCACAGGGATTCGCCCGACACTCGTCTATGTCATTGCATCCTCCGGGAAGAGCCGGGTTTCCCGTATATCCTGGTGCACAAAGACACTGAGCCTGTCCACTGGCCAACATGCACTGGGCATGAGACCCACAATTGAGCGCCTCGCAGGGATGACGGCAATCGTTGCCGATATTCGGTTCCGGGCAGAGGCAACGTTTGGTCGCATCGCAGATGGAGTTGCCGGGACAATCCTCGTTGGATGAGCAGCTCACAATGGGCACACATCTTACACTGGGATCGGGATCGGCAATTGTGTTCTCGGGGCAGCGACAGGTGTAGCCACCTCCCGGCATATTAACACACTCCGCTCCAGCTCCACATTTACTCACTCCCGTTCGGCACTCGTCCACATCCACGCACTTGGCGTGAGGATCTCCGGAGTAGCCGGGAGGACAGGAGCAGGTGAATCCTCCAGCGTTATTCAAGCAGGTGGCATTCTGGCCACAACTGCCAAAGGGTCCATGCATCACATCGCATTCATCGATGTCCACACATCCCGCCGAGACATCACTCGGGTTGTAGGTCCATCCATCCTCACAAACGCAGTAGGCTTCATTCCGATCCGGTTTGCAGTAGGCATGGGCTCCACACCGCACATCCTCGCAGGGCTGCTTGCAGGCCATCCTGGGCGGACTACCCACATAGCCCGCCTCGCATTCGCAGCCATAGGAACCGGGGGTATTCAAACACTGGGCATGGGGACCACAGACCTCGGCGTGGGTGCGACACTCATCGATGTCCACGCAACTGGAGCCAATGGGTTCAAAGCCATCCAAACAGAAGCACTGATTCTCTATACATTCCGCATTATTGGTGCAATCAAAGTTGCTGCTGCAGAGGATATTCACATCCACCTGCTCGCAGGCCACCTTGGGATCGGGCTTTCCATCGTATCCCTGCGGGCACTTGCAGTTGTAACCCGGAACGGTATTCTCGCACACCGCATGCTGACCACACGGTTTGTCCAAAGCGGCACACTCGTCGATATCCACGCATCCGCGGAAGGGATCCCCCGTATAATCCGGCTTGCAGGTGCACACGAAGCTACCGACGGTATCCGTGCAGATCGCGTTCTCCCCACACGGATTATCCTGGCACTCGTTGATGTCTACGCGATTCGATTTCCAGTCGGTGGTGCAGGGTTTCGGATTGGAGTAGGGACACGCGGGTTTTTTCGGGGGAAGGGTGAGTTAAATATATTATAATTAATCAAAATTAGTATGCAAAACAATACGGAATCGGATGATAGGGCGAGGGAGCATAGCGTGAAGTGGGGGAGCGGGGATATATAGGGGTGGGATATATAGAAGGTGGGACTACGGGGTTCAAAAGGAAGCTGTCTCTGAAAAGCATGCATTTGCCGGTGAAGCAAATAAGCCAAGCTGGAAGCTTGCAAAACAGCTGGAGGAGCACATAGCATAGGTGGTGGGCAGCAGGGTGGGAAGCAAGCACAAAGTTGGAGAGAGTCCTTAAGGGAACTCTGGAAAATTCCAACTAAGTGGGCTACTAAAATGCCTGGGCTTTATATACAGTTAGATTACTTATAAAAAGTTTTACGGGTTTTTCAAGATCAAATAGATCATTATAATAGCAAATTACAAAAATGTAATCGATTGATTTAATTTAATTTCTAGATTTAATAATCTTACAATTTTAAAAATGGTTAATATTTTTAAAAAGTTTCAAGATTTTTTAAGATTAAATATGATATGAAACGTAGATCGATTTTACATAATTTAAGATCAATTTTAATTTGATATGCAATCAGGTAAATTTGACCTGGTCGAAAAAAGTATTTTATTGAAGAACGATATATGTTTTACATCAATTTACATGACCATATCAATTTTACGGAAATTTAATGGAATTATTAAATTTAATTACCTCACAAATTGAAAAATAGTTTTGATTTTAAAAATGGAATTTTTTAAAAAGAATTATTTTTTTATAGATTTTTCAGTCGTATAAAAATCTGAATTTAAGTGAAGTTTCAGTTCATTCATAAATACCCTATAAATAAAGCCCAGGCGCAGGCAAAAAGCAGGCAGGATACTAACTCTCGCAGTGCAAATAGCCCTGTCCTTGGAATCCGCTGGGACACAGGCAGCGGTACGAGCCGGGGAAGTTAATGCACTTGGCATTGGTGCCGCACTTGGCCACTCCGTCCGGCTGGTTGCACTCGTCAATGTCCAGGCAGGCCAGACCGGCGCCCGAGGTCCTCTGGTAGGGCGCCACATCGGTTGCCCCCGGCCCGTAGCCCAACTCCGGCTGGGGCAGCTGATCCGCATGCGGATCGTGCTCCAGCACAAAGCCGGCGGGACAGCGGCACTGGAAGCTACCGCCCAGGTTCACGCATTCAGCACCCAAACCGCATGGATTGTTAGTGGCGCATTCATCGACATCTGCCGGCGTTAGGCATTAATTTTTGTATTAATGTTGCATGTTGTTGCGGTGCATTAATGTACGATAAAAATAATAATGTGTGTGTTTTGGTGTTTGTTCGTTTGTTGAGGGTGCCGCCAATTCAAGTTCGTAAAAACAAGAGTGCAAAAAATAACCAAAATGGAACAATGAGGTAATCTAATTTCCAAACTATATATAGTTAGCTATAATCCACTTACCCTCGCAGCCGTGCATGGGATCACCGCTATATCCATCGGGACACAGGCAGCGGAAGCTGCCGTCCGTGTTTAAACAGTCCGCATTCCGGCCGCAGGGCGTCCTGGCGCACTCGTCCTGGTCGACGCATCCGGACTCCGATCTTCCATCGCCGTCGTATCCCGGCGGGCAGTCGCAGCGATGACTGCCCTCGAGATTCGTACATATGGCACCGGGTCCGCAGACATTCGGGTACGAGCACTCGTCCACATCCTGGCAGCCCTCCCGATACGGATTGCTGCCCACATAGCCATCCGGGCAGGAGCATGTGTAGTTGCCCGGCGTATTCGTGCACAGGGCGTTGGGGCCGCAGTTCTCCGGATTGCGGCACTCGTCCACGTCCGTGCAGAGAACCTCGCCGTCGCCCTCGTAGCCGTCCTTGCACTTGCAGAGGAAGTGCGCCGGCAGGTTGCAGCACTCGGCGTTATCCACGCATCGCGACGCTATCGCGGGATCTTGGCATTCGTCAATGTCTGCGGAGGAAAGGGAAAAGGAGAGCGGGGCTTTGATTAATCGAATGTGCCACGCAACAAATGACAAGTAATTAAAATCCGAACGCAGAGCATTTATCTCCACCTTCGAGTCTGCACTGAGCGGAAAGATCTTAATTAAAGATCTTTGAGAGGAAGGTACTAAAAGAACTCTAAATTAGATTTAAAAATCCTATTATGATGTACTAAGGGTGCAAAAGGGGTTTAAAAATGGTAACAGAATAAGAGATCTTACTTTCGTAAAACATTTGACCAGTATTAAATGGTAAAAACGATATGCGTATAAATACCACAAATTTACCATTACCATTTTGTGTGTATGTATTAAGCCCCTAAAAAATCTTAAATATTTATTTATTTCAAAACATGAAAATACTTTAATCTTCAAGTGTACTAAACCCACGGACAGTCGGACAGAGTCCAATCTCCGCCTCATAGTAAAGCTCTACGCATTTTGCCGCTTGAATGCGCTTTGCTCGCTTTGCAGCCGCACTTGGAGTTGGAATCGCTGCTGGAGCTGCAACTCCAGTGGCTGCAGTAGTGGATGCATCCGAGATTTGCATGTTACGCATGACATTTCAGTGTCATTTCAGCGGCGTGGCTGCCACTGGTTGCAATGTCACAGCAGCAGGATGCACCAGTTGCATACGCTTTGCATACAAATTGGATGTGTGGTCAATGTTAATGGGCCATGCCATTTCCATTTGGAATTTTCATGCAAAATACATCTCTAGTTTGGAAGTTTTTAAAAAAATAATGAAATTCCTTTTTTTTGAGACATTCTTTTATACTCTCAATAACAAAAATTTATTATTAAAAATATTTCAGACTTTCAATAAAAATTGATTGAATAAAAATATTAAAAGTAATATAAATTACAATTTTAGAAGCATCCACATAAATAATCATTTCTTATTATTAAAAATATTTCAGACTTTGAATAAAAATGGATTGAATGAAAATACTAAAGGTAATATAATTATTGATTACCAAAAAAAAAAATATAAGAACCTTATATTCTATTTCTCATATGAACAAAATTATAATCCAGCTATCAGACCTTTTTGAATAAGAAGCCATCCGACATTAATTTTAATACATTCACTAGAATTCTCGAGTTGCATAAGCCGGCAGTCGGCAACCCATCTAACCTTTCAGCTAAGCCCAGCTCAGCCACATTCTCTCAGATGCGAGTCCCAAGCTTAAATCAGGCGGAAGACTGGCTTAGGATGAGCCGGTGATCAGAGCTTTCTGCTCCAATAGCGCGCAGCGCATTGAGAATTCAATATCGCAGACGGTCGAACCCAATGGAGCGGCAATTCGGCTGGATGGGATGGGGATGAGATGGGATACAGGGGGTAAACAGAGCCAGAGGGCTGGCGGAATCAT